>NC_057813.1:86492752-86813818 GCF_018294505.1 Triticum aestivum
GACGACAAAGGATGAAATACAGACGGCAAAGATTTTTCGTCAGCTGGATGACGGCAAAGTGTGACGGGAAAGCCAAAGTCGGCAAAGCGTACTTTGTTGTCAGCTTTTTATCGGGCAGACGGCAAAGTCTTTGTCGTCAGCCAAACTCTGACTTTACCGTCAGCCAAAAGAGTAATAGACGGCAAAAATCGTGTCTTTGCTGTCAGCCAAAATGTGCTCTTTGCCGTCAACCGGACAAATGTATAGACGGCAAAGAATTTTTTTATTTTAAAAAAATACTTCACATACAACACGGACTGCAAGATCTGTGAGCGGTACACTGTGCACGCATCAGCTAATAAAAAACTAATTGCCTCACATCGGAGCAAAGCATCTCGCCCAACAGTGGTAGTCGATCCCAATCGAACTGAGGCCGACCTCGCTAGAGCAGAGCTGCTCGCCGCCTGCGCCAAGAGGGGCGCATCACGCGAGTTGGTGGAGCTTCATGCGGCGACAACGGCAGAGCTGCAGGGCGAGGGTTGCGGCGAAGATGGCAGAGCTGCACACGGGCGAAGGCCGCGGCGCCGGACGGACAGATAAAGGGTGCGGAGTCCAGCGGCTCAGGGATGGGCAGACGGGCAGGCGCGGCGCCGGAAAGACGTCGAGGGGTGCGGAGTCCGGACAATGCGGGGTGCCGGACGAGCGGGTAGGCAGGCTCTGGCCAACAGCGCGCGGCTACGCATGGGTGCCGGACGGGCGAGCGCTAGCCTGCGGCGTGCGGCAGCTCGGGGTCACCGGACGGGCAGGAGATGACCAGCAGCGCGCGGCTGCTCGAGGGCGCCGGACGGGCAGGTAGGCGAGCGGCGTGCGGCAGCTCGAGGTCGTCGGACGGGCGGGCAGGCACTGGTCGGCAGCGGTCTGCTGCTCGGGGGAGGAGAGAGGAGAGTGCTGCCCGCCGGTGCTTCAACTCGGGAAGTCGGGAGGAGAGAGATGAGGGAGTTCGGGGGAGAAGGAAAGGAGACAACCATGTGTGGGTGGGGCCGGTCGTGGGGGCGCGTGCGTGATGTGTTCGTGGGTGGGTGGGGTCGTGCATGTGTGTGACGGTCGCGGTGGGTGGGATGTGTGTTTTAGATCTTGCCACATCAGCGATCCGCGTGATCGATCCGCGTGGTGTGTTTTCTCTTTAACGTCCGCCAAATAAAATACAGATGGCAAATAGCTCAGTTTGCCGTCTACCAAAACATTGTCGTCTGTACAATTTTTGGCAGACGGCAAAGTGAGATGTTTGCCGTCTATATTTTTATTGCAGATGGCGAAGTCTATTTTGGCGTCAGTATATTTTTAGCAGACGGCAAAGTGAGTTGTTCGCCGTCTATATTTTTTTGGCAGACAGTAAAGTCTATTTTGCCGTCAGTATTTCTTTGCTGTCATACCCGACCAAAATCCAACGGCAAAGACAGCCACAGACGGCAAATTAGCTGATTCGTGTAGTGCCCCCTTGTTGGGAACAGAAACCCTTGGTTATGTTCACCTAGTCCATGAAATTATAGTTAGATTCATTAGATCCGTGTAGTATATTGATTGTTTGAATGGTATCTGTGGTTAGCGACTAATTGTTTGTTTTGTACAAACAATTTTTTTTGCTAATAATCCGACTAGGGTTAGCATGCGTGCTAATAATTCATAGCCAAATTTTGAGAATTGATTTTGAATGTCCTACATATATGTTTGTGCCCTTTTTCTTCCAGATCTTGAGAATTGATTTTGAATGTCCTGCATGTATGTTTCTGCCTTTTTTCCTTCCAGATTGCTATGTACATAGATGAGGCTCTGGCCAGCGATGCCGTCGGCTGTAAATCCTGCACCCAACAGCGCTGGCAGAAGCTGCCTCGCCCCTCTGAATTTGAGGAACCCGTAAAAAATCGGGCGGACCGCATCAGCAATCTCCCGGACGCCATCCTTGGGGAGATCATCTTCCTTCACTACGAAAAATATACTTCCCTAATGATACTTTTTTGTCACAGTAGGTCACGTTTTCTGTCATGAATGTACATCCATGATGACTTTATGACAGAATCAATAGTCCTACATGTGTTGTCGTAGAAGTGTTCATGACAATACCAAAATTATCATCACGAAAGTGTCCACTTTCATGACAATAAATGGTGTATCATGGAAGTACTTTCGTCAAGGGTAACCGACCCGTGGCATCCACCGTAATGGGTCGCCGTTAAGCTATCAGGTTCTGGTTTGGATCTGATAACCTATTAACAACCCCGATGATACGTCTCCGTCGTATCTACTTTTCCTAACGCTTTTCCTCTTGTTTTGGACTCTAATTTTCATTATTTGAATGAAACTAACCCGAACTGGCGCTGTTTTCAGCAGAACTACCATGGTGTTGTTTTTGTGCAGAAATAAAAGTTCTTAGAATGGAACAAAACTTTGCGAGGATTTTTTATACAATAAAATAGAATTTCTGGAGCCAAGAACCAGTGGAGGGGGGCACCTGGGTGGGCACAACCCACCAGGGGATGCCACCCCCTCTAGGCGCGCCTAGGTGGGGTTCCCCACCTGGTGGCCCTGCAGACCCTGAAACCGACGCTATAAAATCCTATTTTTTCAGAAAAAATCAGGGAGAAAGAATTATCGCGTTTCATGAGACAGAGCTGCCGCCATCTCCTTTTCTTATCGGGAATTCGGGAGGCCAGATCTGGAGTCAGTTTGGGGCTCCAGAGAGGGGGATCTTCGTTCTTCGTCATCACCAATCCTTCTCCATCGCTTCCATGATGCTCCCACCGGGAGTGAGCAATTCCTTTGTAGGCTCGCTGGTCAGTGAGGACTTGGTTGAGATTCATCATGTAATCGAGTTAGTTTTGTTAGGGCCCGATCCCTAGTATCCATTATGTTCTGAGATTGATGTTGCTATGATGTTGCCATGCTTAATGCTTGTCACTTTGGGCCCGGGTGCCATGATTTCAGATCTGAACCGTTTATGTTATCACCATTATATCCATGTTCTAGATCCGATCTTGCAAGTTATAGTCACCTACTACATGTTATGATCTAGCAACCCTGGAGTGAAAATAGTCGGGACCACTCCCAGTGATGACCGTAGCTTGAGGAGTTCATGTATTCATCGTGTGCTAATGCTTTGTTCCGGTTCTCTATTAAAAGGAGGCCTTAGTATCCCTTAGTTTCCAATCCCGCTGCCACGGGAGGGTACAACAAAAGATGTCATGCAAGTTCTTTCCATAAGCATGTATGACTATTTACGAAATACATGCCTACATTATAATTATGAACTGGAGCTAGTGTTGTATTGCCCTAGGTTATGACTTTCCCATGATGAATATCATCCAACGAATCGCCAATCCAATGCCTATGATTTTCCTACATATTGTTCTTGCTAAGTCACTATTGCTACTTTCACTATTGCACTTGCTACAAAACTATTGCTATCACTGTTACCGTTACTGTTGCTGCCACCATTACTAGTATGCTACTTGGTGTCGGTTTAGTCAACGAACGATAGTGCCAATCTTCACCGTTGGATTGACATTCAACGTCGGTCGTGTTTCTTTAGTTTCTTCTTCCTCCAGCCGCCAAAGCCAAACCAGCGCCAGCGGAACCGCGTGCTCCCGCCTCCCATGACTGGATGTGCTACCGCGCATGCATCATGACCACATCGCACCCTAAAACTCTACACATCTTCCCCGGCTCCTGTTCGTTCCCGTCCGAGGCCTCACCATCGTCCTCCGCCTTGGTTCGCTCGCCGCGGCGCCGCCCTCCTGTGTTGTCAACATGTTCAACAACTGAGAGGAATAAGGAGATGACTGTACATGGTGAGGATGACATTACGGACCGACCAGGATCATGGTAGTTGGCAAGCAAGTGCCTCCTTTATTACAAGAAAAAAAGGGTTCCTCCTGACGGTCTCCTGACCTCTGGGTCGCACGCCACTGATAACAGCACAAGGAGCGGCAGACATCCGGGACCCAGCAGCGTGTAGTATTTTTTTCGGGACGGAGAAGGGTATCAACTAGGTTGTGCGGGAGTTGTGGCCCTTCTTGAAAGATTTCCGGCCCAGCTATTTTATTTTTTGCAGAATAACCGACGTAGGCCTACTTGCTTTTCGACGCCCCGTTGGGCCGGAAATCTTTCAAGACAAGGAGGGATGCATTCAGGCTTGCCCAGAAAATGGGCTATAAGTAATAAGAAATGGGTTATAAGTAATAATAAATTGGTTGTAAAATGAAAAAATACAACAAACAAGCAATTAGTTCTAAAATACTTTTTCTTTCGGATTTTGATATTTTAAATTTCAATGTTTTTGTGTGGGTAAATTTTCATTCCATTTAAATTAAGGTACGTTTATTTTTTAAATTAATTGAATTTGGCAAGAAATTTCGGGTTGTATGTTGTTTGAGACCGGGTTGGAGGCTGGCTTGTGGGTCTACTAGGTTGACGTGTACAAAAGTCTTTGTCAACTTTGTCCACAAACGATTCTAGCAGCAGCGACCGTGGGATGTTAATCCAACGGCAGTGCTGCTTCTTCAATATCTGATCTTCTTGCTCCAGCCGCCCAAACCAACGCCGGTGGGACTGCCTGATCCCACCTCCTGTGGCCGGTTGTGCTGCCGCACAGGCCGCACCGCCCCACCCTACCCCATCGTTGGCCAGGCCATTCCTCTACTCACCCACACCTCCTATTATTTTCCGGCAACGATAACCGAACCAGTAAACTCTCATACTCCCCACGGCGTGGGTAACCACTGCCGAGTCTTATCCGGCTCCGAGTCATTCCCTTCCTAGGCCTCGCCGTCGTCCTCCGCCCCGGTGCTCTCGGTGCGGCATGGTCAACATGGTCAATGATGTCTGCTTGAACTACGTCGGTATTTCCCCAAAGAGGAAGGGATGATGCAACGCAGCGACGTAGGTATTTCCCTCAGTGATGAGACCAAGGTTATCGAACTAGTTGGAGAACCAAGCAACACAACGTAAACATCCCATGCACACAAATAACAAATACTCACAACCCGGCGTGTTAAAGGGGTTGCCAATCCCTTTCAAGTAACGATGCCTCAAATTGGCGAGAAGACGTGATAAAGTTGTGATAGATAGGATAAATAGATCGCAAAATAAATAAAGTGCAACAAGGTACTTTTGTATTTTTGGTTTAGTAGTTCTGAAAATAAAAGCAAAGGAAAATAGATCGCAAAGGCAAATATGATGATAAGAGACCCGGGGCCATAGGTTTCACTAGAGGCTTCTCTTGAAAAAATAGCAAACGGTGGGAAAACAATTACTGTTGGGCAATTGATAGAACTTCAAATAGTCATGATGATATCCAGGCAATGATCATTATATAGGCATCACATCCAAGATTAGTAGACTGACTCATGCCTGCATCTACTACTATTTTTTTGACCGTAATGCATCTACTACTATTACTCCACACATCGACCGCTATCCAGCATGCATCTGGTGTATTGAGTTCATGGATAAATGGAGTAATGCAATAAGAATGATGACATGATGTAGACAAAATCTATTTATGTAGAAATAGACCCCATCTTGTTATCCTTAATAGCAACGGTACATACATGTCATTTCCCCTTCTGTCACTGGGATCAAGCACCGTAAGATCGAACCAATCACAAAGCATCTCTTCCCATTGCAAGATAAATAGATCAAGTTGACCAAACGAAACCCAAATATCAGAGAAGAAATACAAGGCTATAATAAATCATGCATATAAGAGATCAAAGAAGACTCAAATAACTTTCATGGATAAAAACATAGATCTAATGATAAACTCAAAGTTCACCGGATCCCAACTAACACATCGCAGAAAGACTTACATCATATGGATCTCCAAGAGACCATTGTATTGATAATCAAGAGAGAGAGAGGAAGCCATCTAGATACTAACTACAGACCCATAGGTCTACAAAGAACTACTCATGCATCATCGGAGAGGCACTAATGTACATAATGAACCCCTCCGAGATGGTGTCTAGATTGGATCTAGTGTTTCTGGAACTTGCGGCGGCTGGAATTGAATTTTGTCGAGTCCCATAGGGTTTCTGGAATATTGGGGTATTTACAGAGCAAAGAGGCGGTACGGGAGGCCACCGAGGTTGGCACAACCCACCTAGGCGTGTCTGGGCCCCCAGGCGCCCTGGTGGGTTGTGCACCACTTGGAGCTCCCCTCGGGTACTTTCCTGGCCTACAGGATGTCTTCTGGTACGAAAAAATCCACAAAAAGTTTCACTGCATTTGGACTCAGTTTGATATTGATTTCCTATGATGTAAAAAGCAAGCAGAAAACAGCAACTAGCACTCGGCACTATGTCAATAGGTTAGTACCAAAAATGATATAAAATGACTATATAATGATTGTAAAACATCCAAGAATGATAATATAACATAATGGAACAATCAAAAAATATAGATACATTGGAGATGTATCAGCATCCCCAAGCTTAATTCGAGCTCGTCCTCAAGTAGGTAAATGATAAAAACAGAATTTTTGATGTGGAATGCTGCCTAACATGTTCATCACATTATCTTTTCTTTGTAGCATGGACATTTGGACTTTTATATGGTTCAAAACAATAGTCTAGTTTTGACATGAAGACTTTAATACTCAAGCATACCAACAAGCAACCATGTCTTTCAAAATATCAACACTAAAGCAAGTTATCCCTAGCCCATTATGCTGAATCATGGATCCATTCATGAAACACACTCGAATATTAGCTACACCCAATGCTCAAATAAGATCATAGTGACCCTTAGTTGGTGCTTTATAAGAGAAGATGGAGACTCAAATTCAAAACAAAAATTGCATAAAGTAAAAGAAAGGCCCTTTGCAGAGGGAAATAGGGATTTGTAGAGGTGCCAGAGCTCAAAGCGAAAATTGAGACATAAAAATATTTTGGGAGGCATACTTTTCCCACCAACGAAAACGACTTAGAGATCCCAACACTTTCCATGATAGATACATCATAGGAGGTTCTCAAATAGAAAATAAAGTTTATTCCTTTTTCCACCATTACTTTCACTTTCCACGGCTAACCGTATCCACGGGTGCCCTCCATACCAACACTTCCCAAAGAATTTATTATTTGACAATATAAAGTAAATTCATTTTTTTCATTTTGGGACTGGGCATCCCTAATACCTTTGTCGTACTCACGTGCAATGACAAGTGAATAAACACTCATCGTGAGAATAACACATATAGCATGGAAAATATTGGCCACCCCTCACCGCCTCGCGGGTAGTACAAGCACACAAAAGAGAAATTTATTTTGAAAATTAGATATGGCACATACAAATTTGCTTAGAACGGCACGGAAATACCGCATATAGGTAGGTATAGTGGACTCATATGGCAAAACTGGTTTAATGGTTTTTGGATGCACAAGTAGTGATCATACTTAGTGCAAAAATGAAGGCTAGCAAAAAGATTGTGAAGCGACCAACCAAGAAACAAAAAATCTCGTACCCAAGCATTAAGCATAAGTAACACCGAATAATGCACCACAAGTAGGATATAAATTTCATTGCATAACTATTGACTTTTGTGCTTGCATAGGGAATCACAAACCTTAACATCAATATTCTTACTAAAGCACAATTACTCATCAACATGACTCACATATCATATCGTCATATCTCAAAACCATTACTAAGAATCAAGTTTATTTTGTCCAATGATCTTCATGAAAGTTTTTATTATATCCTCCTTGGATATCTGTCACTTTGGGACTATTTTCATATGTTGCTTTTGTTAAGCTCAAACAAATATAAGTGAAGAACATGAGCATAATATTTCTTCCTCTCAAAATAATCTATGTGAAGCATGAGAGCATTTCTTAAAAAAATTAGTAACTACCAAATAAATCTAAGTGAAGCATGAGAGCATTTCTTCAAAAATAACAAAGTACATCGTGCTCAAAAAGATATAAGTGAAGCACTAGAGCAATTCCATGGCTCTAAAAATTTAAGTGAAGCATAGGAGCAAGCATAGCGTAATTTTTGGCTCTCTCAAAAATGTGTGTCTAGAAACGATTCAAGACTTAAAACACAAAGCAAAACAAAGCAAAGACTCATATCATACAAGACGCTCCAAGCAAAACTCATAATATGTGATGAATAAAAATATATTTCCAAGTAAAATACAGATGGTTGTTAGAAGAAAGAGGGGATGCCACTCGGGGGCATCCCCAAGCTTAGTTGCTTGCTACTTCTTGAATATTATCTTGGGGTGCCTCGGGCTTCCCCAAGCTTAGCCTTTTGCTAATCCTTATTCCTTCATCCATCGTAAGATCACCCAAAACTTGAAAACTTCAATCACACAAAACTCAACAAAACCTTCATGAGATCCGTTATTATAAGAAAACAAACCACTACTATAATTACTGTTGAAAACCCATTCATATTTTATTTTGCATTATATCTACTTTATTCCAACTTTTCTATGGCAAAAACTCTTCAAAGAAAAGCATAGAATCATCAAAAAAAAGCACACAACACAAAGAAAACAGAATCTGTCAAAAAGAAAACAATCTGTAGGAATCTGACTACTTCGAATACTTCTGTAACTCCAAAAATTCTGAAAAAATAGGAAGATGTGAATAATTTGTTTATTAATCTTCTACAAAAAGAATCAACTCAAAAGCTCTCTTCTCGTAAAAACTAAAAATAATTTTATTAGTGCAAAAGTTTCTGTTTTTCAGCAAGATCAAATTACCTCTCACCCAAATCATCCCAAAGGCCTTGCTTGGCACAAACACTAATTTAAACCACAAAAACACATCTAAACAGAGGCATAATTGTGTATTTTATTGAAAACAGCACGAAAACCAAAAATCAAAAAGATACAAGTTGGGTTGCCTCCCAACGAGCGCTATCATTTTACGCCCCTAGCTAGGCATAACGCCTAGGATCTAAGTGTTGTCATCTTTGGTTCTAGATCCATATGATGCCCTGATGATTGATTCATATGGTGGCCTAATTCTTCTTCTAGGGAATAGTTCCATACCCTTCCTTAGTGGAAATTGAAATTTAATATTGCATTCTTTCATATCAATCACGGAACCAATAGTACGTAAAAACGGCCTACCAAGTATAATTGGACAAGACGGATTGCAATCAATATCAAGAACAATAAAATATATGGGCACATAATTCCTATTTGCAAGAATAAGAACATCATTAATTCTTCCCATAGGCTTTTTAATAGTAGAATCCGCCAAGTGCAAATTTAAAGAGCATTCTTCAATATCGGTAAGACCAAGCACATCACATAAATACTTTGGAATTTTAGAAACACTAGCACCCAAGTCACATAAAGCAAAACACTCATAATTTTTAATCTTGACTTTGATGGTTGGTTCCCATTAATCATGTAATTTTCAAGGAATTAAAACTTCTAATTCCAACTTTTCTTCAAAATCTTTCATCATAGCATCAACAATATGTTTAGTGAAATCTTTATTTTGTTCATAAGCATGGGGTGAATTTATCATGGATTGCAACAAAGAAATACAATCAACCAAAGAGCAACTATCATAATTAAATTCTTTGTAATCCAAAATAGTGGGCACATCACTAGTTAAAGTCTTGACCTCTTCAAACCCACTTTTATCAAATTTTTCAACAAGATTTTCACCCTATGAATCATAGGGATGCCTTATAGCTAAAGTTGACTCTTCTCTAGTTCATCAATCTTAATTTTACTAAACAAAGAATCAATATAAGAAACACCGATCATTTTAAGATCTTCATCAGTTTTATCTTCTAACAAGATTGGTTTGGAGGCCATTTGATTCACTAAAGTATCTTGTGCATTGGATATTTTTCCCAACAAACTTTCAGCAAAAGCATACTTAGATTAGAGATTGCAAACTTGTCTACTAATATCAGCAAGTTGTTTCGTTATAGCCTCTAGCACAACGGAGTGTTCCTTCAATTCTTCAGTAAAATGTTATTATGCTCAAATTGTGTAGCCATATATTCCTTAGTACTTTTCTCAATTTCAAGCATATTTGGGTAAGGAACATCATAATATTTACTTTGAGGCATCGTTACTACACAAACAAGATTGCACTCAAAAACAGATCTGACGAGAAAAACGGCGAACCAAAAAGAGGGCGATAAAACGGAAACTTTTTATGAAGTGGGGGAGAGGAAAATGAGAGGCAAATGGAAAATAATGTAAATTGCGAGGAGTTGAGATTTGTGATTAGGAACCTGGTTGATGTTGGAGATCCTCCCCAGCAACGGCGCCAGGAATTCCTTTTGATGCCTGCTTGAACTACGTCGGTATTTCCCCAAAGAGGAAGGGATGATGCAGCACAATGATGGTAGGTATTTCCCTTAGTGATGATACCAAGGTTATCGAACCAGTAGGAGAACAAAGCAAGACAACGTAAACAGCCCCTGCACACAAATAACAAATACTCGCAACCCGACGTGTTAAAGGGCTTGTCAATCCCTTTCGGGTAACGATGCCTCAAATTGGCGAGAAGACGTGATAAAGTTGTGATAGATAGGATAAATAGATCGCAAAATAAATAAAGTGCAGCAAGGTATTTTTGTATTCTTGGTTTAGTAGATCTGAAAATAAAAGCAAAGGAAAATAGATCGCAAAGGCAAATATGATGAAAAGAGACCTTGGGGCCGTAGGTTTCACTAGTGGCTTCTCTCGAGAAAAATAGCAAATGATGGGAAAACCATTAATGTTGGGCAATTGATTGAACTTAAAATAATCATGACGATATCCAGGCAATGGTCATTATATAGGCATCAAGTCCAAGATTAGTAGACCAACTCCTGCCTGCATCTACTACTATTACTCCACACATTGACTGCTATCCAGCATGCATCTAGTGTGTTAAGTTCATGGAAAAACGGAATAATGCAATAAGAACGATGACATGATGTATACAAGATCTATTTATGTAGAAAATAGACCCCTTCTCGTTATCCTTAATAGCAACATACATACGTGTCATTTCTCCTTCTGTCACTGGGATCAAGCACCGTAAGATCGACCCCATCACAAAGCACATCTTCCCATTGCAAGATAAATAGATCAAGTTGGCCAAACAAGACCCAAATATCGGAGAAGAAATACGAGGCTATAATCAATCATGCATATAAGAGATCAAAGAAGACTTAAATAACTTTCATGGATAAAAACATAGATCTGATCATAAACTCAAAGTTCATCAGATCCCAACAAACACACCGCAAAAAGACTTACATCATATGGATCTCTAAGAGACCATTGTATTGATAATCAAGAGAGAGAGAGAGAGGAAGCCATCTAGCTACTAACTACGGACCCGTAGGTCTACAAAGAATTACAAACGCATCATCGGAGATGCACCAATGGACATGATGAACGCCTCCTGTTGGGGATATAACTATTAGGTATGACCCGTCCAGGAGGGGTTGGATCATACCTATGGCGATTCATCATTATGAAGCCCACAAAGATATTTGAAGATGGCGATTCAACTAAGGGCCCAAGGCCCAAAGGCGACTTAAGGCCCGTAGAGATAAACCGCCATATATGTATGACTTGTATTGTAAGGCAAGAATAGATAGTAACCGAGCCAGACACTGTTTATGAGCCGGCCGGGACTTTGTGAGCCATTAGGCGTCGACCTCTGTATATAAAGGGACGACCCGGGAGCGGTTCAGGACGAGTAAGATCAGATTGAGAACTAGGTCAAGCGGATTTCGCTCCCTGGTAATCGAGACATAAACAATACCACCTCAAACTGGATTAGGCCTTTACCTTCACCGTAAGGGGTCAAACGGGTATAAACTCTCGTGTCCTTTATCCCGTTTTAGCCCCTTTAAGCTTCCAAGTTGCGATGGCTCCACGACTAAGTCCTTCTGATAGGACATCTGCCATGACCTTTCCATGATAGTTGGCACCCACCGTGGGGCCAGCGCATGGTGGATTTGAGTTCTTAAAGGGCAGCATTAAAGGGATCAAGGGATACACTATGGGCCGGATGACCAAGAGTCGTCGTGGCAGGCTCTACATCGACGATGCAGGCTGGGGCCCCGATGCGGGCTCAATTGAGTATGGGTACTAGGTCCCCTTCGGTGGAATCCACGTCTTCATCGGCAAGATCAGTGAGCCGGGCCCTGAGCCGGACATCTGCACCCACATCATCGAGACGGATCAGCGTGCAAGACCCGCCCAAGCTCGGCCTGCCGTGAAGCGTGCCTTCGTGGGATGCATCCATGAAGGAATTTTCTGAAGGATCTGTGTCCGACGGTGAGATGGCCATCTACTCTGATGGTGAATCGTCCACGGGTGAGACAGATTTGTTGTATCAACTGCAAGATGGCGGGCTTGGGGGCTGTTCCGATGGCAACAATATTCCGAACCCCTTTGAGCCGCCAAACCGAGTTGGAATCTTCATGGGCGGCATGCAACCCGAGCAAAACTCTATGGTTGAGGAAGTAATGACTTCTGGGTCAACAGCAGTAATGGTAGCCGGGGCAGGAGGACCTGCGCGTCCACCGGCTCAAGTTTTGATGGCTTTAATGGATAAGTGTATGGCTCTGTTAACCGATGTGGTTAACCCGTGAATCAAGCTCAACATGATGCGGAAGTGGCACAGTTGCAGCAGGAGGTAGCACAAGCCAAGGAAGACCTGGCGGCGGAGGATGTCGTGATGGCCACGAAACGGGTGGCTCTGGATGCTCAGGATCAGCAGATTCAGTCGCAGGCCTTTCAGCTTACGATGGATCGGAACGCATCAAATGAGATCATGAGGAGAAGGCACCAGTCCCGTCTGCCTATGGTGTATGAGCTTAGAAACCTCTTCCGCACGCCCAGTGCAGGGCCCAGTAACCTGTCAGAGTTAAACCGGACCGCAGCACCCGGGGCAGGAACGCCGGTTCAGCCACGCGTGACGGAACCCCCTCGTCCGAATGTCGTTCCACCTCAGCATGTACCAATGCCACCGGGTCATTATTCTAATCCATTGGAGAACATGATTGTTCCGGCAACACAATTGGCGGCTCTCCCAGTCGATGGCGACTCTCCCACGGCGGTTGAAACACGAAGGGTCAGAGAACTTCTTCAGACAGCCTTGGCGTAACAGGAGGCATACTCTTACAGTCGAGACAGGATTCATTCAACCCTCCGCCCAAGCTGGAGCTGGAGTTATAGCAGGCACATGGACTCACCAGCCATTTCAAGCAATGCCCAGCGCTGTGATCAACCACGCGGGCATGACCCGGCACGTGATGAAGCTCTTAATGTACGTCGACAAACCGAGCAGGCGGCTTAGCAGGCAGCTCAGCAGGCGGCTCAATAGCCTTTTCCGATTTATCCTATGACTTCGATTGAGGCAGGCGTGACCTCTCGGTCTACAGGTGTACCCTGTTTGGTGCCGGCTCTGCGTAATGAGTGTTTGCCCGAGGATTTCAAAGGACCTCGAAAGGTGCCTAATTACACAGCCGATTTACCCCCTGAGGCGTGGATCGAAAGTTATGAGATGGCCATGGAGCTGCTGGAGGTCAGTGATGTTGCGTGTGCCAAATACTTCACCATGATGCTAGATGGAACGGCCCGTACTTGGTTAAAAGGGCTGCCTGCCAACTCCATCAGTTCGTGGGAAGAGTTGAATGCCTGGTTTATTCAGAACTTTAAAGACACATGTAAGCAGCCCATGTCGATTGTGGACTTGACTAATTGCAAGCAAGAGGCGGGTGAATCCACGACCCATTGGGTGTGTCGGGTCAAGTCTATAATACATTCATCCAATAAGATGGACGCCGGCCCTGCGGTCTTAATGTTGGAGAATTTTTTTTGTTTCTTGCCTCTTAAACAGAAGCTGGGGTAGCTCAAGCGTGATTGTAATGACATGGGCCAGCTGATGGCGGCTCTGGTCAAGTATGCCGACTCTGATAGTACCAAGGACCCCGAGTCTGACAATGAGAAGACAGGGAAGGGAAAGAAGAACGACAATGCTAAGGGTCCACAGTATAACCCGGCGAATCAGGGGGCAATGGTAAACGCAAGGCCAATGGTAGCTCAGAGTTTGTGGCTAACACCAATGCGTAGGGTAACAATCAACATCATAAGGGAAGGCCGCCTCCTCGGAACAACGGGTCAGGTCCCACTCTTTAACAATTGCTTAATGAGCACTATCCAAGGCATGGCTCGGAGGTGAAGCCAGCCACTCACCTTTGGAAAGATTGCATGATTATGAAAGCTTTCAAAAATTCCAATGAGTTTAATAACGATCAAGGGCCGGGCGGCGGCTTAGGCGGTGGCAATTTCCAAGGCCCGGGTTATGGAGGTGGCGGTTATAATTCTGGCTTTCAGGGCCACCAAAATAATCAGGGAGGATATAATCAAGGTAACCAAGGTGGTTACAATCAGCAATCTAGCCAGGGGGTCAGCAGCAGTAGCAATCTGGGTACCAAAGTCATCCAAAACAGTTGAACAGTGGGCAGTATCACGTTTTCACCACAATTTTATGCAAACGGCACCAGAAGCTTCACAAGAGGGCTATAAACACTGTTGATCTGGCAGTTCCCCTATACTTGCGATGGTCTGAGCAACCCATTATGTGGAGCAGGGAGGATCACCCGCCCTAGGTTGATAATCAGGGTCACTTGGCTTTGGTGGTGGCACCTCAAGTTTGTGGATACAAGTTCACTAAGGTACTCCTGGATGGAGGCAGTACCATCAACACCCTCTATTATGAGACTTTTTGTCGTATGGGGTTAACTGACAAAAATCTTAAGACATCCAACACTGTCTTCCATGGAGTGGTGCCTGGTAAGTCGGCGTACCCTGTGGGCACGTTTGAGCTGGAAGTGGCCTTTGGAGATGAGTACGACTCCAGGGGTGAGAAGTTAACTTTCGGTCAAGATCAGAAGCACGTACCATGCTCTATTTGGACAGCCGGCTTATGCCAAGTTCATGGCGCGGCCATGTTATGTTTATATGCAGCTCAAGATGTCGGGTTACACTACTAGGGAAAACCCTATACACAGAATCTTAGCAGCAGCGCGGCTCAAAAAGGAGCGCTGCTGCTAATTAGCAGTAGCGCGAGTGTGTAAACCCCACTACTGACAAGCGTTTAGCAGTAGCGCGCTTGGTGTTACCCGTGCTGCTACAAATATTGACCGACGGTGCCCCTCAAACTCCATTTAGTAGCAGCACTGTGCCCCGTGTTGCGCTATTGCTAAAGCTTTAGTAGTAGCGCGGTTTTCCTAAGCTCGCTGCTGCTAATTTTCAAATTGGACACACTCTTTGTCTCGGTTAGCAGTAGCGCTTCTGCCGAAAGTGTGATGCTGCTACTTTCTTATCAGCAGCGCATTTTACGTCCCACGCTACTGCTAATCCGCACCAACCCACCACCTTTTCCCCACCCGTCCCCTCCCCTCCCCCTCCTCTCTTCCCTTTCCCTACCTCCCACATCCTCCCACTCTCACTCTTCTTCTTCCTCAACACTTCTCCCCCATTACTCTCCCTCTTCTACCTACCTTTCTCTCTCTTCAGTACTCCTACCTAACTACACCATCTCCATTAATGCATCTCCTTTCTCTTTTTCCTTCCCCCTCCACTAGTTGAAATTGTCTCCTCCCAAATTAGGTAGTTAGGTAGATGTAGCATTTAGTTAAGTGACCTATTTGCCCCCTAACTAGATCTATCTTTGTCAAGAAGAGCTTTGGGCACTTTTGATCTCCCTACATCATCATCTCATCACCGTGTGTTCGATCTCGAGATAGAGGTGATTAAAATTTCATGCTTTTGCAAAATGGAAATATGTTTATGTGTGTGTGATATGTTTATGGAAATTGTGTGTGTGGCATGAGTTGACAACAAATTGTGCTTTTGAGTTGCATACGTTTTGCCCGAAATGTCGATTTATTTCCATTTCGGCGAATTTCGGGCAAACTCTAGATCTATATATGTTCTATTTTTAAGGAAGGTCATGCTGAATTTTTGTATGACTTTAATGCATGCACGCATTTTTATAATCAATTTGTTTACTATTACCATGCAGAGTTGATGATGGTCAGTGGAACGATGGTGGACAGGTGGTTGCGGTCGGTGGTGCAGAACATGAAAGAAAATAATCAGACAGAGGTTTTATGTCCCTGTCGAAAATGCAAAGGAATAGTTTGGCTCGACCCCCATGACGATGGCCGTGTCGAAGCGCACCTGCTCATGACTGGTTTCATGGATGGCTACACTCGGTGGATAATTGAAGATGAGGATGACGATGTTGAGGATGCCGACGGGGCAGGCAATGATGACACAGGGTAAGACGAAGAGATGATCGATAATGGCGGAGGGGAAGAGGCCGGACATGGCGGCGGAGAAGGGGTCGGACATGGCGGAGGAGAAGGGGCCGGACATGGCGGCGGAGAGAACGACATGGACTCCACGCAGCAGAGTTCGTCGGTACTAAGTTCAATCATGCGGGACCCTCATGTTCAAGCATTGCTTCGCAAGGAGACGAGTACTGAGAGAGATGCTTCTAGAGAGGAGGCTAAGCTGGAGCAACTGGTGGTAGACTCGAACACTCCATTGTATGATGGTTGCAATCCTGAGGTGACCCGCTTGAGTTTCACGCTCCAACTCCTGAAGACGAAGGCTAAAAACAAATGGACTGACACTAGCCTCGATGAGCATCTCAAGTACCTAAAGGATGTTCTTCCCGCAGGTAATCTATGTCCTAGTAGTGTTGATGAGGCCAAGAAAATCATGTGCCCTCTTGATCTGCCACACGTTAGATACCATGCATGCATCAACGATTGCATAATTTATCGGAAGGAGCACACGGAAAAACAAGCTGTCCGGTGTGCAATGCTTCTCGATACAAGAAGATCGGGAAGAAATGTCCCCAGAAAGTTGTATGGTACTTACCGATCACTCCCCGTCTCCAGAGGTATTTTGTAGATCCCAAGGAAGCAAAGCTAATGCGCTAGCACGCGGAGAGGAAGAAGCCCGACGATGGAGATGATCCGAAGCTGAGACATGTCAAGGATGGAAGCCAGTGGAGAGCGTTGAACAGCTTATATCGGTATTTTGAATGTGATGCAAGGAACATCGTGCTCGGCGCGTGTACTGATGGCATGAATCCGTTTGGCAACCAGAACACCAACCATAGCACATGGCCCGTGTTTGTATGGATGTACAACCTTCCCCCCTGGTTGTGCATGAAATCAAAGTACATTCACATGAGCATGCTTATTCAAGGGCCGAAACAACCAGGAAATAATATTAATTTGTATCTTGGGATACTTCAAGAGGATTTAGACACGTTATGGAAAACACTAGCCAAGACATGGGACGCCAGCAAAGGCGAGTATTTCAACATGAGAGCCGCGCTGATCACGACAGTGCAGGACTATCTCGGTTACGGATATGTGGCAGGCCAGGTGTGCCATGGATATTGCGGATGCACGCGGTGCATGGATGATACGACGTCTCAGCAGCTACGTCAAGGAAAGATGGCGGGTCTGGGAAAATTGTGTACATGGGGCATCGAAGATGGCTAGAACAGGACGACCCGTGGAGAAACCGTGGAGATCTATTCAATGGTCACGCTGAGCATCGAGGACCTCCACGTAAGCGGAGCGGTGCCGAAATCGATGAGCTGTTGAAAAACTGAAAGACGATGAGAAAGGCGCTAGAGCCGCTGCTGAAGGTATGGAAGACGAGGTCTGTGTTCTGGGACTTGGAGTACTGGCACAAACTCGATACACCTCATTGCCTTGATCAAATGCATATCTATAAGAATGTCCTTGAGAGCTTGCTCACAACACTGATGAACATGCCGGATAAGACCAAGGGTGGGCCGAAGGCAAGAAAAGACTTGCAAGAGTTGAAAATCAGGGAAGATCTGCACATGCCGCCCCGTAAAATGTCAGACGTGACGGAGACGGAGACAGAGGCACGAGAGAAGAAGGGCAAGAAAATAAAGAAAGAGGATTATTGCCCCCCTTCTTGCTTCATCTTAAGTCAGGATGACATCGATCAATTCTTTAAGTGCCTTACCGGAGTCAAAGTTAGTTCCGGTTACTGTGGCAAGATAAGCAGATATCTAGACACAGACAAGAAAAGGTTCAGCGGGATGAAGTCCCATGACTGTCATGTGATGATGACGCAGATACTACCTGTTGCCCTTAGAGGGATAATGGACAAGCACGTCTGTGACATGCTTATTGGTCTCTACAACTTTTTCGACGTCATCTCTCAAAAGTCGATCAGTGTGAAGCAGCTCCGAAGGCTACAAGAAGAGATCGTTGTGATACTGAATGAGCTTGAGATATACTTCCCACCCGCGTTCTTTGACGTGATGGTGCATCTGTGTGTCCATATTGTGGATGACATAATAGACCTGGGGCCGTCATTCCTGCACAGCATGATGCCGTTTGAGAGGATGAATGGGATCATCAAAGGATTCGTTCGTAACATGTCCCGTCCGGATGGAAGCATCATCCAGGGCTATGTGACACAAGAGTGCATCTCTTTCTGTGAGAATTTTCTATATGGCGCAGACCAGCCGCCTGGTGTTAGTGTTGGTTTGCCCGTTAACAAGCATGATGGGAGGCTCGAAGGAGAAGGTCACTGCAACGGTCGCAGGGAACTGCACATGGCATACTCAGATCGATACATCGACTTTGACAGAGCAAACTTCGTAGTGCTACAACACCTAGACGAGGTTGATCCTTTTGTGGCACTGCACAAAGAAATTATCGCAAAGAAGTATAGTGACCGGGGGGTATGCGGGACGGACGCCGAACTTACTAAAGAGCACAACTCCACTTTCCTGCATTGGTTCAAAGAGCATATTATTGCTAATCCCCCGGAGGAGGGCTCTAAGGACGGATTGCTCAAATATGCCTTAGCACATGGCCCCTCGCCCAACCTCGTAACCTATCAGGCATATGATATCAACGGATACACGTTCTACACGGAGGCCAAAGATATGGACAGTGATGATCAGAACTCAGGGGTGACGATGGAATGCATGACCGGCAGCGACAATGGCGCAACTGAACGATTTTATGGCAGGGTCGAGGAGATTTGGGAGCTTGACTACTCTGGACTGCACAACACGACGATGTTCCCTGTCATATGGGCTAAGAATGTCTAAAGAGAAAACCGGATTTTCACTACCATGACTATACCCGATGCCAAGAGCGCTACCATGAACGCTATCGCAAAAAACAAGCCATGGGTACATGCTAAGAACGTGACACAATGCTTCTTCATAACCGACACACGCAATCCCAGCCGTGTTGTCATGAGGAGAGGCAAAAGGAACATCATTCGAATGGATGGAGTCGCCAACGAGGAAGACTATGATCAGTATGGCAACCCAATGAGGGAAGATGATGATGATGAAGAAGTATACGTCAAAAGAAGAATCAATACTACATTACCTAAGAAAAATCGTACTCCATGGAAAAGGCAAAGTCACAATGAGGGGCTCAATTATTCTTCGACGAATAAGAAGGGAAAGAAGCTGACTCAAAAACGAAAACGTCAACGCTGAGGAACCATATGTTATCGGTCAAATGATGTAATATATATGTTCCCCTTTTGTATACACACTTAGCCATTATTATGCATGGGTCCAATGATGTAATATATATGTTCCTATTTTGTATACATATTTAACCGTCAAATGATGCAATATATATCTCCTTCCCTTCGTTCACTGCTCTCGGGAAATAAAAGTGGGAGAAAATAAAGGAAAAGAAAAAGGAAAACTGGTTATAGTAGTAGCAGTTTTCTGAAAAGAGCTATAGTCAAGCTAGCAGTAGCGATTTCCTTAGAAAACCGCTACAGCTAGTTAAGGTAGTAGCAGCGCATTTGGTCTAAACCGCTACAACTAGTGAAGTTAGTAGCAACGCGTTTTGTCTAAACGCGCTATTGCTACGTCCACTTAACCCAAAATTCTCACTCTCCCTGCTTCATCCCGCCTCTTTTCCCCCAAATCCCCACTCCCTTTTCCCCCGTCACACCGCCGCACCCCAACGCTCGCTCCCGACCCGGCCCTCGCCCCCGACCCCGGCACTCGCCCTTGAGTCGGCCCTCGCCCCCGACCCCGGCGCGCTCGCCCCCAACCCCGACGCTCGCCCCCAACCCGGCCCTCGCCCCCGACCCCGGCACGCTCGCCCCCGACCCGTCGGCCCTCGCCTCCCTCCTCTGCTTCCTCCCCTCCTCACCCCTGCACTCTCTGTAACCCCCCCCTCCCCTCTATCTGCTAGCTAGGGTTCTTCGGTTAATTTACTTAGGTTTTAGTTAGGGAAGTAGGTTAATTGGGTTATCTATTTAGTTATGAATTTAACTAGGTTTTAAAATAGGACAGAAATTTAGGTTTAAGCAATTGTAGTTAAAAGAAAAGACAGCATTTAAGCAATTGTCCAAATCAACATCCCTTGTTAAAGCAAATTTAGGTAGGCTGAATTTATATGCAAATTTGAACTGGACATGTGATATGTAGATATGTGATGTTTTGGACATGTCATGTTTGGAATTTGAACATGTCATTTGGACATGTGATGTTTTGGTTCAATTTTGGTAAATGATCCGAGTGGCCTATGTTACGCCGGAATGTTGATTCATTTCCGTTCCAATGAATTTCAGGCGCTCGATATGTCCATTTTTTAGCAAAGGTCATGCCGAAATTTGCCATGAATTTTGGCATGATTTGTGCTAGATAGTTGGCATATCGAGTGCTGGCACATAGATTTCTTTTTTCTGTCATTTCTCATTTTTCCATACTTTTAGAAATAAACAAGGACAATTAATCAAAGGAAACATGTTGAACAACGAAGAAACTGGGCCTTCTGACCAAGATGCAGACAAGATGGATTATGAGGGTAAACAAGAGTACCTTGACTATTTGACTGCTAAGCAAGGTTTGCAGGCCGGCCTCAATGATGGTACTGACGCCGACATCGACACGGACGGTGCTGGCACCGATGGCGGCACCGAGACCGGCGGGGAAGGTACCGGCAGGGAAGATACCGGCGGGGAAGGTACCGGCGCCGATGCCGCTACCAAAAAGAGGAAGCATAAGAAGCAGAGGATATGAAAACCTAACAAACTAGGGATTGGACGACTTGTGATCACAAAGATGGCACCTGGCAAGTTTGAGCCATTAGAGCTGAAAGAACCTCACAAGTGCTATGGGAACCAAGTAGGATGCATCCTACGGGAATGCGTGAGCATCAACGACGATGACATAAGGAGTAAAGAATATTTGACGCAGTTGCTCCTAACGAAGTTGCACAAGAGAATCAAGTTCCCCGACCGGGATGATAACATAGAACACCCGTGGGATGATCCGAAGATGAAAAAGATTAACAATCACGCCATGGGCATGTTCAGCAATGATTTGGCCTTCTGGAAAGGGAGGGTGAAACGAGCTATTGAGGCTGAGGAACCCCTGTCCAAGATTCTGGAGGAAAATCCGACACTTACAGAAGAGGAGTTCGAAAAGTTCAAGGACACTTGCGCTACTGAGGCAGCCAAGGCTAAGGCTGCGAAATTCAAGAGCCTTCAGCAAAGGAACACGGGGAAGCATCACCTCGAAAGCTGTGGCTACCTCGGTAAAAGGCCCATATGGGATAAGGAGGACGCGGAACGTGAAGCCGCGGGTCTCCCAGACCCCTTCGCAAAGTACACCAACCCCTTGGAGCGTGACTTCATAAGGGCCCGCTACAAGTGGGACAAGGAGAAAAAGGTTTTTTACATGGACCAAATCACGAGGAAATTGATTAGACTAGTGGAGAAGCATCACCAGCTTGCAGCAGAAAGCCCTACTTCTCCGATGAGGCCCAAATGGGACACCCCTCTCAACCGGGCCCTGAACGAACTTAAGGGACTCCCTTTGGGCCAGCGACCGCCATATGGTCATGTGCACGGTGCTAGAGACGGCGCCGCGTGGAAGGTGTTTTACAACGAGGGACCGGAGGCCAAGAAGCAGAAAAAGAAGTTTAGTCAGGAGGACATCGACGCGAAGGTGAAGCTTGCGGTCGAGAAAAAAGCAGCTGAGGACGCGGAAAAAACAGCCGAGGAGAAAAATGAGTTGCTACAGCAGGCAGTCAATGCAGCTGTAACTGCCTGCAGAAATGATTTCGCTACTAACTTGGTTCCAGGTATCATCAACTGGACGAAGGAAAATCCAGACAAGACTGTACATGATTTCGCGATGCCCAGTTTCGTCGGGAGCAACTCCATGAACAACAACAACACCGCACCATCACTTTCTCACGCAACTGGGCCTCCTCTCGCGGTCACTCCCGCTCATAGCAGCCCGTCCTTAGTCTCTGGCGCCCTAGGTGGGCCTTCGTCTTTGGCTGAGCTCGACGCCGTCACGGTAATTACATGTCGCACCAACATATATATATATATATAGAGAGAGAGAGAGAGAGAGAATATTCCATTTTCATTGCCTTTCGGATGTTTTACCCCACAGACATAAGTGTTTGCAGGGCAAAGAAACCCCGTGCACCATACTCTACTTGATAAAAGGCCAGACGGTCGACGTGGGAAAGGGGATGATATTGAACCCCTTGAAACCCACGTTCCACACCCAGCCGATCCCCGCTGGGCACTTCAAGGTTAGCTTGTCCAGTGTGAAATCAGGGCTCGAGGCTTTGCCTCCTCTAGTACAGCATGTGGGAGAGGACGGCGAGACCCCGCCGCGGATTGGAAGCTGCAAGGGTTGGGTGCTGCTATGGCCGAAGAATCTTATTCGTCTGGAGCCGGCCGAGAGCACACCAATAACCACACATCAACAAGCATGTGCGGAGACCATCACCCCGCCTACGCAATTACCAGCTCCTGTAGTGTCGGGTGAGAGCGGCGGACGACGTGATGAAGGGGGTGCAATAGTACTGGCTGATGTAATCGGTCATGTAGAACAGAGAATGGATGATGAGGGGGAGGTCGACCCTATGGGTTTCCCCAATACAAACGCGTATGACTGTGACATAGATATGATGAGTCAACCATATGATGAATCGGGCTGTCGGCATGCTAATGAGGATATGGATGATATGGCCGGGCAGGAAGGTCGTTGGAAGGATTGCAAAAAGTCTCTCTTCATGAATTCCTCACAGGACACGCCTGAAGATGTCGCCTCAACACAGGCGCAACTAGCCAGGGGTCGTACAGTGCTTAGCCCGGGAAACCTGGGCCAGGGGTTTAGGAAGGGTCTGGAAGGTGTGCCCAAGAAAAAGGAGAGGAAGAGATCGGGGAAGATAACTGCCTCCAAACAAGCCAGATCACAAAGCAGCCAGAAGATGCATTCTGAAGAGCATGTACCAGTGAAAGGTGTGGCCATGTTCCATCTCACGGGCGAGCCGATGCTACCATCGAAACTGCTAGAGGCACTATCAGCGGATCTCAGGAGACTGCACGACCATGTGATGTCGACTGAGAAAAGCCTACTAGCCTCAAAGGATCCAGGATATCCGACATACGCGGCTCGTGTGCCTGAGGGGAAGTGCTACGTCGAGACACGGCCCGCAGATGTGTTCTTCCTGCGGTTTGACCATATCTTTGAGATGTTTCTGACAAGGCGGCTCGATTTTACAATCGTCCGCCTTTTTGCGCTACATATGAGCTCCATCATGAAGAGTGAAGAAGTCTCGCAAATCTGTGTGGCGGATCTGTACTACATGCACCAGTCTTTCTTGAGTCTCGGCGACTTTGAGCTTGAAACTACTAGGGAGTACCTCCAAAACTTCATGGTACAGAATAAGAACCGGGAAATAGTCCTCGTGCCTTATCATCCAAAGTAAGTCAATTCCGGACAACCCTTTCTTACATTTCAATCATTCCTTCTCTCTCATATGGGGAATAATTTGAGGTGTCTTTTCCCCGCAGCAACGGGCGCGCCGTCCTTATCGTTCTTTACCCGCAAGTCTCCCACGCCGTGTATTTTGACCCTTCCAGAGACTACGAGAAAAAAGACTACACCCACATAATGAATATTCTAGATGATGCTCTCCAAGGCTTCAGCATTAGAGGTGGCCACATGCAGATCAGGAAACAAAGGAACAAGAAGATGGGTTTCGCGCATAAAACTAACTTCTCCTGCATCCATGTCCCAAAACCAAGCAAAAAGGATGGATTCTACATCGTCCATCTCATGATTCAGTTCAACACGGATCACCAAAAGCTTCGCATGAGAAGCAGAAATGATGATCATATCCACAAGTGGCTAGAATCTCATGGAGAAGCGGATTATAAACTTAGAGATGACTTCTTTCGCATCCAAAGGGACATTGCGACAATCATCATGAAAGAAGTCATCGATGAGAAGGGGATGTTCCACCACGGCCCTATATCACGAGCTGACGTCCGAACTCGCATAGGCATGCAACGTCTAGACCTCACGCCATTCAAGAAGCTAGGGTCCATACTCGATGATATGGAAGGATGGAACTTCTAGTGATTTATGATGCTGATGATGATGATATGTGTCGGTTGAACTTGTATACTTTTTGTAGCGATGAAACTTTGTGATGTCGGTCCCTGCCGAACTTGCGTAACGCTACTTTGTTAGTTTGCATACGATGACATGCGTACCTCTAGTTAATTAGTTTGCGTACTTTATGTTGCATCTAGTTGCTAACCCTTTCTTTTTCGGTGTTGCTCTAGTATATTTTGTTGCATATATATGATTGTACATCCTCTTCATGAACATGCATCTCTAACAGGTACCTAGTTTCTTGATGGCGAGATGGAAGTGCTATGTCGTGTACAAAGGGAAGGTTCCGGGGGTGTACAACGAGTGTCCTGAGTGTCAGGCGCAAGTGAATGGGTTCTCGGGCGCCAGCCATAAAGGCTTCAAAAGCAAACAAGAAGGAGAAGCTAGTTACTTGAGGTTCACGCTAGCGCGAGAGAGGACTCGTAACCGCCGCCTCGTGTACTGCATAGTTCCGCTCTCACTCATAGTGATAGCTCTTCTCACGTGTACCTTTGTTTAGATGGATGACGTTGTAGTTGCAAGTATTCGAGACTTGCATGTATCGCTATTTTCGAGATGATGACAAGATACCACTTTGTGTTCTATGTGTATCATGATGACATTTGTATGTGTATCATGATGACATTTGTATGTGCTAAAGATTCTTCTATAAAGCCTGTTCAAATACAAAACAAATATGCAGGAAAATATATATTATAATTAGCAGTAGCAAGTGGAGAAAAGTTAGTAACAGCACGGTAGTATCAGTAGCGCGCACACGGGAAGCGCGCTATAGCTATTAGTAGTAGCGAGCTCCATAGAAGAACGCTGCTGCTACACTTGTATATCAGTAGCGCGGGCTCGCATGCGCTCCTGCTATGATTTAGCTGTAGCGCCTTATTAGTAGTGCCGCCTCCTGCGCTACTGATAACCCTAAAACCTGCGCTGCTGCTAGGCTTTTCCCTAGTAGTGTTATAAAGGAACCATTACAGTGCATGGGAGTCAGAAGATAGCCCTAGAATGTGAAGAAGGTGATGCTGCCTATGCTGAATTGGTCTGCGTAGCGGAAGAGTTGAAATTTTACAAAGACAATGTTGACCCGGCTGATATGACGTCTTTGAAGAAGCCAACTACGGAGCATGACCCGGTGATGAAATTTAAATCGGCCGATGACACCAAGCATGTTGACTTCGTTCCTGGCAACTCATCCAAGCAGTTCAGTATTAGTGCTAATCTGGATCCCAAATAGGAAAGCACGCTCATCGAGTTCATCCGTGAGAACCAGGACATCTTTGCATGGAAACCTTCTAACATGTCGGGTGTACCGAGAGAACTCGCTGAGCACACTCTCAATATTGATCCGAAATTTAAGTCAGTCAAGTAGTTTCTTCGACGGTTTAATGAGGAGAGGCGTAAGGCCATTGGTGAGGAAGTGTCCCAGCTCTTGGAAGCTGGGTTCATTATTGAAGTTCTTCATCCAGAGTGGTTTGCTAACCCGGTGCTAGTGCTTAAGAAGAACGACACCTGGCGCATGTGTGTGGATTACACGGACTTAAATAAGGCATGTCCGACTGATCCTTTTGCTCTCCCTCGTATTGATCAAATCATTGATGCTACGGCTGGATGTGAGCTCTTGAGCTTTTTGGATGCTTATTCTGGTTATCATCAGATCAAGATGGCAGTTAAGGACTAGGAGAAGACAGCTTTCATTACTCCCTTTGGAGCCTTCTGCTATGTGTCTATGCCTTTTGGGCTCAAGAGTGCCCAGGCGACTTATCAGCGTTGTGTGCAGAATTGTCTTCACAATCAGATTGGGCGTAATCTTCATGCTTATGTGGATGATATTGTGGTGAAATCCAGAGAGAAGGAAATCGTGATAACTGATTTGAAGAAGACCTTTGATAATCTCCGGGTTCACAATATGATGCTTAACCCGGTCAAGTGTGTCTTTGGTGTGCTAGTAGGAAAGCTTTTGGGGTTTCTAGTTTCTAACAGAGGCATTGAGGCTAACCCGGAGAAGATCAAGGCCATTACCTCCTTGGCAAAACCCAAGTGCATCAATGATGTTCAGCGTCTGGTGGGTCGTATTGCAGCTTTAAGCCGGTTTATAAGCTGGTTAGGTGAGAAGGCCATACCACTATACCAGATGATGAAGAAAACCGATGACTTCGTCTGGAGTGATTCTGCGAACGACGCGTTTGAAGATTTGAAGAGACAGCTTGCTAAGCCGCCAGTCCTGGCTGCTCCCATTAACAAGGAGTCGTTGCTGCTCTATGTGGCTGCTAATGCCTGGGCTGTCAGCGTGGCTGTTGTGGTGGAACGGAAGGAGGCAGGCAAAGAATATCCGGTTCAACGGCCAGTTTATTATATCAGTGAGGTGCTCATCGAGTCCAAGCAGAGGTATCCACATTGGAAGAAGCTTGTTTATGGGGTGTTCATGGCCAGCCGGAAGCTTAAGCAATATTTTCTGGGTCATCCCATCACTGTGGCCAGTTCTGCTCCTTTGGGAGATATCATTCAAAACAGAGAAGCTACAGGGCGGGTAGCCAAGCGGGCTATTGAACTTGGACCTCATGGTTTAAAGTATGTGCCACGCACTTCTATCAAATCTCAAGCACTGGTGGATTTCATCAACGACTGGACAGAGCTGCAAATGCCTGAAGAGAAGCCGGATAATACATATTGGACTATTCACTTTGATGGGTCCAGGCAATTGGAGGGCTCGGGGGCTGGAATTGTCTTAGATTCCCCTCGAGGTGACAAATTTTGTTATGTGCTAAGGTTGATGTTTCCCTGTACTAACAATGAAGCTGAGTATGAGGCCTTGCTCATGGTCTTCGGATGGCTAAGGAAATGAACTTAAGCCGGGTGAGGTGCTTTGGCGACTCAGATTTGGTGGCTCAACAAGTCTCAGGCAAGTGGGATTCCAAGGATCCCCTCATGGCGGCTTATCACCGTGAAGTTGATGCCATTGCTCGGCACTTCAAGGGTTATCAAGTGGAGCACATTGATCGTAGAAAGAATGAGGCGGCTGATGCTTTAAGACGGCTGATCTCAGTGTAAGACGGTGCCACCTAACACTTTCTTGGATGTTCTGCACAATCCCTCTGTTAAGTTGCCTACAGAGGAAGATTTGGCTATTCCTGACCCAGAGGCACAGTTGGTGGCGGCTCTTCATGCTATTCTAGATTGGACGCTACCATATTTAGCTTACATGACCCGGGGTGAGTTGCGTGAGGATGAAACTTTGGCCAGGCAGATAACCCGGCGGTCTAAGTCAATGACAATTGCCAATGGCGAGTTACACCATCGTAGTGTCACTAGGGCGTTTTAGCGTTGCATTTCTCCTAAGGAAGGTCATGAGATTCTTCGTGAGATTCATGAAGTAGATTGTGGTCACCATGGCGGTTCAAAGTCCCTTGTGGCTAAAGCTTTTCATCATGGGTTTTATTGGCTGATGGCTCACACTGATGCAGAGGATCTGGTCATGAGATGTGACGGTTGTCAGAAATTCTCACGACGAGCTCATGTTCCGGCTCAAGAATTGAGAATGATTCCATTTACTTGGCTGATTGCAGTCTGGGGGCTTGATATGGTTGGGCCTTTCAAAAGGTCCAAAGACAAAAAGACTCACCTTTTGGTGCCGGTTGATAAATTCACAAAGTGGATCCAGGCAGAGCCAGTTAGTAAGTGTGACGCAGCCGCAACGGTTCAATTCCTAAAAAAGGTGATTTTTCTCTTTGGTTTTCCACACAGCATTATAACTGACAGTGGCACTAGTCTTTCCAAGGGTGAGTAGTTTTGTCAACGTGAGCATATTCGACTTGATGTTTCATCAGTAGCTCACCCCCAGTCCAATGGTCAAGCTGAAAGAGCTAATCAAGCAATTTTACAAGGCATCAAGCCCCGACTTATGGTTCCCTTGCTACGGACGTCGGTTTGTGGGTTGGAGGAGTTACCATCAGTATTATGGACTATCAATACTACCCCCAACAGATCTATGGGTTACACCCCTTTCTTCATGGTTTATGAAGAAGAGGCGGTTCTTCCTAGTGACATCCATCATGACTCGCCCCGCGTGGCGGCTTATGTTGAAGCTGATAATGAACAAGCGCGTCAGGATGCACTTGACCTGTTAGATGAGAAGCGTGACCTGGCAGCAGCCCGTTCAGTGATTTACCAACAGGACCTGCGCCGTTATCACAGTCGCCACGTTAAGTCCAGAACCTTTCAAGAAGGTGATTTGGTGCTCCGGCTCATCCAGGATCAAACTGATGCACACAAGTTCTCCCCACCTTGGAAAGGGCCCTTTGTGGTTAGCAAGAACTTGAACAATGGTTCATACTATCTTATCGATGTTCAAGAGCACAAAGACTCACGTAAGTCGGAGGAGGAGACCCGCCGGCTGTGGAATATTGCTCATCCTCGGCCTTACTACACTTGAGCCACCGGCTCTTATGATGTACATATTTTTGACGATGTATATATTATGATAAGTAATAAAAGCAGGACCTATGTCCTTTTCATCCTCAACAATCATGCGTCTTCATCATCATAATTCCAAAGACCAATTGGGGGCTGATCGTATTCGAATCTAGCTTAACCCCTTCGGCACAGCTTCCTGATCGTATTCGAATCATAGTTGTTCAAACCTCTTGATCATTTGGGGGCTGGATCATATTCGAATCATAGCTTAACCCCTTTTGGTCCGACTCTGATCGTATTCAAATTAGCGTCGTTAAAAAATGTCTCAAGGTCACTTGGGGGCTTCCTGTTCAAACATAGGTGTCACTCACCAAAGAGAACATAGCTGTTGGTACCCACTTGATCAGCGCAATGCAAAACTTAAGGTCACTAGGGGGCTTCCTGTTCAAACATAGGTGTCACTCACCAATGAGAACATAGCTGTCGGTAGCCACTTGATCGGCGCAATGCCAAAAGCCACTTGGGGGCTTCCTGTACAAACATAGGTGTCGTTCACCAAAGAGAACATAGCCATTAACCCTTTTGGTCCAGCTTCCTGTTCAAAAATAGGTGTCGTTCACCAAAGAGAACATAGCCTCGTATTTTTCTATCTTTGCTGATTTAATACTTTTGAAACGGTTTTCCAGGTTTCTTTTACTACTTTTTTCTTTTTACGTCTGAGGCATATATATATATATATATATATATATATATATATATATATATATATATATATATATGTGGTTTCTATTTAACCCGCCTTGACTTTCAACGATAAGTCACCAGCATATGACATTCATCAAACATTTGGAAGTCTTGGCTTCTAAAGATTGGGTTATCACCGTTATTGTGTTGGTCACATAAACCGGCAGTGCAAATTCAATATCACAGGTATGATATTATTATTATAGTTATGTTTCAAAGTTATGATTCATAACAGGCTTACCTGTGACTCCTTTTTACACATCAGTGATTATATGTGAGATACTATGACCTGCCCTATGGTAAACCACCAAGGGTTCTAGTGATCTATTTCTGTGTGCGGGATAGTTCAAGGACTTTCTTATGCATAAGGAAAACAGATGATAAGTATAACAAGGGTAAATAAAAGGCGGTGGCTTACCAGTGTTAAAGCGCCAAAATGTGCACAATGGCACGACAGAGCAAAGTCATTTCTACCCTATTACATGACTCCCCGAGTCTAAATGATCAATTGTTCTTTCAAACATCACAGATATGAACCGCCCAACGGGTTAATCTTCCTGCCTCTGCTGACCTGAGGCTTCTGGATCAACCCTCTCCGCTTATTTGTCCTGTTCTCCGTCATGGAAGGTTGATGACGACCAGTCAATGCCATTCAAAGCTTGAAACTCAGCTTCATCATCAATTAGTGTCACATCCCTAGTTCTGGTATGCTCAAGGCTAGCTAGTCATTTGTGCATCATGTTTAAATTCCATTTAAATTTGAAATGAGGATTTGTGAAACCCTCAGAATCATTTCTGGAAATGACCTAGATAAAAATTTCTCCAAAAAGGTCCAAGAAAATGCTCATGTTGCTCTCTGAAAATATTGGACAGAGATAAAAATCAAACCAATATTTTAGGAGCTCATAAGTATTTATTTTGGACATTTGGAATTAATGCATAATTATTTGCATTGGATATATATTTGCTATATATATAATATATGTCCAAAAATTATGCCATTTATTAAGGAGCTCTGGAATAATATAACTAGCTTCTATAAAAATTGGCATAAGAAAATAAAATGGTTTAGTATTTTTATTAAATCAAACAAATGTCAGATAATAGAAAAGAAAAATAAAAGGGAGAAGAGCTTGGGCTTACTTCCCTGTGCAGCCACCTGGCGGCCCAAGTGGCCAGCCCAGCAGCGGCCCAGCCCAACTGACAGGAGCTTCTTCAAGCTCCTGCCAGTAGGAGCAGCTGCGTGGCCGGCATGCTGCAGCCGCGCCACCACCTCCTCCCTGCCTGCCTGTCCTCCCCCTCATCGCTCTGGATGACCCGCACGTCGCCACGCGCCCCCTTGGACCCTCTCACTCTCCCCCGACACTCTCCTCTCCTCTCCCTTGCTCTCTCTCTCTCGGCCGAACGCGCCGGTCGCCGCCGTTCGCTGCCCCGCACTCCCCGCCACGACCCCGCCTCTCCGACGAGTCCCCGAGCATCTCCGCGACTCCCTCGTCCTCTCCACCGAGTCAAGCGACGCCGGACGCTCTACATCGCCGCCACCAACGTCGTCTTCGCCTCCGGCCGCCCGAGATCGCCGACGACATTCAGGCCACACCAGTGCTTCCCCGAGCTCGCGCACGACGCCATCGAGACCGCCGTGAGTTCTCCTCTGCTTCCCCTCCTTCCCCGCGCTTGATTTCGTGTCGTAGCCACGCTAGCCGCCGGACCCGAGCGGTCGTGCCGCCGTGGTACCGCCCCGTCGTGGCCAGAGCCAGCGCAGCCCGCGCCTGCACCTGCCACCGCGCTTAGCAGCCTCCCAGAAGGCCAACGCCGCCGCCCGCAGCTCCTGTCGTGCCCTGCAGCACCCGCGCGCACCCGGCCGAACTCCGGCCGCCGCCCCGAGCTTCGCTCCGGCGAGCTCCAGCACCCCCATGGTCTCCCGCGTGTCCCATTGGATGCGCGCGAGCCTGGGCTCCTCGCAGATGGTCTCCGCGGGCCTTTTGGTCGCCGGAGACGCGGTCCCGAGCCCCTCCGCCGCGTTCGGCCTCGCTGTCACATCCCTAGCTCTGGCCTGTCCTATGCTTGCTTCCATCTGTGCATCATGTTTAAATTTTTAAAACTTGAACTGAGGAATTCAGAAGCCTCAAAACCCTAAATAAAAGAAGGGCAAAAACCCTAAAATCTCATTCATTGTTCCAAAATGCTCTTCTTATATGTTTAATATTTTTGGCAAGGGTTTTGATCCAAACCAAAAATAATGAACATTTTAAAAGGATTTATTTTTGGGACTTTGAATTTAAATCATTAGCTATTTGAATTTGAATTATATTCATATAACTAGAATATAATTTCAAATACCCCTGAAATATTTTATGAGCTTTTGGAAAAGTCCATCTAGCCAAATAAAAATATTCAGAGGAGTTTTTGGCATTGTTTGAATTATTTTAAATTCAAAACAGTGGCAAAAGATTAAATAAAAATAAAACAGAACAGAAAATTTAAAAAAGAGTAGAAGGACTTACCTGGCCCAGCTCCTCCAGCGGCCCAGCCCACCTCCTCCTCTTTGTCGTCTTCCTCCCCCTCGCCCCGAAGCTGCTCGGTGGCGAGCGCTGGCGATGCCTCGGCCACCTCCTGCCTCCCTGCTTGCCTCCGCTACTCCCTGGAGACGCCACGCGGCCCCCCTCGACCCTCTCTCACTCTCCCGTATCTCTCCCTCCGTCCCTATCCCCCTCTGCTCTCTCTCTCTCTCTCGCGATCGACCACAAGCACCCGAGAGCACCGACGAGCTCCACCGCGGCCAGTGTCCACCCCTCACCTCGCCGATGCTTCCAGAAGAACCGTCGCGCCTTCCTCTTCGTCTCCACCAACTCACGTGACGCCGGGTGCACCGCAGCGTCGTCCCTGCCGCCTTCATCGCCGCATCTGTCCGGCGATCGCCGCGGTCGATTCGCCGCCTCCGACGCCTCCCCGAGACCACCGAGCTGCTCATCGACCTCGCTGTGAGCCTCCGTGCAGAACCCCTCTCTTTCCCCTCGCGTTTGCGAGCTCTAGGCCATAGCTCCGTCGCGGCCGAACTCCGGCCGCCGCTGACCTCGTCGCCGCCGTCACTGCAGCCGCTTGAGCTCGTTTCGGAGCGTGTCACCGCACTCAGGAAGCCACCAGGAGCCTAACGCATATCCTAACTCGCCCTCCCGTGCACCACAGCGCCAACCCCGCACTCACCGAACTCCGGCGCCGCCGCGAGCTCCGTTCCGGCGAGCCCCGGCGTTCCCGTAGCCTCCCACCTACCCCATCAGATGCGGGAGAGCCCGGGCTACGCCCCGGTGCCCTGAGCCGCCGCCTCCGTCGCCTTTAGCGCAAGTCCGGCGTGCCCCCGCCGTGCTCTGTGGTCGTCGCCGGCTAATCTCCGGCCAGCTGACGTGGCTGGCTTAATTAGCCACTAACCACCGCATCGTGTCACAGACAGCCGGGCCCCACCGCCTAACTAGCCGGCTAACTAAAATAGATTAGGTTTAATCTAATTGCAGTGGCCCCACGCGTCAGCTTTGACCGCGCTGACGTGGCCTTTGACCCGGCCCCACCTGTCATTGACACTAACTAGCCCTGTGTCACTGACGTGTGGCCCCCACACGTCAGGTTTGACCTGGACCCGCCCTGTTGACCTGATGACCTCAGGATGAGGTCATGCTGACGCAATAATTCCTTTCTGGAATTAAAATAAAATAGGAAATGATTTATAAATTCCAGAAAATTGTATAAACTTCTAAAATTCATAGAAATTCAACCGTAACTCCAAATGAAATAAATTATATATGAAAAATTATCAGAAAAATTCAAGGAATCCATCTGTACCATTTCCATGCATGTTAGAACAACTTATCACTACTGTTTAGGACAAATGAAGTGAATGGCATTTAAATAATCACATATGGGGTTTGAATTTGAATCTTGTATTCAAACCAACCCCATTTAACTTGTTGCTAGATGCATTAGCCCAAAACACATTCATTTTGCCATTTCATGATCATGCATCATATTGTGCATTGCATTGATTGTGTTTCTTCTGTGTTTGCCGGTGTTGTTCCCCCTCGGTAGACGTTGTACCGACGATGTGATCGTTGACACTGATGAAGACTCAATGTTATCTTCAGAAGTGCCAGGCAAGCAAAACCCCCTTGTTCATTTCGATACAATCCCACTCTCTCACTCCTGCTCTCTTTTACTGCATTAGGACAACACCGATTCAACTGTTACATGTTGCGGTAGCTGAACCCCCTTATCCTTTGCATGACCTGTCATTGCCACAGTAAATAGATGAAACCCACTAGCATGAGTAGGAGTTGTTTGAGCCCTGATGTGCCTACTCATTTATGCTTGTTTGTCATGCCTGCTACTGCTTAGAGTTGAGTCAGGTCTGATTCATCAGGGATGAATCAGAGGCGTGTGAACATGTCCCACTGTGTGTGAGCTAAGTGTATGAACACGATTTGGTAAAGGTAGCGGTGAGAGGCCATGTAGGAGTACATGGTGGGTTGTCTCATTGCAGCCGCCCTCAGGAACTGAGTTCTGTGTTTGTGATCCATGATCAGTTACTACCACACATTGGGCTCCGGGCGCTCCAAGCTCTCTCGACTTATTAATCAACATGATCTCTGTCCAGGAGTTGCAACTAGTTTCTGGTGTTTGTAGGTAGTGTTAGTAGTCTACCAAGTGGCACCCGGTACAGGTGGGCTTGGGACAGACTAGGCACAATGGCACGGTGTACCAAGCATAGATCCACCCGTCGAGGTGGGCTTGGGAACCCTGCACACATCGTTTGGGGCCGTGAGCGACACCCCGGCCGGATCTCCTTGCGGATGGAACCCGAATAGGCGATAAACCTGGACTAGAGACTTGTTCGGTTAGTCAGGTCGTGGCCGACTCCCTCGCCCGGCTTCCGCTTGAAGGTTGCCAAGGTACATGACGTGTACAGGGCGATAAGTGGTGAAAGCGTGTGTGAAGAAGTACACCCCTGCAGGGTTAACATCATCTATTCGAATAGCCGGATTCCTCGGATATGGAAACTTGGACCCCTTGCATACTTCATAGACAAGTGAAAGTGGAAATACGCAAGATAAGTGTGAGTGCTATGGATGGCGTTCTCAAAAGAGCTACTTGCAGTCGTAGTTCAGGATAGCCACCGAGTCAAAGCTGGCTTGCTGCAGTCAAACTCCACCATCCCCTTGTCGATAATGATGCATATGTAGTTAGATCTGATGTAAGTCTTGCTGGGTACATTTGTACTCACGTTGCTTAATTTATGTTTTTGCAGAGAGACTTCGGTCTCGCTAGTAGTACCGCGTGGACTTCGACGTTTAGCTTGTTACCTCAGCTACGATCTTGTGCCCTCGGCAGGATCTGGTAGATAGTCAGGCTTCTTAGCCTTTTTCATTTATAGATGTCTGTACTCAGACATGATAGCTTCCGCTTGTGCTTTGACTTGTATGCTCTGAGTGTTGGGTCATGAGACCCATGATTGTAATATCTCGCTCCTCGGAGCCTATTGAATATAAATACTTGAGTTGTAGAGTCATGTTGTGATGCCATGTTGTGTTTGCACATATCGAGCATATTGTGTGTATGTTATTGAAATGCTTGGTATGTGTGGGATCTGACTATCTAGTTGTTTATCCTTAGTAGCCTCTCTTACCGGGAAATGTCTCCTAGTGTTTCCACTGAGCCATGGTAGCTTGCCACTGCTCCGGAACACTTAGGCTGGCCGGCATGTGTCCTTCTTCGTTCCTGTGTCTGTCCCTTCGGGGAAATGTCACGCGATGAATACCGGAGTCCTGTTAGCCCGCTACAGCCCGGTTCATCGGAGTCCTGCTAGCCCAGTGCTACAGCCTGGATTCACTCGCTGATGACCGACACGTTCGATGTTGGGTCATGGATGCCTGTCCCTGTAAGTTTGTGCCACTTTGGGTTTACGACTAGCCATGTCAGCCCGGGCTCCTTATCATATGGATGCTAGCGACACCATCATATACGTGTGCCAAAAGATGTACGGTCCCGGGCAAAGGTAAGGCGACACCCGTGGGAATACCGTGCGTGAGGCCACAAAGTGATATGAGGTGTTACATGCTAGATCGATGTGGCATTGAGTCGGGGTCCTGACAGCGTTGGTATCAGAGCTTGACTGCCTGTAGGTTTACCAAGCCAAACTGGTCGAAGTTGAGTCTAGAAATTCTTTAGTTATATAAGGGAATTGATTGTGGGATGGAACGTAAGGCTCTTTTACTCCTTATACCTTATGCCCTTCTGATCTGAGTCATCTTATCTTTCCTACGGGGATTAAGAACTAGGCTATCTCTTCTTTCTATCAGGATCACGTGTTACTAATTAGTAGACTTATAAGATTGTTGGATTTAAGTCTCAGTTTAGTTCCTACTACTTCCGTATGTTAATTGTTGATCTCGGAACCTTGATATTGTGCTTCTGAGTGGTTATGCCACCATTTTGTAGTATGTCTCAAATCTTTTCTGAGCATTTACAGCCGTTATGTTGTCCGAGTCATCCCAGGTTTCTAAATAGTCTGATGCATTTGCAAAATCCTTTCCATCTGGTTTCAATGTTCCTTTATGCCAGCTCAATCACACTAATTGTTGAGCTGAGGTATTCTATTGCCTTGACATTTATGTTGGAATTATTATTATGACCCTAGGTGTCTTAGGGGATCATCTAGTAATCTAGCTATGATTTGTGTCCCAGTGTGATGACTCTGGCTTTATCCCCGAAAGCATCCCGTGATGCTACTTAGTAGTAGGTATTCTATTCCTGGGTTTTGAACCCGAGATTCACTCTACTTACTTCATGTTGATAGTGTTGCTAGTTCCTTTAGGAAATTAGTAACTTTTGCATTAGTCCTCAAGGTCCATGGTATTTTCCTTCTTCCAAATACTATGAACCATTTGTGGCAGTAGTTTGTAGAATCAAAAGATCACAATTGGAGTACTCTTGAGGAGTTCTCCATTCATAAATCGTGACTCTACCAGTCCTACCTCTTTGCATGGGTTATCCGGAAGAAATATGTTGAACTTCGTTCGACATGCTAAACCATGCATCCCCAACTCAGAAAATCGTATGTTCCTTTGAGTTGTCCCTCTTTAGTTGTCTTCTGACCCTCGTCTATCAATTGATAGTCAAGATTATGTGTGCATTCGTTCATCGATGCCTATTACTCTTGTGGTCTGTCAAGCCATTCTATTCCGGAATGACTAGGAGAAACAAACTCCAGTACCTCATCCATATCTAGGATTGGGTCAAAGCAATTGTGCTCCGCAGATCAAAATGCCAGCCCAGCTTTTGATTCTGTTCTACCCTGAAGTATTACCGTCTTTACGTCAGGTTTTTCATGAGGATTGCACCGGCTCTTGTGAATTCTTGATGTAGTGATACTTCTCGCCATCATTATTCATCCCTCGGTTCCGTGTTGTCGCAACCGGAATGCCGACAAGTGAATCGTGATGTGTGAATTCAATACTCCTAGCAACCTTGTTGCTTCGTAGTTAATGGACAATAACCTCATTCTTAGCATGTTGATTTTTGAATCATCGCCCTAAGGTTGATTGTGCTACCTAGTCCTTATTTCCTGGTGCACTCTTTGATTGATGAGTTAGGATTTTGTTAAGTCCTCGCTCATTTGATCATATCATCTTGCCCTGAAAAGAAAGATTGCTCTCGAGCTTAGTAACATACCGGTGGTTCGTGATTTTCCAAATATCTTCTCGGAAGTATTACCAGGTTGTCCCCTGACTGTTATGTTGAGCTCGTGATCAAGTTGGTTTCTTGTGAACCACCCTCTCTCCAAGATCGGTGTTAGATATCCCGGAGCTAGTTGGTTAAGCTAGACAACAACTTGGAGAATTGGAAGATAAAAGCTTGCCTAACTTAGTTCGTTCCAAAGGGATATTCTTGTGTAGTGTGTGCTAAAGAAAGATGATATCTTCATCGATTGGTCCCTGTGATCAGTTGCTGGAACTATTGTCTTATCAATCCTTGATTTGAGTGTGGGCTATCGTCAAATCAAATCAGTACCAACGATGTTCGTAATGTTGTCTTACTCGTGGTTGATCCCTCGAGCATATACCATTACATCCTTTGGTATGACCAATACTGTCACCGTGTTCACATGGTGGTGGAAGTCCAGTGATATGGAAATTTCGATGAATTGTTGTTGAGCCCATTGACAACATCCTTATCTCCTCCATGATTTTGTTGAACATTAAGCTAGTGTTGGAAACTTTTGAAAGCATTTCTTCATGCTAGTTCATGAAGCATATGTTTGGATGAAAGAAGTGACTTCCTTTGATTCACGTGCATTTGGTGAAAGTTGCCGCCGTGAATTTGAGAAAGTTAGTTTTGCTTCCTCTGGAATCATCCCAAGTCAGTCATACACATGTGCGAAGTATTCTGTGGTTTGGAGATTTGCAACCTTCATCCTATATGTATCCCTAGCACACCAAGCCACTGATTGATTTGTTCAAGGAAAAGGAGTTGCTGTGCAAATACTAGTTCGTGCACAAGATTCCTATATCCTCAATGATGGTTTCCCACCGGAACTCGGTAGTGTTTTATTGTAAGACTACCATGTGGTCATGCTTGTCTGGGACAGCATGTTCACACGTGTGTAGCAGAACCAGCTCATGTTTTGGAGCTTGCTATGTAGTTCATTTCCCGAGAATCTCGCAACGTCATCTCGTCGATTGGTGTTGCAAACTTTCATTTTTCTTTCCAGGCTCGATGAGTCTGGATTATTCTGACACCAACCAGATCTGAATCTCAGGCAGATATGATGGTTGGAACATTTCCCAAGAACTATAATAATGGTCTCTCTGTAACCTGTAAAGTGGATGTCATGGCCAACACACCCAGCCGGAAGACCTATTACTGTAGTATCTTGATTGAGAAAGTTGGCCACCTCCCCATAAGGACTTCGTAGGATTTACTCCCTAGCTGTTCCTTACGGATTTTTGTGTTCCCGAAGTACGACCTTTTAATTGATGTCTAGTTACCAAACCATTTCAATAAATGGGATACGCTAGCACATCAAGGAGAACATTAGGAGCGGAGTGCTAAATGTCTCTCGGTCGATCATCCAGATTTTGTCTCCGTGGCCTCGCTAGGGTGAAATCTGAGTTGATGTTATCTTCCTATGCATCTGCATCGTCCATCGTTGTTCATCATGGTGGTATGTTGTGTTGCCAGGTTCCTTGACACGGATGTTGGTAAAACCTTGATGAATATGGAAATGCTCAAGTTCTTGAGAGCACGCACAAGCGCTAGGTGTTATCATCGGCACTAACTGGGATTCCTCTCGGTTTCCTTGGCAATGCTGTGACCTTTTCAAACAGTGAATCCACTCTCTATTGTTGGGTTCTTCCCGAGTTACCAGAATCATTCCCAGCATTTGCATTATGTTCCCAGCTTGCACTGCCAATGTGCCATTCTACCATGGGTCTCTTCCATTTCCGGTGGTAAGCAAATTCATCCATTACGTTGTCTTCAACAAGGTAATCCACATCATCCAAGTCCGAGTATGCCATTCTACCGACCCCCTCCAAACGATCGCTCGAGAATTGCCTTAGGCTGGTTTAAAGAGTTTCAATGATCTCTGAATCAAAGGTAATTCTTTTTGCCACTTAAGGGGATATATCTACGAGTCACCATCCCTAAGATGCCTCGTTGTGGTATCATGGCAACTCAACTCCTCGCTACGTTGACAATCAATTACCACCTTCTTAAGCGTGAAATTGTTGTCTACCTAGTGAACCTTCGTCATCTGCTTCACTCCATTCCCATGGATGTATGTTTAGTGTCTCAGCTCGAGAGATGTTGCTATGTCTCATTCCGTGAGTTAATCCTGAGTTGTTCGATCTTCGAGAAGATCGACCCTTCTAGAGTCTCCTTCTTCTCTCCATGTCATGTTGGCAGGATTTCTCAGAGCAAGACTTCGAGACAATGATGGTGATCGAATCAACGTTCATTCGAAGTGCAACCTGGATCGTGAAGATTATACTAGTTTGCGTTTCCCCTTCATCTTACCCTACGCTTGAATCTCGAGACGAGATTCTTGTTTAGTGGGGGTGAGTTGTCACATCCCTAGCTCTGGCCTGTCCTATGCTTGCTTCCATCTGTGCATCATGTTTAAATTTTTAAAACTTGAACTGAGGAATTCAGAAGCCTCAAAACCCTAAATAAAAGAAGGGCAAAAACCCTAAAATCTCATTCATTGTTCCAAAATGCTCTTCTTAGATGTTTAATATTTTTGGCAAGGGTTTTGATCCAAACCAAAAATAATGAACATTTTAAAAGGATTTATTTTTGGGACTTTGAATTTAAATCATTAGCTATTTGAATTTGAATTATATTCATATAACTAGAATATAATTTCAAATACCCCTGAAATATTTTATGAGCTTTTGGAAAAGTCCATCTAGCCAAATAAAAATATTCAGAGGAGTTTTTGGCATTGTTTGAATTATTTTAAATTCAAAACAGTGGCAAAAGATTAAATAAAAATAAAACAGAACAGAAAATTTAAAAAAGAGCAGAAGGACTTACCTGGCCTAGCTCCTCCAGCGGCCCAGCCCACCTCCTCCTCTCTGTCGTCTTCCTCCCCCTCGCCCCGAAGCTGCTCGGTGGCGAGCGCTGGCGATGCCTCAGCCACCTCCTGCCTCCCTGCTTGCCTCCGCTACTCCCTGGAGACGCCACGCGGCCCCCTTGACCCTCTCTCACTCTCCCGTATCTCTCCCTCCGTCCCTATCCCCCTCTGCTCTCTCTCTCTCTCGCGATCGACCACGAGCACCCGAGAGCACCGACGAGCTCCACCGCGGCCAGTGTCCAACCCTCGCCTCGCCGATGCTTCCAGAAGAACCATCGCGCCTTCCTCTTCGTCTCCACCAACTCACGTGACGCCGGGTGCACTGCAGCGTCGTCCCTGCCGCCTTCATCGCCGCATCTGTCCGGCGATCGCCGCGGTCGATTCGCCGCCTCCGACGCCTCCCCGAGACCACCGAGCTGCTCATCGACCTCGCTGTGAGCCTCCGTGCAGAACCCCTCTCTTTCCCCTCGCGTTTGCGAGCTCTAGGCCATAGCTCCGTCGCGGCCGAACTCCGGCCGCCGCTGACCTCGTCGCCGCCGTCACTGCAGCCGCTTGAGCTCGTTTCGGAGCGTGTCACCGCACTCAGGAAGACACCAGGAGCCTAACGCATATCCTAACTCGCCCTCCCGTGCACCACAGCGCCAACCCCGCACTCACCGAACTCCGGCGCCGCCGCGAGCTCCGTTCCGGCGAGCCCCGGCGTTCCCGTAGCCTCCCACCTACCCCATCAGATGCGGGAGAGCCCGGGCTACGCCCCGGTGCCCTCAGCCGCCGCCTCCGTCGCCTTTAGCGCAAGTCCGGCGTGCCCCCGCCGTGCTCTGTGGTCGTCGCCGGCTAATCTCCGGCCAGCTGACGTGGCTGGCTTAATTAGCCACTAACCACCGCATCGTGTCACAGACAGCCGGGCCCCACCGCCTAACTAACCGGCTAACTAAAATAGATTAGGTTTAATCTAATTGCAGTGGCCCCACGCGTCAGCTTTGACCGCGCTGACGTGGCCTTTGACCCGGCCCCACCTGTCATTGACACTAACTAGCCCTGTGTCACTGACGTGTGGCCCCCACACGTCAGGTTTGACCTGGACCCGCCCTGTTGACCTGATGACGTCAGGATGAGGTCATGCTGACGCAATAATTCCTTTCTGGAATTAAAATAAATTAGGAAATGATTTATAAATTCCAGAAAATTGTATAAACTTCTAAAATTCATAGAAATTCAACTGTAACTCCAAATGAAATAAATTATATATGAAAAATTATCAGAAAAATTCAAGGAATCCATCTGTACCATTTCCATGCATGTTAGAACAACTTATCACTACTGTTTAGGACAAATGAAGTGAATGGCATTTAAATAATCACATATGGGGTTTGAATTTGAATCTTGTATTCAAACCAACCCCATTTAACTTGTTGCTAGATGCATTAGCCCAAAACACATTCATTTTGCCATGTCATGATCATGCATCATATTGTGCATTGCATTTATTGTGTTTCTTCTGTGTTTGCCGGTATTGTTCCCCCTCGGTAGACGTTGTACCGACGATGTGATCGTTCACACTGATGAAGACTCAATGTTATCTTCAGAAGTGCCAGGCAAGCAAAACCCCCTTGTTCATTTCGATACAATCCCACTCTCTCGCTCCTGCTCTCTTTTACTGCATTAGGACAACACCGATTCAACTGTTACATGCTGCGGTAGCTGAACCCCCTTATCCTTTGCATGACCTGTCATTGCCACAGTAAATAGATGAAACCCACTAGCATGAGTAGGAGTTGTTTGAGCCCTGATGTGCCTACTCATTTATGCTTGTTTGTCATGCCTGCTACTGCTTAGAGTTGAGTCAGGTCTGATTCATCAGGGATGAATCAGAGGCGTGTGAACATGTCCCACTGTGTGTGAGCTAAGTGTATGAACACGATTTGGTAAAGGTAGCGGTGAGAGGCCATGTAGGAGTACATGGTGGGTTGTCTCATTGCAGCCGTCCTCAGGAACTGAGTTCTGTGTTTGTGATCCATGATCAGTTACTACCACACATTGGGCTCCGGGCGCTCCAAGCTCTCTCGACTTATTAATCAACATGATCTCTGTCCAGGAGTTGCAACTAGTTTCTGGTGTTTGTAGGTAGTGTTAGTAGTCTACCAAGTGGCACCCGGTACAGGTGGGCTTGGGACAGACTAGGCACAGTGGCACGGTGTACCAAGCGTAGATCCACCCGTCGAGGTGGGCTTGGGAACCCTGCACACATCGTTTGGGGCCGTGAGCGACACCCCGGCCGGATCTCCTTGTGGATGGAACCCGAATAGGCGATAAACCTGGACTAGAGACTTGTTCGGTTAGTCAGGTCGTGGCCGACTCCCTCGCCCGGCTTCCGCTTGAAGGTTGCCGAGGTACATGACGTGTACAGGGCGATAAGTGGCGAAAGCGTGTGTGAAGAAGTACACCCCTGCAGGGTTAACATCATCTATTCGAATAGCCGGATTCCTCGGATATGGAAACTTGGACCCCTTGCATAGTTCATAGACAAGTGAAAGTGGATACTCTAAAATACGCAAGATAAGCGTGAGTGCTATGGATGGCGTTCTCGTAGGGAGACGGGAGCGAATCCATAGTGGTGTATTGATATGGTGAATATGTGGACTCGTGTGCGCCACCTCAAAAGAGTTACTTGCAGTCGTAGTTCAGGATAGCCACCGAGTCAAAGCTGGCTTGCTGCAGTCAAACTCCAACATCCCCTTGTTGATAATGATGCATATGTAGTTAGATCTGATGTAAGTCTTGCTGGGTACATTTGTACTCACGTTGCTTAATTTATGTTTTTGCAGAGAGACTTCAGTCTCGCTAGTAGTACCGCGTGGACTTCGACGTTTAGCTTGTTACCTCAGCTACGATCTTGTGCCCTCGGCAGGATCTGGTAGATAGTCAGGCTTCTTAGCCTTTTTCATTTATAGATGTCTGTACTCAGACATGATAGCTTCCGCTTGTGCTTTGACTTGTATGCTCTGAGTGTTGGGTCATGAGACCCATGATTGTAATATCTCGCTCCTCGGAGCCTATTGAATATAAATACTTGAGTTGTAGAGTCATGTTGTGATGCCATGTTGTGTTTGCACATATCGAGCATATTGTGTGTATGTTATTGAAATGCTTGGTATGTGTGGGATCTGACTATCTAGTTGTTTATCCTTAGTAGCCTCTCTTACCGGGAAATGTCTCCTAGTGTTTCCACTGAGCCATGGTAGCTTGCTACTGCTCCGGAACACTTAGGCTGGCCGGCATGTGTCCTTCTTCGTTCCTGTGTCTGTCCCTTCGGGGAAATGTCACGCGATGAATACCGGAGTCCTGTTAGCCCGCTACAGCCCGGTTCACCGGAGTCCTGCTAGCCCAGTGCTACAGCCTGGATTCACTCGCTGATGACCGACACGTTCGATGTTGGGTCATGGATGCCTGTCCCTGTAAGTTTGTGCCACTTTGGGTTTACGACTAGCCATGTCAGCCCGGGCTCCTTATCATATGGATGCTAGCGACACCATCATATACGTGTGCCAAAAGACGCAAACGGTCCCGGGCAAAGGTAAGGCGACACCCGTGGGAATACCGTGTGTGAGGCCGCAAAGTGATATGAGGTGTTACATGCTAGATCGATGTGGCATTGAGTCGGGGTCCTGACACTCGCCGGCGGCTAAACACCGGCGGGTTTGACCGCTTTGACCTCGCCGGCCTGACAGGTGGACCCCGCTGTCAGGTGATTAGCCTAATCACCAACTAACCTAACCCCTGACGCTGACATGTGGGCCCCAGTGCCCCCTAATCTTTAATTAAACTAATCTAACCCCCCTGTCTAACCCGTGTCACTGACGTGTGGCCCCCACACGTCAGGTTTGACCCCAGTCAGCCGCATTTGACCTGATGACGTCATGCTTACTCAATGCTGATGCAGTTATTCATTTTCTGGATTTAAATTAAGTCAGGAAATTCCAGAAAATGATATAAACTTCAAAAATTCATAGAAATTCAACCGTAACTCAGATTGAAATAATTTATATATGAAAAATTATCAGAAATATGCAATCTTTCCATCTGTACTAGTTTCATGCATGACAAACCAACTTATACATGCTGTATAAGTGAAAACATGTAAATGGCATTTATAAGGGCTTATTTTGGAGATGCATTTGAATCTTTGGTTCAAATGGATTTCACCCAAATGATTGCTAGCTGCATTAGCTAAAACAGCATCACATCTACATGCCATGATCATGCATCATATTGTTGCATATGCTTGTGTTTTGATTGTCGACACTGTTCCTTCTCGATAGGTCCTGCTCCGGAGACCGTTCCAGAGTACCTGTCTGAGGAGCAGTGCCTTCCTTGTTGATCTACCAGGCAAGCAACCCCCCTTGTTCATTCCGATAAAATCCTACTCTCTCGCTCCTGCTCTTTGTTATTGCATTAGGACAACAACGGTTCATCTGCTACTTTGTGCTGCGGTAGTTGAACCCATTCCTCTGCATGACCTGTCATTGCCACAGTAAATAGTTGAAACCCACTAGCATGTGTAGGAGTTGATTGAGCCCTGTTGTGTTCCTACCATGCCATGCCTGCTATTGCTTAGAGTGTGTCAGGTCTGATTCATTGGGAATGAATTGGAGTGCAGTGTTCTATGTTCTGATGCTGAGGGTTAAGTGTGTGAACACGATTTGGTAAAGGTAGCGGTGAGAGGCCATGTAGGAGTACATGGTGGGTTGTCTCACTGGAACCGTCCTTAAGCACTGAGTTCTATGTATGTTGTCCAATGACTCGATACTACCACACATTGGGTTCCGGTAACTCGGCCCCTCTCGACTTATTAACCAACTTGGTCTCTGTCCAGGAGTCGCAACTAGTTTCTGGTGTTTGTAGGTAGTGTTAGTAGTCTACCAAGTGGCACCCGGCAGGGTGGGCTTGGGACAGACTAGGCACACGTGGCCTGGTGTACCGAGTGGCACCCGGATGGTGGGCTCGGGAACCCTGCACACATCGTTTGGGGCCGTGAGCGACACCCCGGCCGGATCTCCTTGCGGATGGAACCCGAATAGGCGATAAACCTGGGCTAGAGTCTTGTGTGGTTAGTCAGGTCGTGGCCGACACCCTCACCAGGCTTCCGCTTGAAGGTTGCCGAGATACATGACGTGTACATGGCGGTAAGTGGCGAGAGCGTGTGTGAAGAAGTACACCCCTGCAGGGTTAACATGATCTATTCGAATAGCCGGGTCCGCGGTTATGGACTTCTTGGATGCTTACATGGTACATAGACAACTTGAAGTGGATACTCTAAAATGCTCAAGACAAGTGTGAGTGCTATGGATGGCCTTCTCGTAGGGAGACGGGATGAATCCATAGTAGTGTATTGTGTGGTGATTAGTGGACTCGTGTGCGCCATATCACCTCAAGAGTTTCTGGTAGTCGTAGAACAGGATAGCCACAGAGTCAAAGCTGGCTTGCTGCAACTAAACCCCACATTACCCTCTTGATACAAATGCATGTATGATAGGATCTGATGTAAGTCTTGCTGAGTACCTTTGTACTCATGTTGCTTTATTTATGTTTTTGCAGCGGAGACTTCGGTCTTACTAGTGTTCTCGTGGACTTCGACGAGTAGATTGTGCCTCAGCTATGATCTTGATCGGATGTTGTAGATAGTCAGGCTCTTCAGCCTTTTTCATTTGTAGATGTCTGTACCCAGACATGTAATGCTTCCGCTTGTTGCTTGTATGCTCTGTATGATGGGTCTTGTGACCCCTGTTTGCAATAAATGCTATGATGGCTCTTTGAGCCTTATCTATATGAGTTGTTGAGTTATGCTGTGATGCCATGTTGTACAGCACATACTTGCATGTTATGCGTACGTGTAATGTGTATTGCTATGTGTGGGATCTGACTATCTAGTTGTTTATCCTTAGTAGCCTGTCTTACGGGGAAATGTCTCCTAGTGCTTCCACTGAGCCCTGGTAGCGTGCTACTGCTCCGGAACACTTAGGCTGGCCGGCATGTGTCCTTCTTCGTTCTTGTGTCTGTCCCTTCGGGGAAATGTCACGCGATGAATACCGGAGTCCTGTTAGCCCAGTGCTATAGCCTGGATTCACTCGCTGATGACCGACACGTTCGATGCTAGGTCATGGATGCATGTCCCTGTAAGTTTGTGCCACTTTGGGTTTACGACTAGCCATGTCAGCCCGGGTTCTTTGTCATATGGATGCTAGCGACACTATCATATACATGTGCCAAAAGGCGCAAACGGTCCCGGGCATGGTAAGGCGACACCCGTGGGAATACCATGCGTGAGGCCGCAAAGTGATATGAGGTGTTACATGCTAGATCGGTGTGGCATAGAATCGGGGTCCTGACAATTAGCCTGGACAGGTCAACTTCAGGGGCGAAGGTGTGCTTACGGATTGGGGGGTCAGGCTTGTCACTTTATAAATTGGTGTTGGTATCCTTTGATTTCCCACGTCGTAAGCCGGATGGTACCTGGTGAGGTCCGTCTCATTGGCAATCAGGCTAGCCACAGGACGTATCTCCTTCATGCAAGCAGAAAATTCCGTCTGTTCAAACGGAGTGCCATCCTCCTTGAGGCTTGGATATCCATTTGAGATGTCGGCCGGGTCTAGTTCCGGTAGTCATGCTTTGGCCCGGCTTAAGGCAGATATGGCTCCGTCTCTCGTAGATGATCATTTTATTTCATTAAGCCGCTAGGGAAGCACAGAAAGCTTCCTTAGCACGTCAGCCAAGAGTGTGGAGGCTTCATTGGAAAGAGCAACGGTGGACAAGGCACGCTGAGCTCCAGTATTAAGTTGTTCTACGAGCGTGTAAACCGCCTTCAGCTTCACCAGCATGCCTTGGTTGAGGTTGGTGCTCCTGGGGCCTGCATAACAATAACAGATGAGTTAAAGACAGTTCATATGATCAAGAGAAAGATCCAACACTTGACACTCATAGGGCGACTTACCAAAGATAGCCGAGACCATCTGAGATACATGGCATTTTAAGCCAGATAATTCAGTGGTCACTTCTTCAAGAGTCGCCTCTGCTTTTTCAGCTCGATGAGTCAAGGCAGTCTTTTCTACAGCCCAGACATTTTTCTCGACTTCAAAGTCGGCCTCAGTTTTTCTTGTTCAGATACGCTGAACTCAAATTTTGAATTTGCCCTCTGGGTCTCAACCTCCTGCAGCTCCAGATGGGTCTTCAACTCAGTTTGAAATTGAGCATTGGTGGTCTGTTCATAAGCCGGATCAACATCATAATTCAAGAGTTAGTTCAACAAATCAAGTCCCACGCCTTTTTGCATGCAATAACACTTGGCACTTGGGGGCTAACGTCTACCAAAAGTTTTGTCTAAATAGCGGTTTATGAGAGTAAGTCCCAAGCACTTTGCAAGCAAGAGTACTTGGCACTTGGGGACTAATACATATTGTTGTTAAAAGCTATACAAGTACTGTCTTCTACACAAGCATATGAAGGACCGGCTCATTCATGCTGATTAAACCGACCCTTGGGGATTACGGATTAAGCCGAATTTTTAAATGAATTTTACCAAAGGATATTACTGATGCTCATAAGTTCGTTCTAAGTCTACCACATATTCACCATAAATGGTAGACTTGGGGGCTGGCATAGTAAGCATAATTCAGTAAAGGAATTTGTACCTCAAACTTCTAGTGCATTTGGGTCACCATGTCTACTTCAAGATTGCGGCTGCTATGCACGTGGCTAAGATAACCAGAGAAAACCTCACCAATGCTCAAGTGGGAGTAATCAGCTATGTCAAATCTGACTTTACGCTCCTCTTTGGCAGAACACTTGGCTAGCACAGTAGGTCTCCCCGGCTCAGTATAGCCGGTCTTGGTGATTTCCACATCAACATCTTGTGGGTTGGCTGTCTTAGCCGGCCTTGAAGCTTTAGGGTTTAAAGAGGCGTCGGTGGCTTGATCGACAGGCGGGTCAGCACTCATGGTTGGCATGTCGTGAATCGGCTCAAGCGGCGGCTCAGGAACAGAGGCCTCAGGCGCTGCGGTCTGAAGCTCCGGCTCATTGACTGTCAACTCCTCGACCAGCTTGTTTTTCTTCACCCTCTTGCTGGGTTTTGCTTTTCCACTGCACGAAATAAAAAAGGTCAGTACAAGTATAAAGGATTATAATGATTAAAGGGTAAAGTAAACTATCATTACCCAGGAGCGGTCCTGAAAGCCGGCAGGTTGGACTGAATTGAATCGCCGAAAGAGGAATGAGATGTATCCTGATAATTTGAGTCGGATGAATTGAGTGATTGACGAGTAAGACCCGCCAAAGGATAAAAATAGTTTAAGTCGGGGGTGACCTCATTTCGACGTTTCCTTGGTGTGTTCGGCAAGCCGGAAGAGAGTTATGCATCCTTACTTGTCCGAGTTTGCCTCCGGCTCTTGTGCAGCTGTTGCTTCAAAATAAAGTGAGGATCCTGATGATCTAAGGGGTGCGAAAATCTTACTTTCCGGGTTACTCTTCGGATTTTTTGTCTTGGCAAAGGCTCGGAGTCGGAGGAAATAATAGTTACGTCTTCTTCTACTCCCTAACTCGTCCCCGTGTCATCCTGATGATAGTCAGTGTCAATAAGATGGTTGAAAAGGGAGCCAAGAGAGTCAAGGGCTACCTCCAACTCAGAGGAGTCCTCCATTTGAAGCAGTTCAGAAGCGTTGGGCTTCTTTCCTCTTTTCTTGACGGCGGCCTTCCTAGCGGCTTTCTTGGCTTTCCTGGCTCTCTTTGCAGCCTCATGGTCATATTTTTTCTTCCAAAACTCATCATTGGCCTGTGAAAATCAGCAACGGTTTGAGTTAAGACAAAACATCAAAGATAAAGGTAAAATAACTAAGTTTAGCGGCTTACCCCTGGAGCCGGGTTAGCTTTGAAGAAAGGGCTTAAGCCCACCTTGCCATAGTCTATTAGGCTTTCATTCAAAAGCGACTTCGTCATATCATTGACAAGATCATCAGGTAAATCGTTAGGGCTGTGGCGCAGAGGATCCTTTTTGTCACCAGTGTAAGTGCACATTAACCTGGGGCGGCGACTCAATGGGATAATCCTCCATGCGACCCACCACCGTACTAAATCAATGCCATTTAAGTCGTTCCCCAACAGAGCTTTGATCTTTGCAAGGGTAGGGCGAGCTTATGGCATTCAGGAGGTGACAACTTGTCGGGGAGCGGGTGATTGGAGTCAAGATGCAGTGCATGGAAGCCAGGCAGAGGGTTCTCATCAGCCGGAGAAGTATCTTGGCAGTAGAACCATGTCTGGTTTCAATCCTTGGGGTGACTCGGCGGTTGCGCATAAGCAAAAATGGCGTCTCTCCATCGTTGGATTGAGACCCCGCCAAGTTCCAAACTAGGTCCATTGGAGTATTCATTCTAGCGGTTCAAGTAAAACAATTCTCTGAAAATAAGTAAGTTGGGCTCTTCTCCAAGGTACACCTCACAAAACACTTGAAAGTTGCAAATATTAGACACGGAATTGGGTCCGATGTCTTGAGGATGGAGGTCAAAAAGCGCAAAACGTCTCTAAAGAATTTAGAGATGGGCGGTGACAAGCCCCGGTTCATGTGATCAGTGAAAACGATGACCTCCCCATCTTTGGGTTCAGGTTTCTCTTTTGTTGGTTTAGGAGGGCAATAAGACATGAAATCCTTTTTGGGCAGATATCGGGTTTTCACAAAGTCGTCAAGTGTGCTCTTCGTGACAATGGATTTGACCCAGTTGCAAGAAGTGGTTGTTTTGGGCGGTATTGTGAAGAAGTAAGTCTGAAAAAGAGTAAATCTGTCGGTTCAATTTTAAGCCGGGGGGGAAGTATTACAAACACATATTCAGAATGGCGGCTTATAAAGGGGCGTAATTGTATATGGCTAATTACGTCAGGTTATTTAAGCCGCCATGAGCAGTCAGGTTATTTAAAGCCGCCATGAGTAGTTTGATATTATCTATTGAGCATTACCATTAAAAGACGGTGGTATGAGCCGCCATGGCTAGGTGGATCTATCAAAGTGTAGTTTTTGGCTAAGTGCTACACAAATAGGTTTCACAGATTGCAATCATTATTTTGGATCAGCGGTAGTTCAGAAGAAGAAAATAAATCAAGACCTAAAAAACCAGTACAGATGAGTTCATAAGCTCTAAGGGGGTCTTTTCTTCAAGGAAAGAGGCCCGCTAGTATTGGAAGTAAAGGCAAAATAGCTACAGCATCAGTTCTGTGCCGTTTTTAGATCAAAGAGGTTCCCGGTGCAAACACTGAAGAGGAACTACGATGACCTATGAAGAACACAGAGGAGCTCCGAAACCCTAATGTGGATCTGGGGTACAGGAAAAAAATACTTACAGATGCAGATCTACTGCGGAGGGGCGCCGCCATTCTCTGGTCCATTCAACGTGATGCAGCGGCCAACCACAAGGACGACAGAGTCCTCTGTGGTGGCGGCGGAGCTCGAGTGACAGGGGGTCGTGCTACATCTTGAGCTTGCATTGGTTTTCCTTGAAGAAGAAAGGGTGATGCAGCCATAGTAGCATAAGTATTTCCCTCAGTTTTTGAGAACCAAGGTATCAATCCAGCAGGAGGCTCCTCAAAAGTCCCACGCACCTACACAAACAAACAAAGAACTCGCAACCAATGCAATAAAGGGGTTGTCAATCCCTTCACGGCCACTTGAGAAAGTGAGATCTAATAGATATAGTATGATAAGATAAGTATATTTTTGGTATTGTATAATATAGATGCAAAAAGTAAAGATGCAAATAAAAGTAGATTGGAAGCAAATATGATAAGAGATAGACCCGGGGGCCATAGGTTTCACTAGTGGCTTCTCTCAAGATAGCATAAGTATTACGGTGGGTGAACAAATTACTGTCGAGCAATTGATAGAAAAGCGAATAATTATGAGATTATCTAGGCATGATCATGTATATAGGCATCACGTCCGTGACAAGTAGACCGACTCCTGCCTGCATCTACTACTATTACTCCACACATCGACCGACTCCTGCCTTCATCTAGAGTATTAAGTTCATAAGAACAGAGTAACGCCTTAAGCAAGATGACATGATGTAGAGGGATAAACTCACGCAATATGATATAAACCCCATCTTTTTATCCTCGATGGCAACAATACAATACGTGCCTTGCAACCCTTTCTGTCACTGGGTAAGGACACCGCAAGATTGAACCCAAAGCTAAGCAGTACTCCCATGGCAAGAAAGATCAATCTAGTAGGCCAAACCAAACTGATAATTCGAAGAGACTTGCAAAGATATCTCAATCATACATAAAAGAATTCAGAGAAGAATCAAATATTATTCATAGATAAACTTGATCATAAAGCCACAATTCATCGGATCTCGACAAACACACCGCAAAAAGAGTTTACATCGAATAGATCTCCACAAGAGAGGGGGAGAACATTGTATTGAGATCCAAAAAGAGAGAAGAAGCCATCTAGCTAATAACTATGGACCCGTAGGTCTATGGTAAACTACTCACAACTCATCGGAGGGGCAAGGGTCTTGATGTAGAAGCCCTCTGTGGTCGATTCCCCCTCCGGCAGAACACTGGCGAAGGCTCCAAGATGGTATCTCGCGGATACAGAAGGTTACGGTGGTGGAAATTGTGTTTCGTCTGCTCCCCGAATGTTTTCGGGGTACATAGGCTTATATAGGAGGAAGAAGTATGTCGGTGGACGCCCGAGGGGCCCACGAGACAGGGGGCGCGCCCTATAGGGGGGGCGCCCTCCTATCTCGTGGAAACTTCAGCTGCTTCTTGACTCGCACTCCAAGTCCTCTGGATCACGTTCGTTCCAAAAATCACGCTCCCGAAGGTTTCATTCCGTTTGGACTCCGCTTGATATTCCTTTTCTTCGAAATACTAAAATAGGCAAAAAAAAACAGCAATACGGGATGGGCCTCCGGTTAGTAGGTTAGTCCCAAAAATGATATAAATGTGTAAAATAAAGCCCATAAACATCCAAAAGGGGTAATATAATAGCATGGGACAATCAAAAATTATAGATACGTTGGAGGTGTATCAAGCATCCCCAAGATTAATTCCTGCTCATCCTTGAGTAGGTAAATGATAAAAAAAAGAAATTTTTGATGTGGAATGATACCTAGCATAATTCTCCATGTAATTTTCTTTATTGTGGCATGAATTGTTCAGATCCAAATGATACAAAATAAAAGTTCATATTAACATGAAAATGGTGATACTTCAAGCATACTAATCAAAGTAATCATGTCTTCTCAAAATAACATGGCCAAAGAAAGGTATCCCTACAAAATTATATAATCTGGTTGTTGCTCTATCTTCATCACACAAAGTATTTAATCATGCACAACCCCGATGACAAGCCAAGCAATTGTTTCATACTTTAATAATCTCACACTCTTTCAACTTTCACACAATACATGAGCGTGAGCCATAGACATAGCACTATATGTGGAATAGAATGGTGGTTGTGGAGAAGACAAAAAAGAGAGAAGATAGTCTCACATCAACTAGGCGTATCAACGGGCTATGGAGATGCCCATTAATAGATATCAATGTGAGTGAGTAGGGATTACCATGCAACGGATGCACTAGAGCTATAAATATATGAAATCTCAACAAAAGAAACTAAGTGGGTGTGCACCCAACTTTCTTGCTCACGAAGACATAGGGAACTTTTGAGGAAGCCCATTATTAGAATATACAAGCCAAGTTCTATAATGAAAAATTCCCACTAGTATATGAAAGTGACAACATAGGAGACTCTCTATCATGAAGATCATGGTGCTACTTTGAAGCACAAGTGTGGGAAAAGAGATAGTAACATTGTCCCTTCTCTCTTTTTCTCTCATTTTTTTCTTTTTTTTTCTTTGGCCTTGTTTTTTTGGCCTTTCTCCCCTTTTTTTTCTTTCTTTTTTTCTTTTTGTAAAGTCCGAAGTCTCATCCCGACTTGTGGGGGAATCATAGTCTTCATCATCCTTTCCTCACTAGGACAATGCTCTAATAATGAAGATCATCACACTTTTATGGATTTACAACTCAAGAATTACAAATCAAAGCTAGAACAAGATATGACTCTATATGAATGCCTCCGGCGGTGTACCGGGATATGCAATGAATCAAGAGTGACATGTATGAAAATTATGAAAGTGGCCTTGCCACAAATACGATGTCAACTACATGATCATGCAAAGAGCAATATGACAAAAGTAATGCGTGTCATATGAACGGAACGGTGGAAAGTTGCATGGCAATATATCCCGGAATGGCTATGGAAATGACATAATAGGTAGGTATGGTGGCTGTTTTGAGGAAGGTATATGGTGGGTGTATGGTACCGGCGAAAGTTGCGCGGCACAAGAGAGGCTAGCAATAATGGAAGGATGAGGTGCGTATGATCCATGGACTCAACATTAGTCAAAAGAACTCATGTACTTGTTGTAAAAATCTAGAAGTCATCAAAAACGAAAGCACTACGTGCATGCTCCTAGGGGGATAGATTGGTAGGAAAATACCATCGCTCGTCCCCGACCGCCACTCATAAGGAAGACACTCAATAAATAAAATTATGCTCCAACATCATCACAAAGCGGTTCACCATACGTGCATGCTACGGGAATCACAACCTTTAACACAAGTATTTTTCACAATCACCTCAACTAGCATGACTCTAGTATCACTACCTCCATATCTCAAAACAATTATCAAGCATCATATTGATCATAGCATCCAATTCTTTTTCTATGATAGTTTTTATTATACCCAACTTGGATGCTCATCATTCTAGGACCAACTTTATAACCATAGCAAATACCATGCTGTTCTAAGAGACTCTCAAAATAATATAAGTGAAGCATGAGAGACTAGCAAATTCTTCAAAATTAATCCACCACCGTGCTCAAAAAGATATAAGTGAAGCACTAGAGCAAAAACTATCAAGCTCAAAAGATATAAGTGAAGCACATAGAGTATTCTAGCAAATTCTAATCAAATAGGCTTCTCCCAAAAGGTGTGTACATCAAGGATGATTGTGGTAAACTAAAAATCAAAGACTAATATAATACAGGACGCTCCAAGCAAAACACATATCATGTGGCGAATAAAAATATAGCTCTAAGTAAAGTTACCAATGAACAAAGACGAAAGAGGGGATGCCTTCCCGGGGCATCCCCAAGCTTAGGCTTTTGGCTATCCTTGAATATCTTGGGGTGCCATGGGCATCCCCAAGCTTAGGCTCTTTCCACTCCTTATTCCATAGTCCGTAAAAGCTTTACCCAAAACTTGAAAACTTCACAACACAAAACTCAACAGGAAATCTTATAAGCTCCGTTAGTGAAAGAAAACAAAACCACCACATAAGATACTGTAATGAACTCATTATTTATTTATTTTGGTGTTAAACCTACTGTATTCCAACTTATCTATGGTTTATAAACTATTTTACTAGCCATAGATGCATCAAAATAAGCAAACAACACACGAAAAACAGAATCTGTCAAAAACAGAACAGTCTGTAGCAATCTGTAACTAACGCAAACTTCTGGAACTCTAAAAATCCTACCAAACTATGAAGTACTGGAAAATTTGTTTATTGATCAGCAGCAGAAAGAATCAATGCAAAAGCACGTTTCTGTGATTTATTGAATTTTTTCTCGTGAGCACAAAGTTTCTGTTTTTCAGCAGAATCAAATCAACTACATCATAGTTTATCCTATAGGTTCTACTTGGCACAAACACTAATTAAAAGATAAAAACACATCTAAACAGAAATTAGATGCAAGATTTATTACTAAACAGGAGCAAAAACAAAAAACATAAAGAAAATTGGGTTGCCTCCCAACTAGCGCTATCATTTAACGCCCCTAGCTAGGCATAAAAGCGAAGATAGATCTAAGTAGTGCCATCTTTGGTTCTCATCTTTTTAATGGGGTTATGCTCAAGTCCGGGAGGCTCTTTGCATTTCCCTTCATGCTCAGAGATCCTAATATCTAAGGCATCCAACCGCTTATTGTAAAGTGTGATCAAATTATTCATGCGGTTGATACTTTCAACAATATTCTTAAAAGGTTCAACAAGTTTTTGCAATTCAAGAAGTTTCTCGAAAATTTGGGTTCCTTCAAGAGATAAAGATGATCTTTCTTGTCGGGGAAGTATTCCTACTATCCCCTCTAAAATTTCATAAGCAGAACTAGGATCAATTTCAATAAATTCCCCTTCTGCGGCAACATGAAGGAGTTGTTCGTGGGGTAAGGTTAACCCAATGTAAAAATTGCGAATTAAAATCTTGAAATCTCCTTCTAGGGCACAACTACGATAAGATGCTAACATCCTAAACCAAGCATCTTTTAAATTTTCACCTTGACTTTGTTTGAAGTGGAGAACTTCAAAATCGGGAGACGAAGGGATAAAAACTGAGCTAGCCATGACGACAAGGTAAATGAGCAAACAGAAAAGCCAAGCGAAAAGAGAGGAGGAGATTGGGAAAGAGAGGGCAAATAAAACGGCAAGGGTGAAGTGGGGGAGAGGAAAACGAGAGGCAAATGGAAAATAATGCAAATGCGAGGGAGATGAGCTTGTGATGGGTACTTGGTATGTCTTGACTTGAGCGAATACCTCCCCGGCAACGGCGCCAGAAATGAGCTTAGTTGACGGGGTGTGAGTGCGTTTACCTAGCCTCCCCGGCAACGGCGCCAGAAATCCTTCTTGCTATGTCTTGATCTTGCGTTGGTTTTCCTTGAAGAGGAAAGGGTGATGCAGCAATAGTAGCATAAGTATTTCCCTCAGTTTTTGAGAACCAAGGTATCAATCCAGTAGGAGGCTCCTCAAAAGTCCCACGCACATACACAAACAAACAAAGAACTCGCAACCAACGCAATAAAGGGGTTGTCAATCCCTTCACGGCCACTTGCGAAAGTGAGATATAATAGAGAGTATGATAAGATAAGTATATTTTTGGGATTTTATAATATATATGCAAAAAGTAAAGATGCAAATAAAAGTAGATTGGAAGCAAATATGATAAGAGATAGACCCGGGGGCCATAGGTTTCACTAGAGGCTTCTCTCAAGATAGCATAAGTATTATGGTGGGTGAACAAATTACTGTCGAGCAATTGATAGAAAAGCGAATAATTATGAGATTATCTAGGCATCATCTTGTATATAGGCATCACGTCCATGACAAGTAGACCGACTCATGCCTGCATCTACTACTATTACTCCACACATCGACTGACTCCTGCCTGCATCTAGAGTATTAAGTTCATAAGAACAAAGTAACGCCTTAAGCAAGATGACATGATGTAGAGGGATAAACTCATGCAATATGATATAAACTCCATCTTTTTATCCTCGATGGCAACAATACAATACATGCCTTGCAACCCTTTCTGTCACTAGGTAAGGACACCGCAAGATCGAACCCAAAGCTAAACACTTCTCCCATGGCAAGAAAGATCAATCTAGTAGGCCAAACCAAACTGATAATTCGAAGAGACTTGCAAAGATAACTCAATCATACATAAAAGAATTCAGAGAAGAATCAAATATTATTCATAGATAAACTTGATCATAAACCCACAATTCATCGGATCTCAACAAACACACCGCAATAAGAGTTTACATCGAATAGATCTCCACAAGAGAGGGGGAGAACATTGTATTGAGATCCAAAAAGAGAGAAGAAGCCATCTAGTTAATAACTATGGACCCGTAGGTCTGTGGTAAACTACTCACAACTCATCAGAGGAGCAAGGGTGTTGGTGTAGATGCCTCCGTGGTTGATTCCCCCTCCGCTAGAACGCCGGCGAAGGCCCCAATATGGGATCTCGCGGATACAGAAGGTTACGGCAGTGGAAATTGTGTTTCGTCTGCTCCCCGGATGTTTTTGGGGTACATAGGCTTATATAGGAGGAAGAAGTACGTCGGAGGACGCCCGAGGGGCCCACGAGACAGGGGGCGCGCCCTATAGGGGGGCGCCCTCCTATCTTGTGGAAGCTTCGGCTACTTCTTGACTTGCACTCCAAGTCCTCTGGATCACATTCGTTCCAAAAATCACGCTCCCGAAGGTTTCATTCCGTTTGGACTCCGTTTGATATTCATTTTCTTCGAAATACTGAAATAGGGATAAAAACAGCAATACGGGCTGGGCCTCCGGTTAGTAGGTTAGTCCCAAAAATGATATAAATGTGTAAAATAAAGCCCATAAACATCCGAAAGGGGGTAATATAATAGCATGGAACAATAAAAAATTATAGATACGTTGGAGACGTATCAGGTCGCGAGAGGAAGAAGATGCAGGAAAGGGGGAGAATGAGAAGAAGACCGGTCGTGACTATTTATAAGGAAAGACTGGTAAGTGGGCATGAAAAACGAGGAGGCCAAAAACATGGTTATCCAACTGCCCAGACGCCTCGATTCTCAGGACGGTTATTATGATAAGGATCCGTTGAGATATGTTGGAAAAAGTGTGAATTAATGGCAGGTGACGTCATGGCAGGTTATAAGCTCTCGCACAGTTGAAGATCAAAAGATTTTTCCTAAGTATTGAAGATTGTAATGAACCAGTTCAAATCAATCTGGGGCCTAATGTTGGGGATATAACTATTAGGTATGACCCGCCCAGGAGGGGCTGGGTTATACCTATGGCGATTCATCATTATGAAGCCCACGAAGATATTTAAAGATCGCGGTTCAACTAAGGGCCCGAGGCCCAAAGGCGACTTAAGGCCCGTAGAGATAAACCGCCATATATGTATGACTTATATTGTAAGGCAAGAATAGATAGTAACCGAGCCAGACACTGTTTATGAGCCAGCCGGGACTCTGTGAGCTGCTGGGCGTCGACCTCTGTATATAAAGGGACGACCCAGCGGCGATTCAGGACGAGTAAGATCAGATCGAGAACTAGGTCAAGCGGATTTCTCTCCCTGGTAATCGAGACATAAGAAATACCACCTCAAACTGGATTAGGCCTTTACCTTCACCGCAAGGGGCCGAATCAATATAAACTCTCGTGTCCTTTATCCTATTTTAACCCCTTTAAGCTTCCTAGTTGTGATGGCTCCACGACTATGTCCTTCTGCTAGGACATCTGTCGTGACCTTTCCACGACACCTCTGAGATAGTATCTAGATTGGATCTGGGGTTTCTGGAACTTGCGGTGGCTGGAATTGATTTTCATCGACTCCCGTAGGGTTTCTGGAATATTGGGGTATTTATAGAGCAAAGAGGCGGTGCGGGAGGCCACCGAGGTGGGCACAACCCACCAGGGCACGCCCTGGTGGTTTGTGCTCCCCTCGGAGATCCCCTCAGGTACTTTCTTGGCCCACTAGATGTCTTCTAGTCCAAAAAATTCCACAAAAAGTTTCGCTGCGTTTGGACTCCGTTTGGTATTGATTTTCTGCGATGTAAAAAACAAACAGAAAACAGCAACTGGCACTGGGAACTATGTCAATAGGTTAGTACCAAAAAATGATATAAAATGACTATAAAATGATTGTAAAACATCCAAGAATGATAATATAACAACTTTGAACAATCAAAAATTATACATACATTGGAGACGTATCAGCCAACGAACGACATCTATCAGAAGAGGATTGTACATGGAGAGGCTGACAGCTGGGTCCACGACCGCACGCAAGGAAGTGCCTCCTTATTACGCACAAAATAATGATTCCTCCACCTGACAGCAGGGACCCACCGAAAGGGCCTCTGTATTTCGTGAAAAAAACGTTCCTCCCGCTGACAGCTCGAACACACCAGCTATATCTTCGCACGGAAGGAAGTGCCTCCTTATTACGCACACAAAAAAGAATACCCCCCTGCTATCTGGGACCCACCATAGTTGGCGCCTGACTTGGGGGCCTACTATCGCAGACAGAAGGCTTTGTCAACTTAGTTAATATGAACGATTCTAGCTCAAGTGACCGTACAATGTCCATGCAATGGCTGTAGTGCTTCTTCAACCTCTGGTCTTCTTGCTCTAGCCGCCCAAACCAGCACCAGTCGTGCCGCCTGCTACTGCCTCCCGTGGCCGGCTCTACTGCTGCGCAGGCCTGACCGCCCCACCCTACTCCAACCTCTGGCCAGGCCATCCTCTACTCACCCACAACCTGTGTTATTCTGCGGCAACGGCAGCCTCGCACCGCAGCCGAACCAGTCAACCCTCGTACTACTCTCCGCGTGGGCATCCACTGTCGCATCTTCCGCGGCTCCCTGTCATCCCCTTCCTAGGCCTCGCTGTCGTCCACCACCTTGGTGCTCTCGGCACAGTGTCTTCATTGTGATCAAGGAACAACTTCCATCGGAAGAGTACTGTATATGGAGAGGCTAACAGTTGGGTCCATGGCCGCGGCAAGGAAGTGCCTCCTTATTACGTGCAAAATAACGATTCCTCCACCTGACAGCAGGGACACACTGGATGGGCCATCGTATTTCGTGAAAAAAATGTTTCCCCCCTGAATGCTGGGACCCACCATCTACATCTTCGGACGCAAGGAAGTGTGTCCATATTACGGGCAAAAAATATGATTCTTCCCCTGATAGCTGGGACCCACCAACTATATATTCGAACGCAAGGAAGTGCCTCCTTACCTCCCTGACAACTGGGACCCACCCGGTCGAACCGTACGTAGGGTTGTCTATCTGGTTGCGAACGTGTACGTACATACTGGTTGATCGGTCTGTCTGCAGGCTGCAGCGATGAACCATGGCCGAGTAAGGAAGGCACGTGTCGTGGTAGAGGCGCAGACGTAGCATGGCATGCAGTCCCGTCTATATCGTGTACATGTACATACAACCAGGGTGCAAGAAAGTAAATACGGCCATCTACGTACATACGGGCGGGGTCTCGAACGCCTACTCGCGCATAGATACGGCCAGCGCTCATGTACATGGAGAGGCGGTGGAGAGCAGCGACGACGTCCTGTTCATCGGTAGCCAACCGGCTGGGTTAGAACGGAGAAACTGCGTCGTGTTCATCGGGAGGCAATAGAATGTGTCATGTTCATCGGGAGCCAACCGGCTTGGACGGAACAACCAAAACGATGCCTAGAGTACCGCAGAACGGAGAAAACGGCCTTCTATTCGACCACCTATGGTGGAAACGGGATCCTGTTCACCGGGAGGGGTCTGGCGTACCACAAAATGGAGGAAACGGACTTCTCTTTGACCTCGTACGGTCGAAACGGGGTCCTGTTGATCAGGAGGGGTGTGGCATACCACAAAACGGAGGAAACGGACTTCTCTTCGACCTCCTACGGTCGAAACAGAGGTGTTGTTCATCAGGAGGGATGTGGCATACCACAAAACGGGACTCCACAGGCTACTGTTCATCCACGGTCGACCTCCTCCAGCCTCCACCTGTGACTGTTTATCCACGGCATCTCCCTCCTGCCTCCACCAGCTACTATTCATCCACGGGCTCCTGTTCATCCAGCCTCCACCGGCTACTGTTCAATCAGCCCTCCATGGGCTACTGTTCATCCAGCCCTCCACCGGCTACTGTTCAACCAGCCCTCCACGGGGTCCTGTTCATCCACCCCCCCCCCAACCAGCTCGATAAGGGTCCTATTCATCTAGCGCCAATGACCTCTACTACCAGGGGGTCTTGTTCATCCAACCCCCACCAGGAACTATTCAACCAACCCCCACTACAGGAATCAGCTTGTTTGCCATCTGCCATGGTGGACGCCAAAGGCACCGAAAGTGGATGGCAAACCTCTTTAACGTCCGCCACCGATGGCAAACCTGCACAGCAAAGAGAGTGATGGTAAACAAGTTCTTTGCCGTCTGCTTCCATAAAGCAGACGGCAAAGGCACTTTGCCGTCGGTGGTAGACGGCAAAGAACTTGGACAGCAAAAAAGAGACGTTAGCCCCGTTAGGTGGCTAACGGGAGGATTTGCCGTATGTGAGCTGACGGCAAAGCGTGACGTCACCCCACGTACCCCGTGTGTCGTGTGGCGTCCAACCGCGCCGTCTGGTCAAACCGAGGCGCGTCGCCCGGTCAAACTACATCGTCTGCCACCCCCGACGCCCGCCCCGTCGATGGCTGCCTCGCCTTCTACCCCCCGCCGCCCTGTCCCGTCGTCGCATCTCGTCCCAAGGTGCCGGCATTAATGAGCAGTAATGTCGGCCACCCACCTCCCGTCACTCGGCCAACTATAAGACCCCACCCCGGTGCCGTCCCCCCACACCCCACGTCCTACCTCCGACAAGAAAACCAGTGCAGTGCCAGCTATGTCCTACCACCACAGGAGCAGCAGCGCCGGCGATGACGACTGATACGTCTCCGACGTATCTATAATTTTTGATTGCTCCATGCTACTTTATCTACTGCTTTAGGCAATATTGGGCTTTATTATCCACTTTTATATTATTTTTGGGACTAACCTATTAACTGGAGGCCCAGCCCAGATTTGCTGTTTATGCCTATTTCAGTGTTTCGAGGAAAAGGAATATCAGACAGAGTCAAAACGGAATGAAATCAACTGGAGAAGTTATTTTTGGAAGGAAAGCAACCTGATGGACTTGGAGTGCACGTCAGGGGAGTCCCGGGCTGTCCTCGAGGGTGCCCCCCCCCCCCCCCCGCGCGCCCCCCTGCCTCGTGAGCACCCCGGAGGTCCACCGACGTACCCCTTGCACCCATATATACCTACGTACCCAAAAACTTCCAGAACAGAAGATAGATCGGGAGTTCCGCCGTCGCAAGCCTCTGTAGCCACCAAAAACCTCTCGGGGGCCCGTTCCGACACCCTGCCGGAGGGGGAACCCATCACCGGTGGCCATCTTCATCATCCCGGCGCTATCCATGACGAGGAGGGAGTAGTTCACCCTCGGGGCTGAGGGTATGTACCAGTAGCTATGTGTTTGATCTCTCTCTCTCGTGTTCTCTCTCGTGTTCCCTCTATGGCACGATCTTGATGTATCCCGAGCTTTGCTATTGTAGTTGGATCTTATGATGTTTCTCCCCCTCTACTCTCTTGTGATGAATTGAGTTTCCCCTTTGAAGTTATTTTATCGGATTGAGTCTTTTATGAGAACACTTGATGTATGTCTTGGTGATCAACTTGCGGGTTTCGTGACATTGGGAACCTTGCATAGGGGTTGGCACACGTTCTTGACTCTCCGGTAGTAGCTTTGGGGTACTTTTTGAAGTACTTTTATGTTGGTTGGATGAATCTGATATTGTGTGATGCATATCATATAATAATGCCCACAGATACTTGAGGTGACAATGGAGTATCTAGGTGATATTAGGGTTTTGGTTGACTTGTGTCTTAAGGTGTTATTCTAGTACGAACTCTTTTATAGATTGATCCGAAAGAATAACTTTGAGGTGGTTTCATACCCTACCATAATATCTATGTTTGTTCTCCGCTATTAGTGGCTTTGGAGTGACTCTTTGTTGCATGTTGAGGGCTTTTTATGTGATCTATCTATGTTATTATTGTTGAGAGAACTTGCACTAGTGAAAGTATGAACCCTAGGCCTTGTTTCCTATCATTGCAATACCATTTACGCTCACTTTTATCGCTCGCTACCTTCCTGTTTTTATTATTTCAGATTACAAAAACCTATATCTACTATCTATTTTGCACTTGTATCTTCATCTCTTGGCCGAACTAGTGCACCTATACAATTTACCATTGTATTGGGTGTGTTGGGGACACAAGAGACTCTTTGTTATTTGGTTGCAGGGTTGTTTGAGAGAGACCCTCTTCATCCTATGCCTCCTAAGGATTGATAAACCTTAGGTCATCCACTTGAGGGAAATTTGCTACTATCCTACAAACCTGTGCACTTGCAGGCCCAACAACGTCTACAAGAAGAAGGTTGTGTAGTAGACATCAAGCTCTTTTCTGGCGCCATTGCCGGGGAGGCTAGGTAAAAGGTACTCACACTTCGTCAACTAAGCTCTTTTCTGGCGCCGTTGCCGGGAAGGTTAGCGCTTGAAGGTATATATTTAGATCTTGCAATCAAATCTTTTTGTTTCTTTTTTTAGCACTAGTTTAGTTTATAAAAGAAAATTACAAAAAAATGGAGTTAAGTTTGTCTCATACGCTTCACCTTTTTAATATCTTCCGTGAGTATGATGGAAAGGAAAATTGTGCTCAAGTGCTAGAAGAAAAATTACATAGAATGCTTGGCATAAAATATGTGAATGATGAGCATGATTGCAATGTTGTTAGTATGAATTCCCTGAATACCCATGATGCTAATGATATGCAAAGCCACAAGCTTGGGGAAGCTATGTTTGATGGAGATGATATTTTTTGCCCCCCAAGCTTTGATGAGCAAATTTACTATGATGAAAGCATGCCTCCTATCTATGATGATTATTGTGATGACACGTATGCTTTAAAGAATAATGATAACCATGAAATGTGTCATCTTGATCTTAAGTTTCAATCACATGATAGTTATTTTGTTGAGTTTGCTCCCACTACTATTCATGAGAAGAAATTTGCTTATGTGGAGAGTAGTAAATTTTCTATGCTTGTAGATCATGAAAAGAATGCTTTAGGTGCTGGTTATATTGTTGAATTCATTCATGATGCTACTGAAAATTATTATGAGGGAGGAACATATGCTTGTAGGAGTTGCAATAATGTCAAGTTTCCTCTCTATGTGCTTCAATTTTTGAACTTATGCTTGTTTTACCTTCCTATGCTAGTTGATCATTGTACCCATAAGTTGTTTGCTCACAAAATCCCTATGCACAGGAAGTGGGTTAGACTTAAATGTGCTAGTCATATGCTTCATGATGCTCTCGTTATTTTTCAATTCTTATCTTTTATGTGAGCATCATTGCCATCATCATGCCTAGCTAGAAAGGCATTAAAGAAAAGCGCTTGTTGGGAGACAACCCAATATTTATCCTTACTGTTTTTGTGTGTCCACATAATTATGATACTGTAGTAATCAAGTTTTATAGCTTTTCTTTCAATAAAGTGCCAAGTAGAACCTTTGGGAAGACTTGGGTGAAGTTTATGTGATCTTGCTGTGAAAAACAGAAACTTTAGCGCTCACGAGATTAGCTGACATTTTTTACTGGAGAGTGCTTTTAGGTTAATTATTTTTTCAGATGATTAATAGACAAATTACTCAGGTCCAGAAATTTATTTCATAACTTTTGGGCTTCCAGAAGTATACGTTTGATACAGATTACTACAGACTGTTCTGTTTTTGACAGATTCTGTTTTCTATGTGTTGTTTGCTTATTTTGATGCATCTATGGCTAGTATTAAGTGGTATGAACCATAGAGAGGTTATAATACAGTATATATTACACCAATATGAATTTAGAATGAGTTCATTACAGTACCTAAGTGGTGGTTTTATTTTCTTATACTAACGGAGCTTACGAGTTTTGTGTTGAGTTTTGTGTGGTTGAAGTTTTCAAGTTTTGGGTAAAGATTCGATGGACTATGGAATAAGGAGTGGCAAGAGCCTAAGCTTGGGGATGCCCAAGGCACCCCAAGGTAATATCCAAGGACAACCAAGAGCCTAAGCTTGGGGATGCCCCGGTAGGCATCCCCTCTTTCGTCTTCGTCTATCGGTAACTTTACTTGGAGCTATATTTTTATTCACCACATGACATGTGTTTTTCTTGGAGAGTCATTTTATTTTGTTAGTTTTTGCTTGCTGTTAGTTATAGTAATGTTTTGCATCTTTAGTTTCAATAAAAAAAGTCAAGGATAGCCTTTCCTATGCTTATTTTGCTAGTATACATGTTGCTGTTTGAAAACAGAAAGTTTACCGCTGTTGCGGAAATTCCCTAGAAAACTCAGAAAATGGTATAACGTTGAATCTTTTTGCATAATAAGATATGATAAATTTATTACAGTGGGAATTTTAGTTCATAATTTTTGGAGTCAGGGAAGTATTGATACTCTTGCATTCTTTACAGAATGTACTGTTTTGGCAGATTGCTGTTATGTTTGCATTGTTTGCATATGTTTGCTTGTTTAATGATTCTATTTGAGGATAGGAGTATTAAATATACAGAGGCATTTAGTATGAAATTTTGAATAATAATTTAATTGATTTCTTACAGTAGAAAATGATAAGGTTTTGCATTGGTTTATACTAACCTATCTCACGAGTACTTGTTGAGTTTGTTGTGAATGAAGCTTTTGATAAAAAGAGAAACCATGATATGAGAGGAATTAAGGAGACACAAAAGTTCAAGCTTGAGGATGCCCAAGGCACCCCAAGATAATATTTCAAGAAGTCTCAAGCATCTAAGCTTGGGGATGCCCCGGTAGGCATCCCACCTTTCTTCTTCAACAACTATCGGTTACTATCGGTTGAGCCTAAGTTTTTGCTTCTTCACATGAGTTGTGCTATCCTTGCATTGTAGTTTTCTTTAACTTTGGTTGCTGTTTGAATAAGTATCAAGATCTGAAATTCTTTAATGAGAGAGAGCCTTACACAAATTGGAATTTGCTAGAATACTGTATGTGCTTCACTTATATCTTTTGAGCTTGATAATTTTTGCTCTAGTGCTTCACTTATATATTTTAGAGCACGGTGGTGGATTTGTTTTAAAGAAACTATTGAACTCTCATGCTTCACTTAGATTATTTTGAGAGTCGTTAATAGCATGGTAATTTTCTTAATATTAATATACTTGGTATTCAAGATATGTGAAACTTTCTGATGAGTGTGTTGAATAATAAGATAAGTTTGATGCTTGATAATTGTTTTGAAATATGGAGGTGATAATATTAAAGTCATGCTAGTTGGGTAATTATGAATTTAAAGAATGCTTGTGTTGAAGTTAGCAAGTCCCGTAGGATGCACGTATGGTTAAAGTTGTGTAACAAATTTGAAACATGAAGTGTACCTGGCTTGTGCATCCTTATGAGTGGCGGTCGGGGACGAGCGATGGTCTTTTCCTACCAATCTATCCCCCTAGGAGCATGCGCATAGTACTTGGTTTTTGATGACTTCTAAATTTTTGCAATAAGTATATGAGTTCTTTTGACTAATGTTGAGTCCATGGATTATACGCACTTTTACCTTTCCACCTTTGCTAGCCTCTTCGATACTGTGCATTGCCCTTTCTCACCTTGAGAGTCGGTGCAAACTTCGCAGGTGCATCCAAACCCCGTGATACGATACGCTCTATCACACATAAACCTACTTATATCTTCCTCAAAACAGCCACCATACCTACCTATTATGGCATTTCCATAGCCATTCCGAGATATATTGCCATGCAACTTCCATCATCATCATAATGACATACATTACTTTTGTCATATTGCCATTGCATGATCATGTAGTTGACATTGTATTTGTGGCAAAGCCACCATGCATTATTTTTCATACATGTCACTCGTGATTCATTGCACCATCCCGGTACACCACCAGAGGCATTCATATAGAGTCATATCTTGTTCTAGTTTCGAGTTGTAATCCTTATGTTGTAATCAATAGAAGTGTGATGATCATCATTATTAGAGCATTGCCCAATCAAAAAAAAGATAAAGGCCAAAAGAAAAATAAAAAGAAAGGCCCAAAAAAATAAAAAAATAAAAAATAAAAAGGGCAATGCTACTATCTCTTTTTCCACACTTGTGCTTCAAAGTAGCACCTTGTTCTTCATGTAGTGAGTCTCATATATTGTGCTTCAAAGTAGCACCTTGTTCTTCATGTAGTGAGTCTCATAAGTTGTCTTTTTATACTAGTGGGAATTTTTCATTATAGAACTTGGCTTGTATATTCCTACGATGGGCTTCCTCAAATGCCCTAGGTCTTCATGAGCAAGCAAGTTGGATGCACACCTAGTAGTTTTCTTTTGTTGAGCATTCATAGCTCTAGTGCATCCGTTGCATGGCAATCCCTACTCCTCATGTTGACATCAATTGATGGGCATCTCCATAGCCCGTTGATTATCCTCATCAATGTGAGACTTTATCCTTTTTTGTCTTCTCCACACAATCCCCATCATCATATTCTATTCCACCCATAGTGCTATATCCATGGCTCACGCTCGTGTATTGCGTGAAGGTTGAAAAAGTTTGAGATTATTTAAGTATGAAACAATTGCTTGGCTTGTCATCGGGGGTATAGAAGTTGGGAACATCTTTGTGTGACGAAAATGAAGCATAGCCTAACTATATGATTTTGTAGGGATGAACTTTCTTTTGCCATGCTATTTTGAGAAGACATGATTGAAGTATGCTTTGATTAGTATGCTTGAAGTATTATTACTTTTATGTCAATATGAACTTTTGTCTTGAATCTTTCGGATCTGTATATTCATGCCACAATTAAGAAGATTTACATTGAAATTATGCCAAAGTATCACTCCACATCAAAATTTTTTTTTTATCATTTACCTACTTGAGGACGAGCAGGAATTAAGATTGGGGATGCTTGATACGTCTCCAACGTATCTATAATTTTTGATTGCTCCATGCTACTTTATCTACTGCTTTAGGCAATATTGGGCTTTATTATCCACTTTTATATTATTTTTGGGACTAACCTATTAACCGGAGGCCCAGCCCAGATTTGTTGTTTATGCCTATTTCAGTGTTTCGAGGAAAAGGAATATCAGACGGAGTCAAAACGGAACGAAATCAACTGGAGAAGTTATTTTCGGAAGGAAAGCAACCTGATGGACTTGGAGTGCATGTCACGGGAGTCCCGGGCTGTCCACGAGGGTGGGGTGCCCCCCCCCCCCCGCGCCCCCCTGCATCGTGAGCACCCCGGAGGTCCACCAACGTACCCCTTGCACCCATATATACCTACGTACCCAAAAACTTCCAGAACAGAAGATAGATCGGGAGTTCCGCCGTCGCAAGCCTCTGTAGCCACCAAAAACCTCTCGGGGGCCCGTTTCGACACCCTGCCGGAGGGGGAACCCATCACCGGTGGCCATCTTCATCATCACGGCGCTATCCATGACGAGGAGGGAGTAGTTCACCCTCGGGGCTGAGGGTATGTACCAGTAGCTATGTGTTTGATCTCTCTCTCTCTCGTGTTCTCTCTTGTGTTCCCTCTATGGGACGATCTTGATGTATCCCAAGCTTTGCTATTGTAGTTGGATCTTATGATTTTTCTCCCCCTCTACTTTATTGTGATGAATTGAGTTTCCCCTTTGAAGTTATTCTATCGGATTGAGTCTTTTATGAGAACACTTGATGTATGTCTTGGTGATCAACTTGCGGGTTTTGTGACATTGGGAACCTATGCATAGGGGTTCGCACACGTTCTTGACTCTCCGGTAGTAGCTTTGGGGCACTTTTTGAAGTACTTTTATGTTGGTTGGATGAATCTGAGATTGTGTGATGCATATCGTATAATCATGCCCACGGATACTTGAGGTGACAATGGAGTATCTAGGTGACATTAGGGTTTTGGTTGATTTGTGTCTTAACGTGTTATTCTAGTACGAACTCTTTTATAGATCGATCCGAAAGAATAACTTTGAGGTGGTTTCGTACCCTACCATAATCTCTATGTTTGTTCTCCGCTATTAGTGGCTTTGGAGTGACTCTTTGTTGCATGTTCAGGGCTTGTTATATGATCTATCTATGTTATTATTGTTGAGAGAACTTGCACTAGTGAAAGTATGAACCCTAGGCCTTGTTTCCTATCATTGCAATACTGTTTACGCTCACTTTTATCGCTCGCTACCTTGCTGTTTTTATTATTTCAGATTACAAAAACCTATATCTACTATCTATTTTGCACTTGTATCTTCATCTCTTCGCCGAACTAGTGCACCTATACAATTTACCATTGTATTGGGTGTGTTGGGGACACAAGAGACTCTTTGTTATTTGGTTGTAGGGTTGTTTGAGAGAGACCATCTTCATCCTACGCATCCTATGGATTGATAAACCTTAGGTCATCCACTTGAGGGAAATTGGCTACTGTCCTACAAACATGTGCACTTGCAGGCCCAACAACGTCTACAAGAAGAAGGTTGTGTAGTAGACATCAACGACAACGCCCCGAGCGCCTGGCCGTCGAGCCTTGGCAATCCGGAGACGGCAGAGCTGTGCCGATACGGCCTCCTCGTGTCGCCGGGGTGCCGTCTTCCCCAGTAGTGGAAGATCGGCGCTCACGGCTGTGGGACGCTTGGCCCCGTCATGATGGCGGAGGAGCTCCAGACCCACATCGGCGGCCGCCACAACATCATAGGCCGTCATGCCTTGTGACTGCTTGATTTTTGGCCCTTTCTGTTTCTTTTGTTTTTCCGAGGTTTTTCCCTGAGTTTTCTTTTTCCGTGGCTTTGTGGTCTAGAAACTGAAGGAGATGCCCTCTTTTTTGCTTCCAGAGTGGCTTTTCATTCCCAAATCTTTCCCTATACCTTGTCATTTTCATCCTTGCCCAAATCCCAATATTCTTTTTATTGGGAATATTCCTTTTCTATTAAAGGAATAACTCAAATTGCCCTAGGTTGTGAAGCAACCTATATTTCCCTCACTCCTAAAATTCCCAAATAATTCTCATAAATTGTTTGGGTCATATCTTGATCAAATATGGAAAAACTTTTCATTGCCATGTTCAAAAATAATTCCCTAGTAATCATTCCTCCTTTCTGCCCTGAATGGCACTTTGTGAAGGAAGTGTCATTTATATTTTTCCTAGTGGCACCCAACCTTTTTGGGAATGTTTATATGTCCAAATAATTGCCTCATGCACAAGTTCAACTTTATTTGCCTAGCAAATCTTCGTCGGCGAATTTTCAAAGTTTCTGTCAGATAGAAGGCTTTGTGAAGGAAGTACTAGCTAGGAGTATCCAAATGAGTTGAACTTTTGCACACTCCTTAATGTGCTAATATTAAACCTCTCCACCCATTTGCAGCCCCATTCAATTATCTATGTGAGCACAGGAGCAAATCTTTGATTCTGGCAATATTTTCAGGTTGTGAAGCAAGTGCATTTTGTATTGCTTCAAAAATCCTAATAAATTACTAGATCATTCTTATGCCCATAAAACCTCTCTCGACACAATTTCGGATCATTTCATTGATCCATTTGACCACCAAAATTATTCCAAGTTTCTGTCCAGAGGAGATGTTTGTGAAGCAAGTGCTATTTTGGTTTGTCCATTTGGCATTAGCTTTTTACATCATCTTCATATGACCAAATGACTAAGCCTTACCCAACTTGAGCTCAAGTGGACACTCCATGTGAGTGCATCTTGTTAATCTTCATTTTTGGACCATTTTGGCAGTTGCAAAGCAACTATATTCATATTTGGTCCATTTCCCCTCAAAACCTGCAGGATCATTGTCCCTCCATAGCTAAACACCCCAGACAACTTATTTGGCTTCAAGCAATTCCCTGTTGATCACCAGTGCACGGCTAAGTTTACTGCAGTAAACTTCAGAGATCACTAACCATTTAACCATAGCCATTTTCACCAAACTACCATCGTAGTTGAGACCTACCCTGGAGGAACTTACCACTAGACAACATTTGCCAACCCTTGGCCTCTTCTTCATGCCAGTGCACGCGGTGACCACGACAATGGTGTGCCTGTGCACACGCTCTGTGTGCAGTGGCCGCGTTTAGTGGTTGTTTGTGCTGGACCCCCTCCTCCTCCCGTCTTCTTCGCGCTCGTGAGCATGTCCACCAGCTGGCCTGTGTCGTCGCCGTCCCCCTGGACTCCTCTCCCCCTCCCAAAGCCTCCTCGTCTGCGCTCGGTGCCGCTCGCCCATGGGAGCACTATGGCCGACCAAGCTTTTATGGCGCTCGGCTTCTTCCTCTGCCCCTCCCTTGGCCATCTCTTCCCCGTGAGCTCTGTGGCTCGTCCGCATCCCCGTCGTCGTGTTCCCCGTGCCCTCCCGTGCTTGCTGGCCTCGCCAGAGCATTGGCCGGATGTGCACGGCGGCAACCGGCTCGGCCTCCCTCGCCCCGCCTATATATAGCTCTCCCCGAGCCTCTCCGAGCTCACCTCTGGCCTCGCCTCTCTCCTAGCTCCTTCCCCATCCACTAGCCCGAGCTCCTGGAGCGCTCCCTGCCCACCATCGCCGCTATGGCCGCCGTTCGGGTGCGCTTAAATCCGCCCGACCCGAGCCACCCCTCCTCTCCCTGACCTCACCCACGTCCTCCCATGCTTCGGTGACCCTCCCCAATCCTTCCCCTCGTCGCTGGAGTGCCCCTAGCCGCGTGCTCCCGTTTCGGTCGCTGCCTCTATCCTCGGCCGCTGCGAAGCCCCTGTGCCACGCGGTCTTCTCCGTCGCCATTGCTGCCTCAGGTGGACGCGGCGCTTCGTCCCGGACCTGCTGGTGCCATCCCTCGGTTGGGGATGGCCGGATGTAGGCCAAGCCGTCGCCGGCGCCGCGCTTCCCCTGCTCCTCCTCTGTCTCGATCGGGACAAAGGGAGGAGGAAGAAGACCGGAGCCAGGTGCCCCCCCTGCGCGCGGGACCCCCTGGTCAGTACCTCAGCCGTTGACCATCCCTGGCCCCGCCTTGCCATGTCATTAAGTGGAAACGTATTCCCCAGAATACGCTTTCCATTTTTCTGTTTTGGCCCAGTTTGTAAAATAAATTTTTACAGATAGGTCCCTGGCAGAAAAACATCCACAACTTTTTATCCATAACTCCAAATGAGGTGAGTCCAAAGCCCACTTCTTCGTTTCATCGATCCCGTTCTGTTGGTCTCATTTTCACTATGGCTTGACACTGTGAAAATGACTATTTTGCCCTTGCATGTAAAGAGCTCCTCCGAGAGAGAACTGTATATTAAATCTCTGCAGAGTGTATATTAAATCTGTCGATAGCCGCGCCCGCGGATAAGGGCCTAGGTCGAAAGTAGGGTACACCATGAGTCAACAATAATAAGAATAACTTGATTAATGACAACCGTGGTTGTGATCGCCTAAGGATCACGGGCCATTTATTGGTCGGGTTGTGATCGCCGTAAGGATCACGGGCCAAATATTGGTCGTGGTTGTGATCGCCGTAAGGATCACGGTTTGAGACCAAGTGTTGGTCGTGGTTGTGATCGCCGTAAGGATCACGGTGGTATCGAGGATACCGAGTCGTTGTATATTCGTGATGTTGTGCGAAAATTATGGGTAAAGATCAAGCTCCTTGTGGTCATTTAATGATTTCTACGGTATTGTTTATACCAAGCTTGATTTGATTCTTAGATGATCGTGTCATGTCCGAGGTTGGTAAGTAATGCATGTGATGGTTACCCGAGCAGAATAAGTGGTGCATATAGTGTCATCATGTTGCATGCTAGTATTGTCGGATTAATATGTTCATGTTGTGTTAGCTATATCATGTTCATGTTGATGCCATGTTATTCTGATGATCTCATGATAATTCGTGTTTAACCTGTAATTGCCATGTTGTTGTCTGTCTTGAATGCTTCTGGTTATTGTGAGCTTGCAAGTACATTCAATGTACTGACCTGGCATGTCGTGCCAGTTTGCAGGTCATGCCGGATTTGATTTCTTCCTAGTCGTGGTTTCCGTTCGTACGAGCTAGGATAAGCGTTCCAGCCAGAATCCCTGCGGAGTGGAGTTCACCATCGTCATTGTTTTTCCGCTGCTAGAGTTCTTCCGTCGCATCATGTTGTTCTGCTGCTTGCATAGAGCAACGGAGGCAGGCGTAGTGTCTCTGTGCCGATGTTATTCATTGTAATATCAGAGGCCTTGTATTCATATTCGTGTAATAAAGAGCTGGTTTGTTCTATGCTAAGCAGTGTCGTATTCTAGAAGACTTCTCCTCGATCTCTGGGCTGGAATACGGGGTGTTCCGGTTTCTCTGAGCCGGGGTGCCACATGCCTTCTGGAAAGGCTAGGTCTACGACGAGGTTATCACCATCTTTCGGCTGGCGGAGATTGGCGTCACCCCCAACCTCACTGGCGCGAGCGGCCACCTTCGTGTACTGGCACACGGCCCGGCCCCGCGGGGGCGCCGTCGTGGAGCTTCCCGCCAGCCAGCACCCCTGGCGGCTATGCTCGTACGCACACCGGCTGTTCCCCCGCCGTGGAGCTGCCGCTGGAACAAGTGATCCTCCGTGAGGATGGCGATCCGGACGACACTCCAGGTTGGCACGTCGCCCTACGGACATCGGAAGCAGCGGCTGCAGCGACGGCGGTGGCTGCAAGGGAGGCCGCCGAGATAGCGGCCGCAATCAAAGCCGCCACGGCCATGGTGGCAGAGGAGGCCGCGATGGCGTCGGCGGAGGACGAGGAGGCGGCGCTGGTGGAGGACGAAGAGGCGGCGCCAGTGGAGGATGAGGAGGCGGCACCGGCGGTGATGGAGCAGCAGGATGACGGCCCCATCGACTGGGATGACAGCAGCAGCGACGACGGCGGTGATGGCGAAGGCACCATCATGATCGACCTGCTAGCAGCTAGCGATGACAATTAGCATCGTTATTTTAATTCCCTTTAAATTATGTTGGACTATGTAAAATATTTCTATACATGTTGAATGAAAATGCAATGAGAAAATATATGTTTGTTTAAAATAATACCGGAGAGCTCCAGGAGGCCGGCGGCATGCAGGAGTGGCGGTGTGTTGGGGGCGAGCTGCGTGGGACGTCAGGGTGGCGTACAGGACCGGCGGGGCATCGGGGGGCGGAGGGGCGTGGGGCCGGGGGGCCTTAGCAGCGGGCGGCGGGCCGGTGCGGCATGGGGTCGGGGTCGGCAGCGGGGTGCGGTCGGGGAGAGAGAGAAGGGGATGGGAGACAGAGAGAGAGGGGGTGGGAGATAGAGAGATGAGAGAGAGAAAGGAGGGGGTGGGAGACAGAGAGATAAGAGAGAGAGGAGGGGTGGGGGCGGGGCGTTATAGCCGTTAGGTAGATTTTTGTTTGTCGTCTGCTAGCTGACGGCAAAGATACTTTGCTGTCACCTAGCGGACGGCAAAGAGAAGGGGGACGGGCCATCAAGATAGCCGCCCTCCACTGGACCCACCAACTTCTTTGCCATCGTCTAGCGGATGGCAAAGTAGCTTCTGCCGTCAGCTAGCCGACGGTAAAGAACTGGCTGACGGCAAACAACGTCTTTACCGTCAGGCAGTTCTTTGTCGTCCGTTTTTTGTGAGTTGACGACACAGACCTTTTCTTTGTCGTCAGCAAGATGACGACAAAGAATAAGCTGATGACAAATTCTCTCATTCCAATAGTGCCCCAACAATGCTCATTGTTCATCAAGAGGCAGCAGGTTCAATCGGCTCTAGTTAGCAACAGTAGCGAAGGAATCGCTCGATCGGGTTCAGTTAACAGCCATGGATTGATCGATCCTCGGGTTCAGTAATGCGTAGCCAGTGCAATTGCTCGGGTTCAGTAGGTGAACGCCTCACTCGGGTTCAGTTAGAGCCCAACGCCTCACACCCACGCACGTACATGTACGAGAGAAACGTTCAATCCCTCCGTGCATTGCTCGGCCCCGACTACCCACAATAACCGGGAACTCCCCGATATTTTCCTCTCCCTCGCTTCTACCACGGCTTTTTCCGTCATGGACAACCCAAAGAATGTCATGCAGCTACATCTCCGTCTCGCCCAGGACGAAAAGCCCATTTTCTGTCATGATTTTTTGTCATAGAAGTAGGAGCCCACCACATCTATGATGATATTAGGTTTTGTCGCAATTATCGTCATAGAAGTGTCACAAGCATGACAGGAAAAAAAATCGTTCGGCCAAAAATGTCACGGATGTGTCTTTTTTTTGTAGTGATAGGTTGCTCACCTAGTTGCATATCTAGACAACCTATTTGTTGCTAACCCTAATTTGTTAACAAAAGTTAAAAATTGGTAGTTGCCTATTCACCCCCCTCTAGTCAACCATATATATCCTTTCAACCTTTCTTGTCCCTTTTTCACTGGGATGTATATCACTGGAAGATTGAACCCATCACAATGCACCTCTCCCATTGCTAGAAAAATCAATCTAGTTGGCCAAACCAAATCAATAGATCGGAGAGAAATACAAAACTATAATTATCATGCATAAAAGAGTTCAGAGAAGACTCAAATAATATTCATGGATAATCTGATCATAAACTCACAATTCATCGGATACCAACAAACAAACCGCAAAAAGTGATTACATCGAATAGATCTCCAAGAAGATCGAGGAGAACATTGTATTGAAGATCAAAGAGAGAGAACAAGCCATCTAGCTACTAACTATGGACCCGTAGGTCCGCGGTAATCTCCTCACACATCATCGGAAGGGCAGCAAGGTTGATGTAAAACCCCTTCATGGTTGATTCCCCCTCCGGTAGAGTGTCGAAAAAGGCCTCCAGATGGGATCTCTTGAGAACAGAAGCTTGCGGTGGCAGAAAAAGTATTTTGGGTGGCTCTATGTTGGTTTTCCTGATTTTAGAGAATTTATAGAGGCGGAATTAGGTCAAAAGAGTGAACATGGGCCCCGCAAGTAATTCCCACTCGTCCCAGAGTAGGTAAATGATAAAAACAGAATTTTTGATGTGGAATGTTGCCTATCATGTTCATCACATATTCTTTTCTTTTGTAGCATGGAAATTTGGACTTTTATATGATTCAAAGCAATAGTCTAGTTATGACATGAAGATTTCAATACTCAAGCATATCAACAAGCAAATATGTCTTTCAAAATATCAACACTAAAGCAAGTTATCCCTAGCCCATTATGCTCAATCATTGATCCATTCATGAAACACACTCGCATATTAGCTACACCCAATGCTCAAGTACGATCATAGTGCCCCATAGTTGGTGCTTTATAAGAGAAGATGGAGACTCAAATAAAAAAATTGCATAAAGGAAAAAAGAAAGGCCCTTCACAGAGGGAAGTAGGGATTTGTAGAGGTGCCAGAGCTTAAAGCGAAAAAAGATAGAGATAAAACATTTTGAGTGGCATGCTTTTCCTGTCAACGAAAACGATCAAGTAGTTCCCAATACTTTCCATGCTAGATATATCATAGGTGGTTCCCAAACAGAAAATAATGTTTATTCCTTTTTCCACCATACTTTCACATTCCATGGCTAACCGTATCCACGGGTGTCGTCCAAACCAACACTTTCCAAGGAATTTATTATTTGACAACATAAAGTAAATTCATTTTTCATTTCAGGACTGGGCATCCCTAATACCTTTGTCGTACTATCGTGCAATGACAAGTGAATAAACACTCATCTTGAGAATAACACATCTAGCATGGAAAAATATCGGCCACCCCCTACAGTTTCATGAGCGGTACGAGCTCACAAAAGAGATATTTATTTTGAAGATTAGAGATGGCTCATACAAATTTGCTTAGAACGGCATGGAAATACCGCATATAGGTAGGTATAGTGGAATCATGTGGCAAAATTGGTTTTAATGATTTTGTATGCACAAGTAGTAATCCCACTTAGTACAAGTGAAGGCTAGCAAAAGATTGAGAAACATCCAACCAAGAAACAAAAAATCACATAAGCGAGCATTAAGCATAACTAACACCGAATAATGCACCACAAGTATGGTGTAATTTCATTGCATAAATATTGACTTGCGTGCTTGCATATGGAATCACAAACCTTAACATCAATATTCTTACTAAACCATAATTACTCATCAACATGACTCACATATCACTATCATCATATCATAAAACTATTACAAAGAATCAAGTTTATTTTGTCCAATGATCTTCATGAAAGTTTTTATTATATCCCTCTTGAATATCTATCACTTTCGGACGAATTTCTTATGTTGCTTTTAAAAGCTCAAATAAATCTAAGTGAAGAACATGAGCATAAAATTTTTCTTTTCTCAAAATAATATAAGTGAAGCATGAGAGAATTTCTTCAAAATTTACTAACTCTCAAATAAATCTAAGTGAAGCTTGAGAGCATTTCTTCAAAAATATTAAAGCACACCGTGCTCAAAAAGATATTAGTGAAGCACTAGAGCAATTCCATAGCTCAAAAAAATTAAGTGAAGCACATAGAGCAATTCTAACAAATCATAGCATAATTTTGGCTCTCTCAAATAGGTGTGTTCAGCAAGGATAATTGACACAAAAAAAGCAAAACAAGCAAATACTCATATAATACAAGATGCTCCAAGCAAAACTCATGATATGTGACGAATAAAAATATAGCTCCAAATAAAATACCAATGGTCGTTAGAAAAAAGAGGGGATGCCACTCGGGGCATCCCAAGCTTAGTTTCTTGTTCCTCTTTGGAAAATAACTTGGGGTGCCATGGACATCCCCAAGCTTAAGCTCTTATTACTCCTTATTCCTTCATCCATCGTGATCTCACCCAAAACTTGAAAACTTCAATTACACAAAACTCAGCAAAACCTTCATGAGATCCTTTAGTATTACAAAGCAAATCACTACTCTAAGACTATTGTAAACCCATTCATATTTTATTTTTGCATTATATCTATTGTATTCCAACTTTACAATGGCTTATAACCTCCAATACAAACCATAGATTCATCACACAACACAAAGAAAACAGAATCTATCAAAAACAGAACAGTCTGTAGCAATCTGAAAACTTCGAATACTTCTGTAACTCCAAAAATTCTGAAAAATTAGGACAATGTAGGCCATTTGTATATCAATCGTGTGCAAAACATTCTGAATTTTATTGCTTTCCTGTGATTTTTAATAATTCTGTGACTGGCGCACAAAGTTTATATTTTTTGACAAGATCAAACCAACTATCACCCAACATGATCCCAAAGGCTTTGCTTGGCAACAAAACTAATTAAAACACAATCATTACAGTAGCATAATTGTGCAAACACTCAAGAACATAAATAAAAAGGCAAAAATAAATTTTATTCATTGAGTTGCCTCCCAACAAGCGCTATCGTTTTATGCCTCTAGCTAGGCATATTGCATAGATCAAAGTATTGTCATCTTTAGTTTTGGCAAATTTTGCAGGGGATTTCTCAAAGTCGGGAGGCTCTTTACGCTTCCCTAAATTCTTAGGGAAGGAAACCATCTTGAGATCTAAAATATCCAACCGTTTATTGCAAAGAGTAATCAAAGTATTCATGCGATTAACGTTCCCACTAATATGTTTGAGAGGTTCATTATATTTTCTAACTCGACCATATGTTTATGCAAATCACTCAACTTGTCTAAAATTTTAACCCCTTCTTGAGTAAAAGAAATCCATCTTTCGGTTGGTGGGATTCCCAAGATCCCCTCTAGGATCTCATAAGTAGCATTGGCATCAAGTTCGATAAAATTCCCTTTAGCAGCAAAATCCAAAAGTTGTCTATGATGCAAAGCTAATCCTCTATAAAAATTCCAAAGTAGAATCCTTGCATCTCCTTTAAGATTGCTAATGCAATAAAATTCCATTAATATATACCAAGAATCTTTCAAATTTTCTCCTTGTCTCTGCTTGAAGTATAGAACTTCAAAATCTGGAGATAAAGGAGGAGTAGTAGTACCAGACATAGTGACAAGGTAGACAAGCAAGATCACACACATAAATAGATGTGACGAGAAAACGGCGAACCAAAAAGAGGGCAAATAAAACGGCAATTTTTTGTGAAGTGGGGGAGATGAAAACGAGAGGCAAATGGCAAATAAAGTAAATTGCAAGGAGATGAGATTTGTGATTAGGAACCTGATAGATGTTGATGATGTCTCCCCGCCAACGGCGTCAGAAATTCCTTTTGATGCGACTAGAACTATGTTGGTATTTCCCCAAAGAGGAAGGGGTGATGCAGCACAACTACGGTAGGTATTTCCCTCAGTGATGAGACCAAGGTTATCGAACCAGTAGGAGAACCACACAACACTATGTAAACAGCACATGCACACAAAAAACAAATGCTTGCAACCCGACGCGTAAGAGGGGTTGTCATCCCTCCCGGGTGAAAGATAGATTTGTATTGTAGTAGATAGGATAAATAGATCTCGCAATAAGGTAAAATAAAATAAATAAAGGAAAAGTGCAGCAAGGTATTTTTGGGGTTTTGGAATAATAGATCTGAAAATAAAAGTGAATAAAAATAGATCTCGAAGGCAAATATGATAAAGAATAGACCCGGGGGCCATAGATTTCACTAGCGGCTTCTCTTGAGAAAAATAGCATACGGCGGATAGATAAATTATTGTTGGGCAATTGATAGAACTTCAAATAATTATGATGATATCCAGGCAATGATCATTATATAAGCATGACATCCAAGATTAGTAGACCGACTCTTCCCTGCATCTACTGCTATTACTCCACACATCGACTGTTATCCAGCATGCATCTAGTGTATTAAGTTCATGGAGAAATGGAGTAATGCAATAAGAATGATGACATGATGTAGACAAGACCTATTCATGTAGGAATAGACCCCATCTTGTTATCCTTAATAGCAATGATACATACATGTCATGTCCCCTTCTGTCACTAGGATTGAGCACTGTAAGATCGAACCCATCACAAAGCACCTCTTCCCATGGCAAGAAAAATTGATCTAGTTAGCCTAACCAAACCAAAGATTTGACGAAAAAATACAAGGCTATAAATAATCATGCATATAAGAGATCAAAACTCAAATAACTTTCATGGATAAAATAGATTTGGTCATAAACTCAAAGTTCATCGGATCCCATCAAACACACCGCAAAAAGAGTTACATCAAATAGATCTCCAAGAAACCATTGTATTGAGAATCAAAAGAGAGAGAGAGAGGAATCCATCTAGCTACTAACTACGGACCCGAAGGTCTACAATGAATTACTCACGCATCATCGGAGAGGCATCAATGAGAATGATGAACCCCTCTGTGATGGTGTCTAGATTGGATATGGTGTTTCTGGACCTTGCGGCAGCTGGAATTGTGTTTTGTCAACTCCCCTAGGGTTTTTCAATTTTCAGGGTATTTATAGAGCAAAAAGGCGGTACGGGAGGCAGCCGAGGTGGGCACAACCCACCAGGGCACGCCTGGGCCCCCAAGTGCACCCAAGTAGGTTGTGCTCCTCTCGGAGCCCCACTCTGGTACTTCTTTGGCCCGTCGTGTGTCTTCTGGTCTAGAAAAAATCTCCAAAAAGTTTCACTGCATTTAGACTCGATTTGGTATTGATTTTCTGCGAAGCAAAAAACAAGCAAAAAACAGCAACTGGCACTGGGCATCATGTCAATAGGTTAGTCCCAAAAACTGATATGAAGTTGTTATAAAATGATTGTAAAACATCCAAGATTGATAATATAACAGCATGGAACAATCAAAAATTATAGATACGTTGGAGACATATCACAAGCCACCAGGGGGCGCCCACCCCCCTGGTCGTGTCCTGGTGCCTCGTGGGCCCCTCCTTCATCTGTTAGCTCTCTCCCGAAGCTTCCAGGGTCTCTTTTGTCTAGGAAAAAATCTCCAAAAAGTTCCGTGGCATTTGGACTGCATTTGGTACTGTTATTCTGGAAAACCAAAAACAAGCAAAAAACAACAACTTGCACTATGCACTAAGTTAATAGGTTAGTCCCAGAAAATGATATATATAATTCATTGTAATTGCATATAAAACATCCAAGATTGATACTATAATAGCATGGAACAATAAAAAAATAAAGATACGTTGGAGACGTATCATGAAGCAGCACGATCATTTTTTAACCAGAGAAGGAATTGCACTAGAGATCTTGGACATAGCACTATCCAGAAGGTGATTGTGGCATTATGCATGATGTCATATGGTGTTCTGGCATATTTCACTGATGATAACTTGGCAATGAAAGAGATCATTTCAATCTTGTGTGTCAAGAAATTTGCAAAGGTAATGGTTCAAGTGTTCGGGCTAGAGTATTTGAGAGCATCCAATGCTCAAGACACTCACATGCTTTTAGAGATGAACAAAGCACATGAGTTTCCCCACGTATGCTCGAATAAATTGATTGCATGCACCGGAGTTGGAAGAACTGCCCTACAACATGATATGGACAATTCAAAAGACATATGAAGGATGCCACCATCATTCTTGAAGCTATGGCGAGTAGGAGACATGAATTTGGCATGCATATTTTGGGACGCCTGGATCCTGCAATGACATCAATGTACTCCAACGATCACCACTCTTTAAACTATGTAATAATTATGTACTATTTTTGTTTGATTTATTTTGGATTATTGGAGATAAGTTTTAGGGCACCAATTTTACATTATCTGCTATGGCAGAACATTTTCTGGTGTCCAAAGCCCTTCTCTCCTCTGCTTAATTTCATGCATTGGAGATGCTCCTACTGGATTAAAAAAACAAATTGTTGTGATTTATGTTGCTGTCAACGGCCTCTATGATTGAACACACGCTTGTACTTTCGTCCCAAAAGAAAAAAATAGCTCCCCACTCACTTTCGCTGGATTAGAGCATCTACAACCGGACACACCATATCCGCCCCCAAACGCCCAGGCGGCCTACTCAGTCATTGCCTGATGCAAAATTTCCATCCAATCGGACGCCCAAAACACAACCCAAACGCCCAGGCTAGCCGGCAACCCCCATAACTAGCTCGTATGCGGGGCAGATATGGGAAACTCTGGTCGTGCCCGGACGCGGATGCCACATCGGATCTTCCAACTATGCCACACCCGACCCCACATAAATTCAATCCTATCCGCATTCAAGACCAAACCCTAGCCACTCCACTCCCCAGATTCTCTCCGACGAACTCCAACATACTCCGGCATGGCGGGCAGTGGATCCGACTCTGAGGACTAGTATGTCAATTTTCAGTAGTCTGATGACATATGTATTCAACTACGTATGTAATTTAATGTTGCATGAGACTATTATGGATTTGAGGATTTGTTTTGATGGATTCGATTGTGGAGGCAGACTTTTGATGATTTCCCGGTCACTATCCGCGTCTACGTCCTCAGCCCGGATCTGGCAACTTCGGTTGTATATGCTCTTAGGCCAACTCCAATGTGCCGACGCAAATGGATACAGAATTTGTCTGCCTTTTGTCCATTAGGGTCGACTGTAGGGGTGGTGTCCGCTCTTAGTCACGCATTTTTGGGCGGTGCGCCCAACTAACCGACCCATTTGTTCCACCTGGTAATTTTTTGGCCAAATTTTCTCTATTTGATATAAACAAAATAAAAAATAAGAATAAAACATTAGACATGATTAAACAAATAAGTCACATATTTTTTACAACACAATAAATAAAAATCTCATAGTTTATAATCAAATGAATTTAAAAGTGTAGCAAATACATTGAAAGGAAAAGAGCAGATACATATGTTAGTTTCCTATGTGAGTCCACATATGCTCTATCAAATCATTTTGAATTTAAATATGAGTCGTCCAATTACGCATTTCTTGATGAAATTGGGTGAATTGTGCAAATGTTGTCACTCCATACCAGGCTCAATGTTTTCACCCTGTTAATCACGCTCTTGGTCAAAGAGGTTGCCATCACACTCATCCTCTACGATCATGTTGTGCATGATCACACAAGCAGTAATCACCTCCCGCATCCTCTGGGTGCTCCATGAGCAGGATGCCGAACAATAGCCCATCAAGATTGGAGCACACCAAAAGTATGCTCCACATCCTTCCTAGCACACTTTTGTCCTTGGGTAAACCTGGCCCTCCTCCCTCCTACGGGATCAGAGTTGTCTTCACAATCATAGACCATTGAGGATAGATACCAGCAGTAGCATTCCTTGTTGTATTGGTGCCATTAATCTCAAAGTTTACCTCTTGGGACTTGCCTTCTGATAGCCTCGTGAACATTGGTGAGCACTAAAGCACATTGATGTCATTGTAAGAACCTGCCATGCCAAAAAATGAGTGCCAAATTCAGAGATCTTGTGATGCCACAGCTTCAAGTATGATCATGCAAACTTTAACATGTCCCTTATATTGCCCCTACCAAGACATGAACAATTCTTTCACTTTCAGTGCATCAATTTATGCTTCCAAGCATTCCAAGAAAGCCTCTCGATTCGTTGATCGCTTACAATCGGGTTGTATCCACAACATTTGGTTCTCACAAGTACTCCGGGCCAAACACTGCAACCGCAGCTTTGCAGAACCTGCATGATTCCTCAAGGCATGAGGATTCTCTCATGCGGACATACTCATCCACAAGATCACTTGGAATTTCATATGCAAGCATCCAAGCAGTTGTAATACATTTCTGATAAGAGGAGAAGCCAACTTTTCCTAGGGCAGTAGGCTTGCATTTGAAGTAATCATCATACCCCATCCCTCCCTTCCCAATACGGTCAAACCCATGTCTTTCCCTCCGGAAGCGTCGGAGGAGGAGCTTGGCAGAGAATAGTGGGTCATTGAGCTTCAAATAATTGTCGTTGAGTAGGCAATGGCCACTTGGCAGAGAATAGTGGGTCACTAAGCTTGAAATAATTTCCGCTGAGTAGGCAATGGCCGCTTTCTCTGTTATGATTAAACCCTTGAGCATGGCCCGAGATTGATCCCCTAAACAATGTCTACTGCCTAGAAATGTGTTCATTGTCGACCAAAGTAGCAACCTCAACATCCTCATTGTTGGTCGATTCTTCGGATGATGATGAACATATGAAGTTATTGTAAAAACTTCATTCAAGCTATCCACCATGATCCTATGGAGTGATGAATCCGTACCTCACTAGATGGAGGTGGGCATGGGCGGAGATAGAGGCAAGCATGGACAAGTCACCCCGTCCTTGACCCGATACAGAGATGGAGGTAGTAGGGCGGTCGAACCACGCCTCATCCGGCGGTGCCCTTGGAGGTATTGGTGGATGCCGAGGGCTTTCTACACCCTTGGGCACGCTGACCTTGTACTACTCCGTCGACGGGAAGAAGCGGCCGCAACGACAATAGAGTGGGCAGTAGTGGATGCGGTGACGTGGGTTGGGCGCTCGCGAAGAGGCCAACAACCGGGTGGTGACGGTGATGATAAAGAAGCCAGTGTGTATTGGTGGGGGGAGAATAGCCAGTATGCCACGGGCGGGCTAGGGGAGGACACCATGGGCGTTAGTTGTTTATCCACAAGGACACAAATCCAACCCAAATTTGAACCGGAAATGGGTCCAAGCTGATAGCAAAACACATTGGACCGTGTGTTTTGATTGCATGGACCCAAATGAACACGGGCAGACGACACGGGTCGGCGCATTGGAGTTGTCCTTACTCAGGCTTCTTTACCTAACATTGTGAGATTCGAGACTCGAGAGGCAGACCATGACTTGAGTATCCCTTCGCTACTGCCTCCTACAAACTCTATCTAGGGTTTCCCTGCCTCTCGTCGGTTCCATGCTGGTACGCCTCATATCCTATGGTCCTTGGACCTTGGAGGCATGGTGGATCCCGACCCTTGCCCATGGCTGGGCTCCGTTTTTAGGTGTTTTTATAATTTTTCTTAGGGTTTATGCCATGCTCAAGTAGATGAGGCAGCGACGACTTCTTGAAGATGAAATAAAGTTCTCCCCGCCTAGCCCCCGTCCTAGCGATGCTTCAAGTGTCGTCGGAGGGCGTGTGGAGGTGTGTCTTGAAGGAAATATGCCCTAGAGGCAATAATAAAGTTATTATTTATTTCCTTAATTCATGATAAATGTTTATTATTCATGCTAGAATGGTATTAACCGAAAACATAATACATGTGTGAATACATAGACAATATAGTGTCACTAGTATGCCTCAACTTGACTAGCTCGTTAATCAAAGATGGTTAAGGTTTCCTAACCATAGACATGAGTTTTCATTTGATAAATGGGATCACATCATTAGGAGAATGATGTGATTGACTTGACCCATTCTGTTAGCTTGGCACTTGATCGTTTAGTATATTGCTATTGCTTTCTTCATGACTTATACATGTTCCTATGACTATGAGATTATGCAACTCCCGAATATCGGAGGAACACTTTGTGTGCTACCAAACGTCACAACGTAACTGGGTGATTATAAAGGTGCTCTATAGGTGTCTCCAATGGTACTTGTTGAGTTGGCATAGATCGAGATTAGGATTTGTCACTCCGATTGTCGGAGAGGTATCTCTGGGCCCTCTCGGTAATGCACATCAATATAAGCCTTGCAAGCAATGTGACTAATGAGTTAGTTGCGGGATGATGCATTACGGAACGAGTAAAGAGACTTAATGGTAATGAGATTGAACTAGGTATTGAGATACCGACGATCGAATCTTGGGCAAGTAACATACCGATGACAAAGGGAACAATGAATGTTGTCATGCGGTTCGACCGATAAAGATCTTCGTAGAATATGTAGGACCCAATATGGGCATCCAGGTTCCGCTATTGGTTATTGACCAGAGAGGTATCTCGGTCATGTCTACATAGTTCTTGAACCCGTGGGGTCCGCACGCTTAATGTTCGTTGACGATATAGTATTATATGAGTTATGTATGTTGGTGACCGAATGTTGTTCGGAGTCCCGGATATGATCACGGACATGACGAGGAACTCCGGAATGGTCCGGCGATAAGATTGATATATGGGATAATAGTGTTTGGTCTCCGGAAGAGTTCCGGAATTCACCGGAAGGGGTTCCGGATGTTTCCCGAAATGTTTGGGTACGAGAACACTTTATTTGGGCCAAAGGGGAAAGCCCATAAGATTTTTGGAAAGCACAAAAGGAAGTTTTGCGGAGTCCAGGGGCTAGACGCCAGGGTCCCTGGCGTCTGGGTCCAGACGCTGGGAACCCTGGCGTCTGGCCCTGGAGTCCAAGAAGGACTCTTGCCTTTCGGGTGAAACCGACTTTGTGGAGGCTTTTACTCCAAGTTTTGACCCCAAGGCTCAACATATAAATAGAGGGGCAGGTCTAGCACCAAAGACACATCAAGAAACACCAAGCCGTGTGCCGGCAACCCCGTCCCCTCTAGTTTATTATCCGTCATAGTTTCCATAGTGCTTAGGCGAAGCCCTGCGGAGATTGTTCTTCACTAACATCGTCACCATGTTGTCGTGCTGCAGGAACTCATCTACTACTTCACCCGTCTTGCTCTATAAAGAAGGCGAGGACGTCATCGAGCTGAACGTGTGCTGAACGCGGAGGTGCCATACATTTGGTACTTGATCGGGGCAGATCATGAAGGTGTACGACTACATCAACCGCGTTAATAAACGCTTCCACTTAGCGATCTTCAAGGGTATGAAGATACACTCCCCCTCTCGTTGCTATGCATCACATAGATAGATCTTGTGTGATCGTAGGAATTTTTTTGAAATTACCGCGTTCCCCAACAGTGGCATCTGGGCCACGTTTATGCGTAGATGTTATATGCACGAGTAGAACACAAGTGAGTTGTGGGCGATACAAGTCATACTGCTTACCAGCATGTCATACTTTGATTCGGTGGTATTGTTAGATGAAGCGGCCCGGATCGACATTACGCGTACGCTTACGCGAGACTGGTTCTACCGACGTGCTTCACACACAGGTGGCTGGCGGGTGTCAGTTTCTCCAACTTTAGTTGAATCGAGTGTGGTTACGCCCGATCCTTACTGAAGGTTAAAACAACACTAACTTGACAAAATATCGTTGTGGTTTTGATGCATAGGTAAGAACGGTTCTTGCTCAGCCCATAGCAGCCACGTAAAACTTGCAACAACAAACTAGAGGACGTCTGCTTTGTTTTTGCAGGGCATGTTGTGATGTGATATGGTCAAGACATGATGCTAAATTTTATTGTATGAGATGATCATGTTTTGTAACAGAGTTATCGGCAACTGGCAGGAGCCATATGGTTGTCGCTTTATTGTATGCAATGCAATTGCCTTGTAATTATTTTTACTTTATCACTAAGCGGTAGCGATAGTTATAGAAACAATAGTTGGCGAGACGACAACGATGCTACAATGGAGATCAAGGTGTCGCGCCGGTGACGATGGTAATCATGACGGTGCTTTGGAGATGGAGATCAAAGGCACAAGATGATGATGGCCATATCATATAACTTATATTGATTGCATGTGATGTTTATCTTTTATGCATCTTATTTTGCTTTGATTGACGATAGCATTATAAGATGATCTCTCACTAAATTTCAAGGTATAAGTGTTCTCCCTGAGTATGCACCGTTGCCAAAGTTCGTTGTGATGAGACACCATGTGATGACCGGGTGTGATAAGCTCAACGTTCACCTACAAAGGGTGCATGCCAGTTTTGCACACGCAGAAATACTTGGGTTAAACTTGATGAGCCTAGCATATGTAGATATGGCCTCGAAACACTGAGACCGAAAGGTCGAGCGTGAATCATATAGTGGATATGATCAACATAGTGATGTTCACCATTGAAAACTACTCCATCTCACGTGATGATCGGACATGGTTTATTTGATTTGGATCACATGATCACTTAGATGATTAGAGGGATGTCTATATAAGTGGGAGTTCTTAAGTAATATGATTAATTGAACTTTAATTTATCATGAACTTAGTCCTGGTAGTATTTTGCAAATTATGTTGTAGATCAATAGCTTGCGTTATAGCTTCCCTATGTTTTTTATATGTTCCTAGAGAAAACTAAGTTGAAAGATGATAGTAGCAATTATGCGGACTGGGTCCGTGATTTGAGGTTTATCCTCATTGCTGCACAGAAGAATTATGTCCTTGATGCACCGCTAGGTGACAGACCTATTGCAGGAGCAGATGTAGACATTATGAACATTTGGCTAGCTCAATATGATGACTACTTGATAGTTTAGTGCACCATGCTTAACGGCTTAGAATCGGGACTTCAAAGACGTTTTTAACGTCATGGACCATATGAGATGTTCCAGGAGTTGAAGTTCATATTTCAAGCAAATACCCAAGTTGAGAGATATTAAGTCTTAAACAAGTCCTATGGCTAAAAGATGGAGGAGAATAGCTCAAGCAGTGAGCATGTGCTCAGATTGTCTGGGTACTACAATCGCTTGAATCAAGTGGGAGTTAATCTTCCAGATAAGATAGTGATTGACAGAGTTCTCTAGTCACCATCACCAAAGATATTGGAACTTCGTGATGAACTATAGTATGCAAGGGATGACGAAAACGATTCCCGAGCTATTCATGATGCTGAAATCGACGAAGGTAGAAATCAAGAAAGAGCATCAAGTATTGATGATTGACAAGACCACTAGTTTCAAGAAAAGGGCAAAGGGAAAGAAAGGGAACTTCAAGCAGAATGGCAAGCAAGTTGTCACTCCCATGAAGGAGCCCAAAGTTGGACCAAAGCCTGAAACTGAGTGCTTCTACTGCAAAGGAAATGGTCACTAGAAGCGGAAATGCGCTGAATATATGGTGGATAAGAAGGATGGAAAGTGAACAAGGGTATATTTGATATATAGGTTATTGATGTGTACCTTACTAGTGTAGTAGCCCCTGGGTATTTGATACTTGTTCGGTTGCTAAGATTAGTAACTCGAAACAGGAGTTACAGAATAAACAAAGACTAGTTGAGAGTGAAGTGATGATGTGTGTTGGAAGTGGTTCCAAGATTGATATGATCATCATCGCACACTCCCTATATTTTCAAGATTAGTGCTGAACCTAAATAAATGTTATTTGGTGTTTGGGTTGAGCATAAATATGATTAGATCATGTTTATTGCGATACGATTAATCATCTAAGACAGAGAATAAAATTGTTATTCTATTTACATGAATAAAAACTTCTATGGTCATACACCCAATGTTGACGGTTTATTGAATCTTGATCATAGTGATACACATATTCATAATATTGATGCCAAAAGATTCAAAGTTGATAATGATAGTGCAACATATTTGTGGCACTACTATTTGGCATATCAGTGTAAAGCGCATGAAGAAACTCTATAAAATGGACTTTTGGAATCACTTGATTATGAATCATTTGATGCTTACGAACTGTGCCTTATGGGCAAGATGACTAAAACTCCATTCTTCGGAACAATGGAATGAGCTACTGACTTATTGGAAATAATACATACCGATGTATGCGATCCAATGAGTGTTGATGCTCGTGGCGAGTATCGTTATTTTCTGACTTTCATAGATGATTTGAGCAGATATGGGTATATCTACTTAATGGAACACAAGTCTGAAACATTTGAAAAGTTCAAAGAAATTTAGAGTGAAGTGGAGAATCATCGTAACAAGAAAATAAAGTTTCTACGATCTGATCGTGGAGGAGAATATTTGAGTTACAAGTTTTGCTTTCATATAAAACAATGTGGAATAGTTTCACAGCTCACGCCACCTAGAACACCACAGCGTTATGGTGTGTCCGAACATCGTAACCGCACTTTATTGGATAATGTATGATCTATGATGTCTCTTATCGGTTTACCTCTATCGTTTTGGGGTTATGCATTAGAGACGGTTGCATTCACTTTAAATAGGGCACCATCAAAATCCGTTGAGACGACGCCTTATGAACTATGGTTTGGTAAGAAACCAAAGTTGTCATTTCTTAAAGTTTGGGGCTGCGATGCTTATGTGAAAAAGCTTCAACCTGATAAGCTCGAACCCAAATCGGAGAAATGCGTCTTCATAGGATACCCAAAGGAAATTGTTGGGTACACCTTCTATCACAGATCCGAAGGCAAGATATTCATTGCTAAGAATGGATCCTTTCTAAATAAGGAGTTTCTCTCGAAAGAAGTGAGTGGGAGGAAAGTAGAACTTGATGAGGTAATTGTACCTTCTCCTGAATTGGAAAGTAGTTCATCACAGAAATCAGTTCCAGTGATTCCTACACCAATGAGTGAGGAAGCTAATGATGATGATCATGAAACTTCAGATCAAGTTACTACAGAACCTCGTAGGTCTTCCAGAGTATGGTTCGCACCAGAGTGGTACGGAAATCCTATTCTGGAAGTCATGTTACTAGACCATGATGAACCTATGAACTATGAGGAAGCGATGATGAGCCAGATTCCGCGAAATGACTTGAGGTCATGAAATCTGAGTTGGGATCCATGTATGAGAACAAAGTGTGGACTTTGGTGGACTTGCCCGATGATCGGCAAGCCATAGAATATAAATGGATTTCAAGAGGAAGACGGACACTGATAGTAGTGGTACTATCTACAAAGCTCGAATTGTCGCAAAAGGTTTTCGACAAGTTCAAGGAGTTGACTACGATGAGACTTTCTCAACTGTAGAGATGCTTAAATCCGTCCGAATTTATGTTAGCAGTTGTCATATTTTATGAAATCTGGTAGATGGATGTCAAAACTGCATTCCTGAATAGATTTCTGGAAGAAGAGTTGTATATGATGCAACCAGAAGGTTTTGTCAATCCTAAAGGTACTAACAAGGTGTGCAAGCTCCAGCGATCCATCTATGGACTGGTGCAAGCATCTCGGAGTTGGAATATACGCTTTGATGAGTTGATCAAAGCATATGGTTTTATACAGACTTTTGGAGAAGCATGTATTTACAAGAAAGTGAGTGGGAGCTCTGTAGCATTTCTAATATTATATGTGGATGACATATTGTTGATTGGAAATGATATAGAATTTCTGGATAGCATAAAGGGATATTTGAAAGAAAGACCTCGGTGAAGCTACTTACATATTGAGCATCAAGATCTATAAGAGATAGATCAAGACACTTGATAAGTTTTTTCAATGAGTACATACCTTGACAAGATTTTGAAGTAGTTCAAAATGGAACAGTCAAAGAAGGAGTTTTTACCTGTGTTGCTAGGTGTGAAGTTGAGTAAGACTCAAAACCCGACCATGGCAGAAAATAGAAAGAGAATGAAAAGTCATTCCCTATGCCTCAGCCATAGGTTCTATGAAGTATGCCATGCTATGTACAAGACCTATTGTATACCCTGCCCGGAGTTTGGCAAGGGAGTACAATAGTGATCTAGGAGTAGATCACTGGACAGCGGTCAAAATTATCCTTAGTAGAATAAGGAAATATTTCTCGGTTATGGAGGTGACAAAGAGTTCATCGTAAAGAGTTACGTTGATGTAAGCTTTGAGACCGATCTAGATGATTCTGAGTCTCGATCTAGATACATATTGAAAGTGGGAGCAATTAGCTAGAGTAGCTCCATGTAGATCATTGTAGACATAGAATATTTGCAAAATACATACGGCTCTGAATGTGACAAACCCGTTGACTAAACTTCTCTCACAAGCAAAACATGATCACACCTTAGTACTCTTTGGGTGTTAATCACATAGTGATCTGAACTAGATTATTGACTCTAGTAAATCCTTTGGGAGTTGGTCACATGACGATGTGAGCTGTGGGTGTTAATCACATACAGATGTGAATATTTGTGTTAAATCACATGGTGATGTGAACTAGATTATTGACTCTAATGCAAGTGGGAGACTGAAGGAAATATTCCCTAGAGGCAATAATAAAGTTATTATTTATTTCCTTAATTCAGTATAAGTGTTTATTATTCATGCTAGAATTGTATTAACCGAAAACATAATACATGTGTGAATACATAGACAGTATAGTGTCACTAGTATGCCTCTACTTGACTAGCTTGTTAATCAAAGATGGTTAAGGTTTCCTAACCATAGACATGCGTTGTCATTTGATAAACGGGATCACATCATTAGGAGAATGATGTGATCGACTTGACCCATTCCGTTAGCTTAGCACTTGATCGTTTAGTATATTGCTATTGCTTTCTTCATGACTTATACATGTTCCTATGACTATGAGATTATGCAACTCCCGAATACCGGAGGAACATTTTGTGTGCTACCAAACGTCACACGTAACTGGGTGATTATAAAGGTGCTCTACAGGTGTCTCCGATGGTACTTGTTGAGTTGGCATAGATCGAGATTAGGATTTGTCACTCTGATTGTCGGAGAGGTATCTTCGGGCCCTCTCGGTAATGCACATCAATATAAGCATTGCAAGCAATGTGACTAATGAATTAGTTGCAGGATAATGCATTACGGAACGAGTAAAGAGACTTGTCGGCAATGAGATTGAACTAGGTATTGAGATACCGACGATCGAATCTCGGGCAAGTAGCATACCAATGACAAAGGGAACAACGTATGTTATTATGCGGTTCGATCGATAAAGATCTTCGCAGAATATGTAGGAGCCAATATGGCCATCCAGGTTCCGCTATTGGTTATTGACCAGAGAGGTATCTCGGTCATGTCTACATAGTTCTCAAACCCGTGGGGTCCGCACGCTTAACATTCGTTGACGATATAGTATTATATGAGTTATGTATGTTGGTGACCGAATGTTGTTCGGAGTCCCGAATATGATCACGGACATGACGAGGAACTCCGAAATGATCCAAAGATAAAGATTGATATATGGGATAATAGTGTTTGGTCTACGGAGGGGTTCCGGAATTCACCGGAAGGGGTTCCGGATGTTTCTCGAAATGTTTGGGTACGAGAACACTTTATTTGGGCCAAAGGGGAAAGCCCACAAGGTTTTTGGAAAGCGCAAAAGGAAGTTTTGCGGAGTCCGGGGCCCAGACGCCAGGGTCCTGGCGTCTGGGGCCAGACGCAGGGAACCCTGGCGTCTGGCCCTGGAGTCCGAGAAGGACTCTTGCTTTTCAGGTGAACCAACTTTGTGGAGGCTTTTACTCCAAGTTTTGACCCCAAAGCTCAACATATAAATAGAGGGGCAGGGCTAGCACCAAAGACACATCAAGAAACGCCAAGCCGTGTGCCGACAACCCCGTCCCCTCTAGTTTATCCTCCATCATAGTTTCCGTAGTTCTTAGGCGAAGCCCTGCGGAGATTGTTCTTCACTAACACTGTCACCACGTCGTCGTGCTGCCGGAACTCATCTACTACTTCGTCTGTCTTGCTGGATCAAGAAGGCAAGGACGTCATCGAGTTGAATGTGTGCTGAACGCGGAGGTGCCGTACGTTCGGTACTTGATCGGGGCGGATAGTGAAGGTGTACGACTACATCAACCACGTTAATAAATGCTTCCTCTTAGCGATCTTCAAGGGTATGAAGATACACTCCCCCTCTCATTGCTATGCATCACATAGATAGATCTTGCGTGATCGTAGGAATTTTTTTGAAATTACCGCATTCCCCAACATGTCTCTAGCGGATCTCATGGGATCCGGTCGGCGTTTCTCTTCGGTGGACCCCCCTAGATCCGGTCTTTGTACGTCTACATTTGTGTGTCTGCAGATTGGATCCTTTGAATCGACGCTTCTCTTCATCGTTGGCGGTTGTTGTTCTGGTGCGCTCGTCCTATAGGGCCTTAGAGCATCTCCAACAGGCGTGCTAAACAGGCGATGCGCCGCAATTTTACCCATTTTAGCTAGCGCGCTATCGCTAAGTTGTCTCCAGCGGGTGTGCAATAACCGCGCGGGCGGCATACAGAGTCAGGGGCGCGGTCTGAATCGCTATCGCGCGTTGTGTATTTGGCGCGCCCGCTTCCGTGCGCGGCACGCACGAGCACTCATGCCACACTCTCTCCCCCGCGCTACCTTCACCTCGCGCGCGCCGGCGCCGGCGAGCTGACCCGATGGACCCATGCGCCGGCACTCCCCTCACCCCGTCCTATAGCCACAAACCCTCCACCGCCAGCACCGCCGCCGTCGCCGCCGCAAACCCTAGCGCTGGGAGCGTTGGCCGCACCTCCACCGGAGCTCCTCCGAGCATCAGCCTCGCACGCCCCCTCTTCATGCCACCGCGGATGACCTCGGCGGCTAGTGGCGTTGTCGCGCCGGCGCCCGCCTCGACGGCTCCGGTGCCTCGAAGTTCCCAAATGCGCCGTGACCGAAGAAGGGCAAGACTTCCGCGAAGAAGAAGAAGGCGGCGGACGACTCCGGCACCTCGAAGGCGCCGAGGAAGAAGCTTGCAGGGCGTGTGACGATCGCGGCGGCTACCGAAGCGCCGGCGAGCTCACTTGTTGAGCCGGCGCCGACGCGCACCATGTGTTCGACGATATGCCCCAAAGGTAAAAAAAAGTCCCGAATTTCTTTTTCTTCTTTATTTTTTGAATGCATACATATAGATAGCTTATTGCATTGTTCTATATACTTTGTAGTGTGAACGATGATGCATACATGTCAACTATGGGTGTTGGCTCGAACAACTCGCATTGGTCTCAAACCAATGACATGCATTTTGAAGACCATGAGTTCGAGGTGGACGAGGATGGTGAGGGCATTGTTGACGCACCGAAAGGAAGAGCGGGCAATTACACCAACGCCGAAGAAATCTTACTATGCAATACTTGGTTGCAAGTGTCGAGGGATCCATCCATTGGAGGTGATCAAAGTAGAGACGCTTATTGGCTCCGAATGAAAGAACACTTTGATCTTCACAACATGAGTGGAATTGACCGCTCCGCACGATCTCTTCGCTCCCGGTGGTCGACCATCAATAGGGATTGTCAACAATGGTCGGCCGCACAAAAAGCGGTTGACAAGTTGAACCCAAGTGGCACCAATGATGATGATAGGGTAAGTTTGGTTTCATCATTTCTCATGTTCACATCTCATGCTTGTTGTTGGTGTTTCTTGTGCTAACTTGTTTTGTTTCATGTAGTTGGACATTGCCCAAAACTTGTTCAAAGGAGAGGAGAAGAGGACCAAGAAGGGGAAGATCAAGAAAGGAAGGCCATTTACCTTGCCTCATTGTATTGGAAATATGCCCTAGAGGCAATAATAAAATGGTTATTATTGTATTTCCTTGTTCATGATAATTGTCTATTATTCATGCTATAATTGTATTGACCGGAAACCGCAATACATGTGTGAATACATAGACCACAACATGTCCCTAGTGAGCCTCTAGTTGACTAGCTTGTTGATCAACAGATGGTCATGGTTTCCTGACCATGGACATTGGATGTCATTGATAACGGGATCACATCATTAGGAGAATGATGTGATGGGCAAGACCCAATCCTAAGCATAGCACAAGATCGTGTAGTTTGTTTGCTAAAAGCTTTTCTAATGTCAAGTATCATTTCCTTAGACCATGAGATTGTGCAACTCCTAGATACCGTAGGAATGCTTTGGGTGTGCCAAACGTCACAACGTAACTGGGTGGATATAAAGGTGCACTACGGGTATCTCCGAAAGTGTCTGTTGGGTTGGCACGAATCGAGACTGGGATTTGTCACTCCATGAGACGGAGAGGTATCTCTGGGCCCACTCGGTAATGCATCATCATAATGAGCTCAATGTGACTAAGTAGTTAGTCACGGGATCATGCATTACGGAACGAGTAAAGTGACTTGCCGATAACGAGATTGAACGAGGTATTGGGATACCAATGATCGAATCTCGGGCAAGTAACATACCGATTGACAAAGGGAATTGTATACGGGATTGATTGAATCCCCGACATCGTGGTTCATCCGATGAGATCATCGTGGAACATGTGGGAGCCAACATGGGTATCCAGATCCTGCTGTTGGTTATTGGCCGGAGAACGTCTCAGTCATGTCTGCATGGTTCCCGAACCCGTAGGGTCTACACACTTAAGGTTCGGTGACGCTAGAGTTGTTATGGGAAATAGTATGGGGTTATCAAAGGTTGTTCGGAGTCCCGGATGAGATCCCGGACATGACGAGGAGCTCCGGAATGATCCGGAGGTGAAGATCGGTATATTGGACGAAGGGTATTGGAGTCCGGAATTATTCCGGGGGTACCAGGTGATGACCAGCGTGTCCGAAAGGGGTTTCGGAGGGCCCGGCAAGTGTTGGGGGGCCTTATGGGCCAAGGGGAGGGGCACATCAGCCCACTAAGGGGCTGAGCGCCCCTCCCACCCCATCTCACGTAACCTGGAGAGGTGGGGATGCCACCCCTAGGGCAGCCGCTCCTCCCGGCTTGGGGGGAAAGTTTCCTAGGGGGTGGGGGCGCCCAAACCCATCTAGGGTTTCCCCTATGGCCGCCGCCCCTCCCCTAGGGAACCCTAGGGTGCCTCCTCCTCCTCCCTTCCCCCTATATATAGTGAGGGGGTGGGAGGGCTGCAGCAACCTTGTTTTTGGTGCAGCCCCTCCCTCCTCCAACTCTTTCTCCTCCTCCGTAGTGCTTGGCGAAGCCCTCCCGGAGAACCACGAGCTCCATCACCACCACGTCGTCGTGCTGTCGGAGTTCTCCCTCAACTTCTCCTCTCCCCTTGCTGGATCAAGAAGGAGGAGACGTCCCCGGGCTATACGTGTGTTGAAGGCGGAGGCACCGTTGTTCGGTGCTTAGACCGGAATCAACCATGATCTGAATCGCTACGAGTACGACTCCTTCATCCGCGTTCTTGTAACGCTTCCGCTTAGCGATCTTCAAGGGTATGAAGATGCACTCCCTCTCTCTCTCTCTCTCGTTGCTAATCTCTCCATAGATTGATCTTGGTGATGCGTAGAAAATTTTGAATTTCTGCTGCGTTCCCCAACAGTGGCATCATGAGCTAGGTCTATTGCGTAGATTCTATGCACGAGTAGAACACAAGTTGTTGTGGGCGTCGATTTTGTTCAATATGCTTACCGTTACTAGTCCTATCTTGTTTCGACGGTATTGTGAGATGAAGCGGCCTGGACCGACCTTACACATACACTTACGTGAGACAGGTTCCACCGACTGACATGCACTTGTTGCATAAGGTGGCTAGCGGGTGCCAGTCTCTCCCACTTTAGTCGGATCAGATTCGATGAAAAGGGTCCTTATGAAGGGTAAATAGCAATTGGCATATCACATTGTGGTTTTGGCGTAGGTAAGAAACGTTCTTGCTAGAAACCTATAGCAGCCACGTAAAAAACTTGCAACAACAATTAGAGGATGTTTAACTTGTTTTTGCAGCATATGCCGTGTGATGTGATATGGCCAAGAAGGATGTGATGAATGAAATATATGTGATGTATGAGATTGATCATATTCTTGTAATAGGAATCACGACTTGCATGTCGATGAGTATGACAACCGGCAGGAGCCATAGGAGTTGTCTTTATTTATTGTATGACCTGCGTGTCACTGAATAACGCCATGTAATTACTTTACTTCATTGCTAAATCGTTAGCTATAGTAGTAGAAGTAATAAGTTGGCGAGACAACTTCATGGAGACACGATGATGGAGATCATGATAATGGAGATCATGGTGTCATGCCGGTGACGATGATGATCATGGAGCCTCGAAGATGGAAATCAAAAGGAGCAAAATGATATTGGCCATATCATGTCACTATTTGATTGCATGTGATGTTTATCATGTTTATGCATCTTATTTGCTTAGAACGACGGTAGTAAATAAGATGATCCCTCATAATAATTTCAAGAAAGTGTTCCCCCTAACTGTGCACCGTTGTGAAAGATCGTTGTTTCGAAGCACCACGTGATGATCGGGTGTGATAGATTTTAATGTTCGCATACAACGGGTGTAAGACAGATTTACACACGCGAAACACTTAGGTTGACTTGACGAGCCTAGCATGTATAGACATGGCCTCGAAACACAAGAGACCGAAAGGTCGAACATGAGTCATATAGTAGATACGATCAACATGAAGATGTTCACCGATGATGACTAGTCTATCTCACGTGATGATCGGACACCTAGTTGACTCGGATCATGTATCACTTAGATGACTAGAGGGATGTCTATCTGAGTTGGAGTTCATTAGATGAACTTAATTATCCTGAACATAGTCAAAAGGTCTTTGCAAATTATGTCGGAGCTCGCACTTTAGTTCTACTGTTTAGATATGTTCCTAGAGAAAATATAGTTGAATGTTGATAGTAGAAATTATGTGGACTGGGTCCGTCTTCTCCGGATTGTCCTCATTGCTACGCAGAAGGCTTATGTCCTTAACGCACCGCTCGGTGTGCTGAACCTCGAACGTCGTCTGTGGATGTTGCGAACATCTGACATACACGTTTTGATGACTACGTGATAGTTCAGTAATGTTAAACGGTTTAGAATTGAGGCGCCGAAGACGATTTTGAAACGTCGCGGAACATATGAGATGTTCAAAGGGCTGAAATTGGGATTTCAGGCTCGTGCCCATGTCAAAAGGTATGAGACGTCTGACGAGTTTCTTAAGCCTGCAAACTAAGGTAGAAAAGCTCAATCGTTGAGCATGTGCTCAGATTGTCTGAGCACTACAATCGCTTGAATCGAGTGGGAGTTATCCTTCCAGTTGAGATAGTGATGGTTCTCCATAGTCACTGCCACCGAGAGCTATTAGAGCTTCGTGATGAACTATAACATATCAGGGATAGACATGATGATCCTTGAGCAATTCGCAATGTTTTACACCGCGAAAGTAGAAATCAAGAAGGAGCATCAATTGTTGATGGTTAGTGAAACCACTAGTTTCAAGAAGGGCAAGGGCAAGAAGGGATACTTCATGAAATGGCAAATCAGTTGCTGCTCTAGTGAAGAAACCCAAGGTTGAACCCAAGCCCGAGACTAAGTGCTTCTGTAATGAGGGGAACAGTCACTGAAGCAGAACTACCCTAGATACTTGGTAGATGAGAAGGCTGGCAAGGTCGACAGAAGTACATTGGATATACATTATATTAATGTGTACTTTACTAGTACTCCTAGTAGCACCATGGTAATAGATACCGATTCAGTTGCTAAGTGTTAGTAACTCGAAATAAAAGGCTACGGAATAAATGGATACTAGCTAAAGGTGATATGGTTTGGAAGTGTTTCCAAGGTTGATGTGATCAAGCATCGCATACTCCCTCTATGATCAAGATTGGTGTTAAACCTAAGTAATTTTTATTTGGTGTTTGCGTTGAGCATAGACATGATTGGATTATGTTTATCGCAATACGGTTATTCATTTAAGGAGAATAATGGTTACTCTGTTTATTTGAATAATACCTACAATGGTCTTGCACCTAAAATGAATGGTTTATTGAATCTCGATCGTAGTGATACACATGTTCATGCCAAAAGATATAAGATAGTAATGATATAGTGCCACCTACTTGTGGCACTGCCATTTGAGTCATATTGGTATAAAATGCATGAAGAAGCTCCATGTTGATGGATCTTTGGACTCACTCATTTTTGAAAAGATTGAGACATGTGAACCATGTCTATTGGTATATACGCATGAAGGAACTCCATGCAGATGGACCGTTTGGACTCACTTGATTTTGAATCACTTGAGACATGCAAATCATACCACATGGGAAGATGACTAAAAGCCTCGTTTTCAGTAAAATGGAACAAGAAAGCAACTTGTTGGAAGTAATACATTTTGATGTGTGCAGTCCAATGAGTGCTGAGGCACGCAGTGGATATTATTATGTTCTTGCTTCACAGATGATTTGAGTAGATACTGAGTATATTTACTTGATGAAACACAAGTCTGAATTATTGAATGGTTCAAGTAATTTCAGAGTGAAGTTGAAGATCGTCGTGACAAGAGGATAAAATGTCTATGATATGATCATAGAGATGAATATCTGAGTTGCGAGTTTGGTACACAATTGAGACATTGTGGAAATTGTTTCACAACTAACACCGCCCGGAACACCATAGTGTGATGGTGTGTACGAACATCATAGATGCACCCTATTGGATATGGGGCATACCATGATTCTCTTATCGAATTACCACTATCGTTCATGGGTTTGGCATTAGAGACAACCACATTCACTTTAAATAAGGCACCACGTAATTCCGTTGAGATGACATCGTATGAACTATGGTTTAGAGAAACCTAAGCTGCGTTTCTTGAAAGTTTGGGGCTGCGACGCTTATGTGAAAAAAGTTTCATCCTGATAAGCTCAAACCCAAAGCGGATAAATACATCTTCATAGGACACCCAAAACAGTTGGGTATACCTCCTATTTCAGATCCAGAAGCAAAAGTGATTGTTTCTAGAAACGGGTCCTTTCTCAAGGAAAAGTTTCTCTCGAAAGAATTGAGTGGAAGGATGGTGGAGACTTGATATGGTTATTGAACCGTCACTATAACTAGTGTGTAGAAGGGCACAGGAAGTTGTTCCTGTGGCACCTACACCAATTGAAGCGGAAGCTGATGATAGTGATCATGAAGCCTCGGATCAAGTCACTATTGAACCTCGTAGGACGACAAGGACGCGTATTGCTTCAGAGTGGTACGGTAATCCTGTCTTGGAGGTCATGTTGCTAGACAACAATGAACCTACGAGCTATGGAGAAGCAATGGTGGGCCCGGATTCCGACAAATGGCTCGAGGCGATAAAACCCGAGAGAAGATCCATGTATAAAACAAAGTGTAGACTTTGGAAGAACTACTTGATGGTCATAAGGCTGTTGGGTACAGATGGATTTTAAAAGGGAAGACACACAATGATGGTAAGTGTCACCATTAACAAAGCACGACTTGTCGCTAAGATGTTTTCCGACAAGTTCAAGGAGTTGACTACGATGAGACTTTCTCACTCGTAGTGATACTAAGAGTCTATTAGAATTATATTAGCAGCTACTGCATTATTTATGAAATGTTGCAGATAGGATGTCAAAATATAGTTTCCTCGACGATTTTCTTGAGGAAAAGTTGTATCTGATACAACCAGAAGGTTTTGACAATCCTAAAAGATGCTAACAAGTATGCAAAGCTCCGGGAATCCTTCTAAGGACTTGAGTAAGCATCTCGGAGTTGGAATATACATTTTGATGAGATGATCAAAGATTTTGGATTTATACAAAGTTTATGAGAAACTTGTATTTCCAAAGAAGTGAGTGGGAGCACTATAGAATTTCTGATGAGTATATGTTATTAACATATTGTTGATCAGAAATGATGTAGAATTTCTGGACAGCATACAGGGTTATTTGAAAAGTGTTTTTCAATGGAAAGCCTGGATTAAGTTACTTGAACATTGAGCATCAAGATCTATAAGGATAGATCAAAAACGCTTAATAGTACTTCCGAATAAATACATACCGTGACAAGATTTTGAAGGAGTTCAAAATAGATCGGCAAAGAAGGAGTTCTTGGCTGTGTTATAAGGTGTGAATATTGAGTAAGACTCAAGACATGACCACGGCAGAAGAGAGAGAAAGGACGAAGGTCGTCCCCTATGCTTCAGACGTAGGCTCTATAGTATGTTATGATGTGTACCACACCTGAAGTGTGCCTTGCCATGAGTCAGTCAAGGGGTACAAGAATGATCCAGGAATGGATAACAAGACAGCGGTCAAACATATCCTTAGTAACTAGTGGACTAAGGAATTTTCTCGATTATGGAGGTGGTAAAAGAGTTCGTCGTAAAGGGTTACGCCGATGCGAACTTTGGCACTAATCCGGATTATTCTGAGTAGTAAACCAGAATCGTATAGTAGAACAGTTATTTGGAATAGCTCCAAATAGAGCGTGGTAGCTGCATCTAGGAGATGGCATAGATATTTGTAAAGCACACACGGATCTGAAAGATTCAGACCCGTTGACTAGTAACCTCTCTCACAAGCGAGATATGATCAAACCCAATGGGTGTCGATTCATTACAATCACATAGTGATGTGAACTAGATTATTGACTCCAGTGCAGGTGGGAGATTGTTGGAAATATGCCCTAGAGGCAATAATAAAATGGTTATTATTGTATTTCCTTGTTCATGATAATTGTCTATTATTCATGCTATAATTGTATTGACCGGAAACCGCAATACATGTGTGAATACATAGACCACAACATGTCCCTAGTGAGCCTCTAGTTGACTAGCTCATTGATCAATAGATGGTCATGGTTTCCTGACCATGGACATTGGATGTCATTGATAACGGGATCACATCATTAGGAGAATGATGTGATCGACAAGACCCAATCTTAAGCATAGCACAAGATTGTGTAGTTCGTTTGCTAAAAGTTTTTCTAATGTCAAGTATCATTTCCTTAGACCATGAGATTGTGCAACTCCCGGATACCGTAGGAATGCTTTGGGTGTGCCAAACGTCACAACGTAACTGGGTGGATATAAAGGTGCACTACGGGTATCTCCGAAAGTGTCTGTTGGGTTGGCACGAATCGAGACTGGGATTTGTCACTCCATGAGACGGAGAGGTATCTCTGGGCCCACTCGGTAATGCATCATCATAATGAGCTCAATGTGACTAAGTAGTTAGTCACGGGATCATGCATTACGGAACGAGTAAAGTGACTTGCCGATAACGAGATTGAACGAGGTATTGGGATACCGATGATCGAATCTCGGGCAAGTAACATACCGATTGACAAAGGGAATTGTATACGGGATTGATTGAATCCCCGACATCGTGGTTCATCCGATGAGATCATCGTGGAACATGTGGGAACCAACATGGGTATCCAGATCCTGCTGTTGGTTATTGGCCGGAGAACATCTCAGTCATGTCTGCATGGTTCCCGAACCCGTAGGGTCTACACACTTAAGGTTTGGTGACGCTAGAGTTGTTATGGGAAATAGTATGGGGTTATCAAAGGTTGTTCGGAGTCCCGGATGAGATCCCGGACATGACGAGGAGCTCCGGAATGATCCGGAGGTGAAGATCGGTATATTGGACGAAGGGTATTGGAGTCCGGAATTATTCCGGGGGTACCAGGTGATGACCAGCGTGTCCGAAAGGGGTTTCGGAGGGCCCGGCAAGTGTTGGGGGGCCTTATGGGCCAAGGGAAGGGGGCACATCAGCCCACTAAGGGGCTGAGCGCCCCTCCCACCCCATCTCACGTAACCTAGAGAGGTGGGGGCGCCACCCCTAGGGCAGCCGCCCCTCCCGGCTTGGGGGGCAAGTTTCCTAGGGGGTGGGGGCGCCCAAACCCATCTAGGGTTTCCCCTATGGCCGCCGCCCCTCCCCTAGGGAACCCTAGGGCACCTCCTCCTCCTCCCTTCCCCCTATATATAGTGAGGGGGTGGGAGGGCTGCAGCAACCTTGTTTTTGGCACAGCCCCTCCCTCCTCCAATTCTTTCTCCTCCTCCGTAGTGCTTGGTGAAGCCCTGCCGGAGAACCACGAGCTCCATCACCACCTCGCCGTCGTGCTGTCGAAGTTCTCCCTCAACTTCTCCTCTCCCCTTGCTGGATCAAGAAGGAGGAGATGTCCCCAGGCTATACGTGTGTTGAACGCGGAGGCACCGTTGTTCGGTGCTTAGATCGGAATCAACCGTGATCTGAATCGCTACGAGTACGACTCCTTCATCCATGTTCTTGTAACGCTTCCGCTTAGCGACCTTCAAGGGTATGAAGATGCACTCCCTCTCTCTCTCTCGTTGCTAGTCTCTCCATAGATTGATCTTGGTGATGCGTAGAAAATTTTGAATTTCTGTTACGTTCCCCAACACATTGCTATGAAGTATTGAAGGATGATGAGAAATGGAAGAAGCGTGGGGATATTGATGATTTGGATTTGAGCAAAAAATGCAAGCGAACAATTGAGTTGGAAGATGATGATGAGGATGATGCATCAAGTGAAGATGGCAAGAGAAGCCCCACCCCGAACTCGGTTTCATATTCGAAGCCAAAACGACTGGATGGCACGAAGAAAGACAAAGAAAAGAAGAAGAGGAAAGGAGATGATGAGATCAAAAATGCTATGGAAGCAATTGTCAACGCAAGAAGAAAAGCCAATGAGGTGAGGAAAATGGCAAGGAACCAAGATGCCGCAGCCGAGGAGAGGAGGTTGGCAGCCGAGGAGAGGAGGGTGGCCGCCGAGGAGGAAAGTGGCATTGGAGGACAGGAAGATGGCCATGGAGGAGCGAGCTAAGTTGTTGGAATGGGAGAAGCACTTGTTCTTCTTGGACACATCTTTGTTCAATGATGCGCAAAAGGAGTATGTCAACCTTGCCCGTGAAGAAGTCTTGATCCAAAAAAGAGCCATGATTGGCGGCATGGGTGACGGTGGCCTTAGCGGTATGGGTGGCTGTGGCGTCATGGGTGGTGGTGGCGGTGGCGGCATGGGTGGCCTTGGCGGCATGGGTGGCGGTGGCGGCATGGGTGCTGGTGGCCTTGGCGGCATGGGTTCCATGAGTAGCTTTGGAGCTACCGTGGGCGGCATGGGTTCCATGGGTGGCTTTGGAGTTACCATGGAGACCATGAGAGGCATGTGTGGCTTTGGAGCACCTCCGGACGGATTGGACGGCATGAGTGGCATGGATGGCATGAGTTTTGCGTCTCTCATTGGGGGCATGGGTGCACCTCCGGGCGCCGGTGTGCCACCTTCGCATGAAGATGCCGTTCAAGATCTTGGCAACATCATCCGAACTTCACGCGATGATGATACGGCGCGCAACAGTGAAGAGGAGGAGGAAGAATCGTCTTCGTAAGAGGAAGAATCGTCTTCGGAGGAAGAGGATGAAGATGAAGACGAGGACGAGGCTTGATTTTTGTGTCTTCGTTTGTGGATTGGATGTTGAACTTGGTTTAATTATGTTGTGGGCATGAATTTGAACTTGTGGGCATGAACTTTTGGGCACGAAATTGGTGTTTGTGATTCAATATATGCCATGTGTTTTGTGTTGAAGTGTGAAATTTGTGTCCAAAATGTGTGCGCTGACTGGTCGCGCACGCTGCATTTTAGCGCGGCTGTTTGAGCCAGCGCGCTACGCCGTGCCAAACCTGGCGTTGTGCGCGCCGCAAATCAGATTTTAGCGCGCCGCGCGTTGGGCGCCTGTTGAAGATGCTCTTAACACGACGACTTCCCATTGTCTACGACAACAATGTTTGCTCGACTCCAACGAGGGAGGTGTGATGACAGCGGCGCGGCTTCGGCTCGCTCTAATGCTTATAGTCGTCGTTAGATGGTCTACAGATCTGGATGTAAATTTTACTTCCGGTGTTCTTTGTACTACCTTGACAGTCGATGAATAGGTCAGAAGTTTTTAAAATAGGAAAAAAAAAAGGCAGACCACGGCCCGATCCTTCCTCCTGCAGAAAAGAAAAGAAGGCACAGAAACACGGTGCACTGACCAAATAAGTGACCACGAAAGTAAAACAACCAAAAAAAGGCGCCGTTTGTGCGTGTGTGCGTGGCGAGAGCCCAAAGGCGCAAGCACACGAATAACACGCACGTACGTAGCTAATCTACCCCAAAGGCAGGGGGCGACCCGCTCTAGTACGTAGCTAGCTAGACCCTGCAATAACCCGGCACCGGCACACATGCATGCGTGCACACTCACGCAACGCGCGGCTTTTTGTCGCGCAAATGTGTCATACGTGCATGCCAAAAACGACGGCCCGACGGCGACGTGATTCGCCCCCGCCCCAACCCTCACCGTGTGCATGCATTTTCCACGGACGTACGCAACGCAACACACTTGGTTCCCGTTGCAGATCGGCAAAGCTACGTACCGCATCACGATCGATCAGAAAAGGCGTACGTCTACACACCGTATCTCTTTCCCGATTACGTCGATCGTCCAGCTGCGCCAAAGGGTCCAGCCAACAAGAGTAGTGATGATCTCCGTCCTCTTCTGCCACTGGTACGTGCTTTTTCTAGCTAGGCTATCCCCGGCTTAGAAACCACAACTAGCGAGCACTAGAGGCGACTAGCTTAGGAGTTTTTGTCCTGCACGGGCATGATATAATCTAATAGAAAAGATAAGGCGATCGATCGTGGACGTACGACAATTAGTTGCCAACAAAGCTGGACCGATGCTCGTATCAGCGTCAGCCGGCACTGAGCTAAAGACGCGAATTATTCCTGCCGGAAAGAGGCGCCAAAGGCTGCCTGCACAAGGGAATGGAAAGCAGACGGCGACGTGTGTAGATTCAAAGGACGGCACCTTTGGGATACTGTTAGATTCCATACCAGGGAACACGGCGCACGAATCAAGTAGGATCAAGTAGCAGTAGTAGTGTTAAGCTAGTTGCTAGTGCAACAAGAGTAGTATTGATTATTGCACACACAGGACACAGCCCTTTGCTTTTCTGAACTGGAGTTAGTGTTAGGAGTAGTGGACTAATTAAAGAGACGAGTGATCGGTGCTCAGTTGAATAGAAAGTAGTCGTTAATATTGATTGATTTCCATCTCTACGATAGCAGAGCGAAGCAGGACTACACATGCATGCGCGTCATAAGCAGGTCCAATGATCAAAGTTACATATGGTAGTAGCTAAATCATAAGGAGCTCATAAATTTATGTGGTCGCTCAAAGTCAAAATGCGAAATCAAAATAAAGAAACTAGACCGTCGATCGACACATGCAACTTCCTTTCTGCATCACACGTAGAGCAGATTGATTGACCATACACGAGATCGAAGAAACGCACGTGCGTACGCGCGCGCGCGCATACGCACGCACCACGGATGCCGCGCGCCTGGAGCTCGCTAGTGGCAGGTCGCACCCTTCACCGCCGGCGTCTCGACGTCGTGCGCGACCTGGCCGCCGTTGACGTGCCTGCCGCCATTGGCGCCGTTGGTGCCGTTAGTGCCGTTGCCGTTGACGGAGGTGAGCGGCAGGGCCAGCTTCTCGGCGACGGAGTGGACGGGCTTGTCGATGATGTCGTTGCTCTTGCCCCAGATGAGGGAGTAGAGGCCCAGCACGATGATCGCCGCGCCAATCACACTGAGATGAGAACCACAGGATTAGTTAACTGATTACTGCAGTGATTGTGACGGGTCTTAATTAATATCAAGAGAGTTTACTGAGCTAACGTAATCACCTTCCGAGAGTGGTCTCTTCCTTGAGGATGACGGAGCCGAGGACGGCGGTGATGATCATGCAGAGGGGCTGGAAGGCCGTGACGAACACCGGCCCGCGCGTCTCCGTCACGATGCCCTGCACGAAGAAGGCCACGCCGGAGCACACCACGCCCTGCATGCACACGCGCATAATTTATCCATTAGCTCGTTAATAACCAATGGGGTCGACTGGCCGGCTGCACCTGCATGCATGCAGCTTGACTAGGGGGCACTGCTTACCGAGTAGACGACGGTGAAGAGGCGGGTGTCCAAGCCGATGACCCACGCGCTCATGTCGTGGCGCTCCGCCACCAGCGCCATCGAGCCGTTGATCCCGGTGCCCATCGCGCAGATCAGCGTCGTCAGCGTCAGCGCCGCCGGGTAGCTGTTGAGCGTGTTCGACTGCATGCATTCGCGAGCGGCGCAATTAAGGTACGTATACTACTACAGTACTAGCTGTTGCTGCTGCCATTAATGGCGCCCGGCGTGGCCGGTGTGTGCGTACCTGGAGGACGAAGAAGCCGGCCCAGGCGACGCAGCTGGTGATGATGGCGATGGTGCCCTTGAGCCAGGTGGCGCTGCTCTGGGCGGCGGCGGCGGAGGCGGCCTGGTCGACGTGGTGGGCGCCCCTGGCCCACGGGAACTGCACCACGGGGCCGTGGTACATGATCATCAGCACCGCGCCGATGACGGTGCAGATGGTGCCGGCGACCTTGGCCTGGCTGTGGGAGCTCCGGAGCCGGAGCTTCTCCATCCGCAGGACGATGGCCATGATGAAGGTGACGGCCGGCAGGATGTTGACCAGCGCCGACGAGAAGCTGGCCGAGGTCAGCTTGTTGCCCACGTAGTACAGGTTCTGGTCAAGCACAGGCCTGCAGGTTGGGAACCCACGACCACGAGTAATAATCAGTACACCATAATTCATTGACCGACCGACAGCTGGTAAATAAAAACAGTCAGTAAAAAAAAGCATCGCACGTACTCGAGCAGCGCCAGCCCCAAGATCTTGATGAAGATGCGGAGTGTCATCTTGGGCCGTGTCCCCCTGCAATTTCGCAAGCACAACAGACGATCAGTAGCTGTCAGCTAGTACTCCATACAAGACGCCAAAGACAAGTTAGCAACGGCAAGTTTATCATGCGTGAAACGAAAGCACAGCTCAGAGCTGGGCATTAGCAATTGGCATGAAGCTAATTAAAGCTTTGCTTGCTCAAAAGAACTCTAGTGCGGTTATACACACACAGCACATGGAAGCAAAGGTTGTCGGGGTGCATCCGTGCATGTGTCGGTTGGGTATAGATTAATCCAGAGGCGTCCTGACTCCTGACTGACCGATGTCACGGAAAGGAAGGGGGTCGAGGCCTCGAGGGAGAGAAAAGCCGACGTGAAGTGAAAAAAGACCTGGGCATGCATCGCTAGGATGCGATAGGATTGCGCTCCTGGTGTCTCGCACCAGTGTGCAACTGTGCATCTAGTGCTTGATTACGTAGTGATTGATTGAAACTAGCTAGTACTAGTACGAGCAGATAACATTGATAACCATTTTACTTTGGCTGATGATAATAATAACTACACTTGGAACTGATGAAACAAAAACGAACTGGGCTTCTGAAACATTCGGTGGAAGCTAGGCTAGGCTACCCTGCCCCTTGTCCTTGTGCATGCATGCATGTAAACAGTTTGACATGCATGCACACGCAAGAAGATTAGATGGAGAAGGACGGAGAAGCAAGGTAGAGATTGGGAGGTTGGTGCTAGCCAGTACGTACTTCTCGAAGAAGAGGGCGAAGGGCAGCATGACGAGCGTGGCAACGAGGTTGCGGTAGGTGACGAGGACGTAGTGGCTCATGCCGCGCTTGAGCGAGGCGACGGAGACGATGTACATCCCGGCGTACCCGATCTGCAGCAGGATCATCATCATGTACGGCTTCACGTCGTTCAGCACCTTCTTCCCCACGCCCATGGCTGACGCTCTCCCTCTCTCACACAAGCACGAGCGGAGGGTGGATGGAGGCACGAGCGCACAGCTCTCACCACGTACTCGCACCGTGCGTGTGAGGCTGCGGCTCGGCGCTCGGCTGCTGGGCGGGTGGCTGCTGAGCTCAGACGACTGCGGTACGCGGCGATGGAAAATGAGCTCGCGGACGGGGCAATTTATAGCGGGGTACAGGTTTGTGGGGGTGAGGTCAGCCGGTCAGCTCGGCATGCATTGGCCCGCGCCGCGCACCACCCGTGCACAGTGCTCCTAGCTAGAGTATGTGCGTGCTAGTAGGAGTAGTAGGAGTTGGTGTGCGTGTGTGGTGTGGTTGTGGTGTCGACGGAGACGGATGGATGGATCCCGAGTCACCCGTGCACCCAATTTCCTGTCTTCAATTTGATTAGGGCGCCACGAGCTCTAGCGCTCGATGGAACGTGGCCGGCCGGGCCGGGACGTGCGCGTCGACGTTGCCGATCCACTTCCGGCCCGCCTCCCCTGTCAGCGCTGCCTCCTGCTCTGCTTCCTGTGCCGGCAGCAGGCCAGCAACGGAGGAGACGCCCGGCGGTACGAAATGCCGCCTGGATGTCGCCCCCAACGGCAACGGAGTGCCGACGTGCGACGCGGTCCGACGGTGGCAAGCATTTTTTTCTCAGAGCGTTTCCCGAAACTGTACTGGTAGTCATCAATCAATGGGTTAAAGAGGGGGAGTCATGGCAGCAGTAACTTCGCCCGCCAGGCCAGCTGGGTTCGAATTCTCATGTTCACGTAACGACGCAGAAATCAGAGAATGTGTGTTTTCAGAAAGGGACTTCGGAATAGCATGCTACCGTCTAGACTACAGAATAGCCGTATAGAGACGATAGCGATGCTACCTTCTAGATACATCTGTTCGAGCGTCAATTAATACGGGATGAAGGAAGTAGCTAGAGAAAGAAAATATTAAATATCCGCCCTGCATAAGGCTAGCTATAGTGGAAGTAACTTACGTAGTAACATAGCACATCCCAAGACATATATGCTTATGTGGCATGAAGTTAATGAGGAGAGAGGTGCTTGTGGTAACATAATATGTTACCATAACATAACGCACCCCAATACAAAATGAGTCTACAACATAATAAATGAAGGCTTGCATGACACTACACTTATGTTATTACCCACTATGATGGTAGTAATATAGACTAGTAACATATGCATGTTACTAGTCTAAGTTACTATGCACTATGACTAGCCTAAAGCTAGCCATAGTGAAAGTAACTTAGGCAATAACATAACGCACTCCAAGACATGTATGCTTATGTGGCATAGAGTTAATGAGGAGAGAGGTGCTTATGGTATGTTACCGTAACATAACACACCCCAATGCAAAATGAGTCTACATCATAATAAATGATGACACTATACTTACTCGCAACCAACGAATAGATGATGCACGCAACCAACGAATCCAAAGAACGAGAAGTTCAGATGAGTACAACAGAAGTTCGGACACAGCCTAGACGAGCTCTTAACAGTGGTGTCGTAACAGCAAATCAACAACTAAAAAGGGCCTCGTTTCAGCCATCGTCGGTAGGTCAGGCCTCAAACTGCCACATGTACCGCCAAGATGAGCTTGTCTCATGTCCAATGAGTGACATCCTGGGAATCCTAAGATCGCACCATTTTTACCTGTAAGAATGATTTACAAAGGGAGGAAACATGTTCTTTTTTTTTCTGTTAGAAGAAGTAATGTCATCTCAACATAGCCAGCTGAATCAAACACCCCTTGTGGCAAGGTATTTGTTGTTTACTTTCCCCACTCCTGTCGTTACCAAATTACAACAACAAATATAGTAGGTTTCGCATGCTAAACAACGCGATCAATACTTGGTCTTATCACAACACAACGATTGATGCATATATGGAAGACGAATAGTGGCAAAGGCGGTGTGGGGCCGGGGACGGAGAGGGCTGTGTGCCACGCGCTGTTCGTGTTTCACACAAATGTCCATTAGTTCTGGCGTCTGACTGCTACGAGTATCGGTGTGTACTGTGTGCCACGCGCAGCTCGTCCTTCACACAAAAAAAGCAACTGTCTAGCAATGGGCTACTACTCAGATCCAGGGCATCCACACCACTAAGGAAAATTTCTAGAGATGTCACCTTCTAAAGCTCCTTCCACACATGGAGAAGGACCACAAACTCTAGAGATTTTTTACCACGTCATTTTTGTCTACCGTAAACCAAATCAGATTAGCAATAATCATTTGTTGAAAAAAAAAGAACAATAATCCCTTGCGATCAGTACACAACAAACAAGACAAATCCGGTACGATGTGCCTCTACAAGAATTATTGTCCAGTTAGAAGTCTATGAAGAAACGCTAACCAATAATGACAAATATGGACACGTGGACACTAAGAAAGATTGCAAAGAGTTGCAACGGAAAAATTGACAACCCACTATGAATTAATGACATCATATGGAGATAGGACACAACCAACAAAAGTGGAATGAAGCTTCCACATTTGCATGCAACCCCAAACTGAATGGCTGAAGCTAATAGCTCTGCACTGCCTAGCTGCATGCCTCCATCCATATTGGCCGTATTCCCTAGTCTGACCCACTATGCCACATTTAGCTATGATAAACTCCCGTATGCGCGGCGCGATGACCCTCGTGGTTATCCCAGAAGCAAAATTGATATGTGCATTCATGGACCAATGGTATCTATCGCGGCTACTCGAGGGAATTCCATGGCAGAAAGCAGCAAAGATGTAAATATAGGAATGTTATCAACACAAGCTTTAACGGAAATGACCCGCTATCCTTTTAACAACTTTAGCACCTATGAAGATATCATACCTATGACACACAAACTTACTATTGGCAATCTTGCACATTTTAAAAATGTCCCCATGGAAGATATTTTATGGTTTTGATGTTTTGTCTTTAAGCAATGCACATTATCGTGCTTGAATTGCATAAACTTTCTTTTGGGAAAGGTTGGGGTTATTTAATGGATAGGTGTACGCACGCAACATTTTTATCTAACCGAGTGTGCCATCGAATGAAAGGAGCTAAAACAGCAACATGATAAGCTTTCTCTCCATGCATCCGTTGCCTTCGCCTGGCGCTGTACCACAAAAGAAGAAGAGAGGACGCCGATGCGTGTCCCCCTCTTCCCAAAGAAAGAAAATGACGAGGAGTTTCTCCGCGGCGGCCCTTCTCTCCTTTCCCGCAGATGGAAAACAACATCGCCCACCCACCCGCCTGAATGGTTTCTTGTGGCGCCAAACTATCTAAGCACCAATGTGGAATGGAGATCGACAGCAGCCGCAGAGTGGCTCTCCTTTTCTCAAAAATACGCAGAGCGCTTTGCGTCCCGACGCGCCGATCCGATCGTCGCCTCGTCCTCGTCGTCGTGTGTGCGAGAGGAGCGATCGAGCAAGCAAAGCGAACCCATCATGCGTCGACCCACCTAACTGGCAGCTGGTAGTAGTAATGGTGGCACCAATTAATCAACGAAAGGGCGGCCGGCCCCTTGGCTGGCTAGTGCCTGCTGATGCGTGGATGCATGTACGCACATTTGGTGCGCTCTGCTTAGGATTTGCATCTTGTGGTAGCTAGGTCTCACACTCACCTCACCCCAGGAGAGAGAGACAGAGGAATCTGAAACTTCTCCGCCTATAGCTGGCTAGAGAGGCCGCTTAGCTTGTTGACCTCAAGAACCCTCTACCATAATTGGGTAGAAATAGTGTAGTTTTTACAGAGAAAAAGGAGAAAAAGGAGGCGGTGCCCTCATCGGTTTTATTTAGTAATTGCCATCAGTAGTTTACTGTCAACTACTCAACTTGATTGTACTCTATGCACATATATTGGGTGAGCTGTAGGCAATATTGGTGCAAAAGCATACAAGATAACACTAGAATATGGACATTCTAATCAAAGCTATCCTAAAATTGTCTATGCGCGCGTCTTCGATTTTTCGACTCTCAGCACGCATCATTTAATTCGGATGCACTTTCGGTGCGCGCGGATAATAGGCGAGAGAGAGAGGACATATTGTCTATATATATCACAACTTGGCCCGTGATATTTCCTCTCTTAATAGTGTGATACCAACGTGGAAACGATAGTGTGAATGGTCATTAAAATTTCCAAAAAAGAGTTACGACACCGACACTATGCTAAGTCCACAAGTTTGTGTGTGCGTCTTCAATTTTTCGACTTTAGCGGGCATCGGTTAACTAATTCGGATGCCCTTTCGGTGCAACCAATAGGCGCGAGAGAGAGAACATACTGGTTACATCAGTATATCACAACATGCCCGGTGATAGCGTGATACCACTGTGGAAATGGTGGTGTGAGCGGTGATGAAATTTTCCAAAAAAAATATGACGTCGACATAATGCTACTATATCATGTCATCTAATTCAAAATCAAAATTTGATCCTTGAATTCCTCAAAAATAGAGAAAGTCTGCTTAAAAGGTGATCCAAAGGAAAACGAGAAGACCATATGCATCCATTGAAGAGAAGAGAAATTTGTCTTGTCCTTTTCTCTTGACATGGTATAACTTGTATAAATATAGAAACTTTTGGGTCTGTTTTAAAACCGTTTAGACGAGATCTCTCTCTCTCTCTCTCTCTCTCTTGAGAATCAGACGAGAGATCTCTTGAGGCAAATATATGTGAATGCTTTTCCACACGCCAGCGTTCTAGTACGAGGGTATCGCCGTAAAAGGCGGCGTCACGGCACGGGATATGTTCTCCTGCAGGCTGCAGCTGGCCAGCAGGACGTGTTGCGGCTCAACTGGCCAGCCAACAGTGACCTGACTGACCACAACATTCGCAGTGCTCAGTCTCTCCTAACAGGAGCATTTGCAGGCCATTTGGCACGCTGACACGAGGAGATCGACGCATGCACTCTGGCACGCTGGCTAGTGACACTAGTCAGTAGTCACCACCCACGATGATTCGCCCGTGGGACTGACTGCAGTTTCTTTCCCTCTTTAATTATTCCGAGAATAGCATCCGTCGCAAACCCGATAATGGGATGCGTAGTCAGGAGTCATACATTGCATTGGCCTGGATGGATCGAGCCTCCAGATCACAAAAGCAATGCATATCTGATATCTCCATGGAGACATACCTGGGCTCTTACGTGGTCAGTGTGTAGAAGTGACCGACAACGGAGACAAGTACACTCTAGCCAGCATTTTGCATTTCACCTTGTAGTGGACGTATGTATCGACCGGTGGCGTTGCATGGCAGACAGCGCAAGTTTTCCGCGTAATGCATCATGATTAACGTGCATTTGCGCATTAAAGTATAGGACGACGTACGCACGCCACTAGAACCCGGTGTTTTTCCTCCACTTGTTTTGCTGGTCCTTTTGCTCTTTGCCTGAGCTACGAGACAGTTTTGTAGTACTCCCTCCGTAAACTAATATAAGAGCATTTAGATCACTATTTTAGTTATCTAAACGCTCTTATATTAGTTTACAGAGGGAGTAATATATTTAGGTTTCGTGGCCGGAAAGAGATTGCCCTCCATTATTGTACCCAAGAAAATGCGGTTTTGCGGCTTGTTGATGTGCACATTATTGTACTATACTGAATAAGATCGAGGAGAATATGGTGGTTGATCGATCATACTTGCATGAGTTGATCATGCGTCGCACGAGCCAATTAAATCAGGTCCAATCAACTGACTGGTCCGAGATGAACTACTCGGCCGGGGTACATGGTTCGTGTGATCGTGTCATGTGATCGGCCGTGGAGATCCCACCTGACAACATGCGCCAGCAACGGCCTGCCGAGCCGGCCGGGCTAGTGGCCGTGGACCAGTTGCTGTCTCCCTGGGTGCACATACATACAGTTATCCACCGATGGCTTCTCTCAAAAGGCGAAAATGGTCTCTGATTAGGCGACTTTAGGCACGCAATAATACTGTAATGTGTGAGAACTGCACGAAACATCCGAAATGGACAGGACGTAGCACCTGTCTGTCAGCCAATCTGACTTCTCCGGATAGCAAGCAGCAGCAGCAGAAGTATTGCAATTTGCAAGTGTTCATTCAACAACATGGATATGATGGAGTAGAATTTGAAAACAAACTTGATCTGTGTGATGATGATTAGCCTCCAGTTGCTTCGCTGATAGGGAACCGACGACGAAGGGTGTGGGTTTTGAAGTGAATCCCCAGGGAGCACGCACCCGGGCGCAGCTCTGGAGAAGTAGCAGCCTACAAAGAACCCACCAATCCATAGGGCTGGAAAGCAAAACGAATAATCCTACGCCTCTACAGCCCTCATATGGCGGCAATAGTATCTGCCACCAGTGACAAAAGCCTGCCAAGGCGAAAGGCATCCTGTGCCTAGAAACTTAAGCAGATCAAGCTGAACTGACACGGCGGCTCCGATACGAGAACACTTTCAGTCAGGCAGATCTACGGCACAATAAAGCATCATGTGCAAGTGCATATTATCACGAGTCCAGAAGGCTGGGAATCAAACAGAAATATTGATACGTCACATCCTTGCACCCCCAAACAGACCTAGCATCGTAGCAGTAGTTAGCAAATGATTTACAATTTTACAGACAACGTGACGTCGATACGAAAGGTGTCAATGTCATGGACCGGGATTCCTTAGCATATATATCTAGAACACGAGGCGAGCGGATTAGCAAAATAAGTGTCCCCCAACCTGGGTGCCTTGCAAAAGCATCAGCTAGTTCCACTTGATCAGGCGTCAGGCATGAACCGGCACCATAGACACCCTGTTAGGGCCTTGTGGTCAGCAACCAGGTACCGGATGGTTAGCGTATCCCCAGCTATATACTCCACCGAACGCCATCTGCAAAAAAAAGAAATAGCTTTAGAAGCAGTTTTATACTTGAACAAAAACTGTATAAATACTAGAAAGGTACAACAAAAATGGTCTCTATACAGGCTTTCAAATACCCGTTTGCCACCTAGGGGGATGACAGAATAGAATATCACTACTGAGGTTGGTGATAAACATGAAATGAGGGGAATCAAGTATAGTTTGGTGCTAACAAGTACAACAGCATATTATTAGCAAGCATATGACACCTTCTGAGAGAAAAATACGCTGAATCCTACTCCCTCCAATCCATATTAATTGTCGCTCAAAAACAGATGTATCTAGCACTGAAATACGTCTACATAAATCCATTTCAGCGACAACTAATATGGATCGGAGGGACTACATAACTTGCAGTTACAAGCCAGATGTGTATGCAGGAAATTACAGAGACAGAACAGCACACATTCACTTTTAAGACCATTTTACTGCAATGGCAATAAAACAAACTCTGCAAACAGCATCACAGGAAAAGGCAAAATACCAACATGGTAACAGCAGACACATTTAAAAAACAGCTGAGAATAGGAAAAATCAGATCCATTTATAAAAGCTAAGACTGAAACCATTTCCAGTGAGCTAAAGCTGAATTAACATGGGCCTATTTATCACAAATGGAATTCACAAATTTCCAAAAAGGTCATCTCAGTGAAAAGATGTATATACTGGAATTTGGGAATTAACGCAACAAAGATAACGACATTATTTGTAGCAGCATGTATTCGTCCGTCCCCACCCCCCCCCCCCCCCCCCCCCCCCCCCCCCCGCGCGCGCGCGCTTCCCAATGCAGACACAAAGGCCAAACCGCCGTCGACCATGTTTTTGTTCTGTATTGTACTTAGTCAGTATTTAAACTACTACTCCCTCCGTCCCAAAATGCAACAGCTTGCAAAAACGTCTTACATTATGGGGCGGAGGGAGTATTTATAAAACTAATTATCATGTGTAACAAGAAAAAGTGTAGGCCTCATTGACCATTATTGAGCAAAGAGACTAACGATATGGTTTCTCAGGATTTGTCCAACTATCCACCTTCAGTACTAGGTCATCTATCACGGCAGGTGCAATATTAGCAATTTAAGAAAGATTTGGCATTTTCATAATTTTGCTTGGAAAAGCAGTAACAGGAAGCTCATTATCAACATGGCAATTCAAGGTAGTATTTGAGAATAAACAAGGACAACTGCATGACAATTACTTCTATAAAGAATGAAATGCTGCAATTTATACACCATAGCTTCCCAGCCAAAAGTTATTTGCAGGATATATTTTTGGGAAATATTGTGTGCCCATGTGTATAAACATGATAGTACTGTAACTCGAGGCAAGTAGAACATTTGCAAAGGAAACTGTTCTAGATAAATCCATTCCTTGCTATTCCTGTCGACGGTAACAAAGAGCATAAACACATGATATGTTACAACTTAACTGTACCCCTCCCCAGGTTACAAATTTCAAGGCATTCTGAGCAGATCGCATACGAATGATATTATTAGATGTAAAGTGGTCAAAGGACATTCCACTTGTACTGCAATTTAAATGGCTAAGTAGGAAAATGGGCTGATTAATAGAAATAATATTTGAAATAATGCCTCGTGAATAGGAAGTACTGCAGAAAAAATTTCTGGTTAAAATAGTCAGGTGTTTTCAAAAGGGATTATTGATAGCTCTCCATTTGGCTGGGAAGGGATTATTAGATGTAAACATGTATAATTTGATAGCTCTCCATTTCCTGTTGCTTTCTAAAGGGATTATTGATTTTCCTTTTATGCATTCATTCCATAAATAATAATAGCACGTGAAAGCATTATACAATTCATGACAGGAAACATGACCACTACCCCCCACCCCCACCACCACCACCACCACACACACACACACCACCACCCAACCGCACACCAACTAGTTCTCAAAGGATATCGTAATACCTCCCAAACATCTCCTTGACATGGTAGTAGGATTTGAATGAGAGAGCGTACATGACACAAAGGTGTTAGGCTCGAATGGATATATGCAACCAAAATACACAAAGGTGTTAGGCTCGAATGGATATATGCAACCAAAATACCAAAACATGCAATGATAACTGATAATGCCAAGAGGACCTAAGCATGAGTTTAGGGCTAAGCAAAGTTCAAGATAAGAGGCCAAGGAGCACTGGAGCATATGAAACTCGGCTCAGTATTAAGCAGTACCATAGAATGGAAATAAACTTGTGGGTAGTTGTTACCCACTTGAGTTCACACCTACGGGCAACTCCAACGGCGTGCATCAAAACAGACACACCAAATGTCCGCGGACACGTCCGGACATGTCGGACAGCGGTAGCGGAGCCTATCAAGTATCATCCAACCGTAGACATCAAATAAGAATCAAATTCGGACAGCAGGGTGGGCCATGTGGACCTTGAGGAAAAAGCACATGGGGTGTGGAGAGATGCAGTCCAACTAACAAGTGGGCCAGGCGGACATCCGGACTCCCCCAAACGTTCCCCAGGTTTGGTACCGGTTTAGAGGAATTCGGACACCCGGACTGGTCCCCGGACGTTTAGTGCACGTCGTTGGATGGCAGTGTCCGGGCCATGCGGTCCGAACATCTAGGGGCGTTTTGGTGCACGGCATTGGAGTTGCCCTAAGCTGGGCAGTCCCAAACGAATAGGCCCAAATTTCAGGCGGACAAATCTAACCTATCGATGTGACCATCGGGTCTATTGTTGACTACGTATCACCCACCTTAATCATGTGAATGGGTTATCAAGCCTAGATAATTGGGGGAGCTTTGACGTGCAAGTAGAACAGCCAAGCTGTGAAGTAGGAATTAGAGTGTTTACCCCAATATAATGGTGCGGGGATTGATTAAGACCATGCCAACATGATGTCCGGGACATGAGAAATCATGGTACAATTCTAAACATCTATAGAATTTAGAGTGGCTATTATTGGCTAGCGGCTCCTCTCATTTATTCAAGTCGGTTAATTTACGTATCCATGTGGGTCACAAAACCATGTGAGATCACAATACATTATCTGTATTTTAATTGCGGTTGCTCTGATCTTTGGTGAATGAGTCAAGATTGGGCTTTGTAGGACCTTGCTTAGAACTTTATAAGAGGTGCTTATAAAAAATGGTACAACCAACAAGCATCTGAATTGCCAAAAAAGTATTTATGTGTCAATTTTCAACTAACACAATCATTCCTATTGCCGAAGGCATAGACTTTACCGCACAGATTATTGTGTATTGTATAAACAAAATGATTTGGTTATAAAAAAACAACCCCTATGGTGGGTATTAATAGTTGCCTTGACGTAAAATATGGAACACATAAAAATATATATGCGTGCTGAACCTGAGCTTAAAGGATAAAACGAAAATGCTAAACCTACGTAAACACCTACAAAGGGTTGTGTAACTTGCCAAATCCTAATCCTAATCGCCCCCCTGATTTTCACTGGGGTGGGGCCCTTCACCCCCCACTTCCAATCCTAATCTTACAAGTCAGCCTGTACGTAAAACAATTACGTAAACCCTCGTGGGTCTAGCATTACTGAGGGTAAAATGGCACTAATACACTTTGTGCGAATGGGAACTAACATCACTGATCCCATTCACATCCACATACCAATACCATGTCAAAATAAGAGTGCTTAGCATCGCAAGCACGAGGTAAAATAAGAGTGCCCACGCGACAAAGGTGGCATGCAGACACAAGGTAAAACTAGAGCATTGCATCTGATCTCGGGAGGACGCAACTCTCTGCATGGCAAATCCTACAATGTGATGTTGGTCCATTCAACATAATAAGGTAATGTTAGTTCTACATGACCATGCCCCATGCATTCGAATTCAAGTAGCTAAGCTAGGAGCGCATGTCTGGGTGAGGCTAAAGAAACCCATGGAGATGGAAGTCCAAGGTACAAAAAGATAACTAGAAAAGCAACGACTTGGTGGGTCCATGAATGTTTCAAGGGCACCTCAGGCCAAGCAGCCCTCCCCTTGCCTAAAGGAGCCACAGTAACCTTGTGGCTCGGTACTAAAACAACATGTTGGATCCAGGCAATCTTTCCTATTCAAATGCTAAAAATGAACTCATTTTGTGCCTAATTTTCTTAAGCTGTCACACTAATGTGTGCAAACAATGCATATGTAACATATTGGACATGCATAATTTATCAATTTAATTTACATCTGAAAATTAGACCAAAATCCAAGAGTCAATTTTCTCTTCAAACGCTATCCTGCAGCACTACTCATGCAGCACCACAGAGTAGGGATGTACAAAGTGCATGAAAGGCATACTACTGTTAAGCATCCGTTTAGTTGATTTCTGGCACAGATACAATTGTTGGATCCTCTTGCCTAGGTTGGCAAATACTTTTCTTTGAATCAGCAACGCCATGTGCTTTGTATTGTCCAAAATGATGACACTTTAAGACATCCTACCTTGCCTTAGCAAGGAAGTCTAGCTAGCACAAAGAATAGCATTCACTCATCCTACCAAAAGCAATATTTGGAGAAAATAATACTCCCTCCGTTCCTAAATATAAGTCTTTGTAGACATTTCACTATGGACCACATACGGATGTATATAAATGCATTTAGAGTGTAGATTCACTCATTTTGCTCCGTATGTGGTCCGTAGTGGAATCTCTACAAAGACTTATATTTAGGAACGGAGGGAGTAGTTCATAATCATATGAAATCCATTTTGACTTGCTTCAAATACTTCATTTTTTTTTACTTGCCATTAAGGATAAACCACACTACAAACACAGTTCTGCTTTGCAAGCAGAGAAAACACAAGTGTACCATCATTTTGAAAACCTAAATCCCAATACTTCAACATGACGTGCATATTTCCAGTAAGATTTATACCAACAGTTTCAAATTAATCCATGCCTAACCTAGCACATCAAGACTACACTAAAATGTGCTGACGAAATGATATCTTATAACCAGGATGTGAAGGTACAGCTTGGATGGGAAAGAAATCAAACCACCAGTATAGTTCCACATTGCGGGTAGACTAAACTAGACTAACAAGTTATTATGTTATAATTTAACACATTGCTAAACTCACAAGAAAGAGAGTAAGAGCTCTGTTTTCAAGGCGTCCCTAAGGCGTCGCCTAGGCGACGCTTAGGCGTCAGGGCGCCCTGCGAGGGCAAGGCGTCCACCTCGCCTTAGGTGGGTGTCTAAGGCGTCCGCCTTAAGCTATAAGGCGTCCGAGGCGTCTGCCTAGGCGTCCGAGGCGTTGCCTTAGTCCATTTTGGACGCCTTAGCTTGCCAGGCAGGCAGGGGAGCTGTTTTAGGCGGGAAACAGAGTTTTGGCGGGAAACTGGAATCATGTTGGCGCCAACAGGTAAGAGGGGAGAAAGAGAGAGAGAGAAACAGCCCCCAATCCACACACTCCTCCCCCTCCTTCTCTTCAGTGGCTCCTCTCCAGCAGATCTGATTCCTCCTCCTCTCCAGCAGCTCCTCCCCCTCCTCTCCAACGGTTCCTCCTCTCCAGCAGCTCCTCCTCTTCCTCCTGTCCAGCAGCTCCTCCTCATCCTCCTGTCCAGCAGCTCCTCCTCCTCTGCAGTACAGCAACAACAAGCAAGAGCAACAGTATGCCCAATGCGGAGGGGGAGGATTCAGACTACGTTGAGGATGATGATGATGTGAGCAATGACGATCAAGAGCCAACTAATGTTGACCAAGATGGTGAAGACAACACCAATGCCAATGAGTTTGATGATGATGACTTTTGATTGAGACTTTGAGAGTGGAGAGACATGAGAGAGCTGAGCTGGCCACCTTTATCCCTTTTGCTATGCTGGAATTATCTATTATTCTGTTTGTCTTATGTGGACTACTGGACTTGTGTCATTTGAATTGGTTAATGGTTATGTAATATGCCATGCATTGCAGATTGCAGTTGCACTCATACTTGCTATCTTTCTTTCCACTTTTGTTCGCTGCCTCACTTTTATTTCTATTTTTTGTGGAATGTGCACTGGTAAGTGATACATTATTCTAACATATTTGTTCATGACTTCATGTTGATGCAGAATTCTGTTGGGGAGAAAAGCAAGTGCAAAGAGGATGGGGGCTCTACAACAATCAGTTGCAAGGTGTGTATGGCTGTATGCCTAGTTGCTTAATGCCTACCAAATTCTACTTAATTCTGTTGCTTACAAGTCTCTAAGGCGTCGCCTCGCCTTATGCCTCAGCGCTTAGGCAGTGAGGCGCCCCCCCAGCGCCTCGCCTCGCCTTACCGCCTTAAAAACATAGAGTAAGAGACAATATAACCTAATTAGGCCAAAGTAAGCTGAATCCAGAAGGAACCACAACTTCCTCAGACCAGCATCGGTATAGGTCTATAGAAAACCTTCCCATCTTTAGTTATACTAGTGCAACAGGATTTTTAAAAGTTGTGCATGCTTACTGCTCGCAGAAAAGGAAGTGGAATACTTTGATGCCACAGATAGGACTGGAAGAAACAAAATTGCAGACACAATTCTACTTTGCTATGTGTAGTAAAGCAGACACGGAAGCTGAATCACGTAGGACAATTTAATCACAATAGTAAACACTGCATACTAGTAGGACATGATTTTAGAAAAGAAGTGCAAACTTACTGCTCGCAGAAAAGTAAGTTGGCTACTTCGATGCCACAGATAGGACTGGAAGAAACCAAATTGCAGATACAACTCTACTTTGCTAAGTATAGTAAAGCAGACAGACATGCAAGCTATCATGCAGGACAACTGAATCACACTAGTGAACACCATACTAGTGTTCAACAGAATGTCGTCCAGTGGCTTCAATGTTTATGAATCCAAATTCATAAACTAGCTTATCGAAAATATGCCACAACTTCCTAATGTAATGACCTTAGAGATAGGACTGCAAGAAAACAAACTGTAAATACAATTCTACTTTGTTATTTGTTAAGTATAGCAAAATAGACATGCAAGCTATCAGGTATGACAACTGAACCACAATAGTGAACACACCATACTAGTGTTCAACAGAATGTCATTCAGTGGCTTCAATGCTTACGAATCCAAACTCCAAAACTAGCTTATCAAGAATATGCCAAAACTTCCTAATGTAATGATCTTAGAAAAGAAAATGGCTATTTAACCAATGGGGAAGAGAACTCCTACCACCAATACAATTTTACATAATAAAATAACCATGCTTATTTTCGAGTTTAATCCCAAATGTGTGCACTTCAATCAACATGCCAGTTCACGACTTTAAGTTTGAACAAAACACTCTAGTTTAATCCAGTATTGAACTGACGATAAGCAGAAAATGAAACCAAATGAGTTCAAGGCAAGTTAAAGTGCAGAAGAAAACACTCTGTTTTACAGAGGGCAGGAGATTGCAGGATTTGTACCCCGGGCTAAGGCCCTAGGCCTTTGATGGTGTCGCTGAGCAAGCCGAAGACCTCCTTTGCCAAATCATGTCGGCGCAACTGTGTGCGCATCTCGGCATCAAGCTGCCTCCTCCATCTAGTCTCAGCTACATTGCCCTCCTCTGCACCAAGCAACCCCAAACCCTTCTCCAGTGACACTCCTGACATGGCACGCCCATTCCTCCTCCAGTACTCACCGAGCAGCTCGCTCACCAACGGCAGCCTCGCCGACACCGCCACAGGCACAACCGCGCCAGTATATTCCTCATCTGCCTCCTCCTCCTCCTCGGGCTCTTCTGCTTCTGGGAGATCCTCTGCTGAAGGAGCGACCTCGGTGCCCCAGAGGTCAGCAGAGAGGGCGCGCACCCGTCGCTCATGCGGGGTGCTGGTGGGCGGCAGCGCCGTGTTACAGAACTTGCTCTTGAGCCGCTTGAGCTTGTAGTAGACCTTGGCCTGGTTGATGTGCGACGAGAGGTTGTCCCTGAGGGACTCGTAGAGACCCTCCACGTCGGGAAGGCGTGGCGCGATGCCGTATCGCGCCCGGAAGGAGATGGCGCCGTTGAGCAGCGCGATCTCGTCGGCGTCGGTCCAGAGCTTCTGGGCGGCCCCGTGGCCGCCGAGGCCGAGGCCGCCGCCGCCGCCCGAGGAAGAGGCGGGCGCGATGGCCTGGGAGAGCAAGGCGGAGTCCGGGAAGGAGCGGGGCTTGCGCTTACGCTCGCTCTTGCGGGAGGGCGCCGAGCCGTAGTAGTCGGCGCGGGGCCTAGGGTTAGGGTTGGGCGAGCGGCGGCGGTCGCCGGAGCGGGAGCGGGACTTGGAGCGCTTGCTGGGGCGGGGCGGGGAGGCGCGGAGGCCGGCGTCGGCGTCGGCGGACGCGTCGTCCTCCATCTCGGCGGACGCGCGCGGCGAGGGGCGCTTGGAGGAGGGCATCGGCGGCGGGCGAGGGATGGGGAGGCGCGGGATTCGAATTTTGGGTGCGGGGTTTGGGGGGGATTGGGAATCTGGGGGAAGCGGAAGGGGAGTGCGGGGGTCGGGGGGGAGGCGCCGAGGAAGGCGTCGGAGTGGCGGCACGCTCTGCTGCGCCGGAAACTGGCAAGGCGCGGTTTTTCCGCTCGCGGTTCACTGTCGCCACCTGTTGGACCCGTGCACTCGCAGGTCGCACCTGGTCGTCTGGTGGTGCATCCGTTCGGACATCACAAGTTCACAACACACATGCCGATGCGCACAGCCATGGACACGAGGTCAACAAACACAGGTGCTCTGCTCACTAGCTCTGGTGTCCATACGGACCATACGAGTACATATCATCATAGTCATAATCTCATAGACCAGCCATGCAGCCAGGCACATACATACATGCTCATGGCCGGGAGTATATCGATCGATCTTGCGGTGCGTGCGCGCATCGATCTTTCCCGCTCGGTCTCACGAGGGGCGTGTCCCGGACGTCGCCTTGAAGGCCAAATCCATCGCCGCCGTGGCCGCGGACAGCGCGTCGGCCTCGCCGGACGAGCCGACGGCCGCGCCCATGACGGCGTTCAGGTGGCCCTGGGCGGTCTCCACGGCCGCCTCGGTGCCCCGGGCCACGGCCTCGTGCTCCGCCTCGGCCGCCGCCCACGAGGCGTGCGCCTCGACCTCGAAGAGCGCGAGGACGCCGGCGAGCCGCGCCGTGTCGAAGCCCCGGCCGTCGAGAGCCATGTCGGCGACGGCGGAGAGCTGCTCGAAGAGCGCGTCCATGTGTTACTGCTTCTTTGTCCGTCTTGTGCACCTTGCCCGTGCTGGAGTTATATATACACGGGAGGTGATCGACTGCGCTGCGCGTAGCACTAATATGTATCGTATCTGTTCTGTTCTTGCGGGAGAGGAGATTCGACATTCCAGCTTGGATGGTTGCGGCCCGAAAGTTTCACGCCCTCATTGACTTTTCCTAAGGTTTTTATTTATATTTATTTTTAACACAAATAAGGGCATCTCCAACGCGAACCCTAAAATTAACATTGTACTTGTCTGCCGACGGTCATACAGTAGCAGGTCAACCTGTCCGCATACATTTCAAACTGGATTTAAACAACCGGGTGATTTTTATTACAACCGAACCACAATAATTACATTTTTTGACATATTTCACAAAACAAAAGCATCTGTAACCTATTCTAAATCTTCGCCGCCGTTCGCCCTCCATATTCTTGTTGTTCCCTTTCGTGTCAATGTTCGACGGTCGTGAACCCCGCGAAGTGAAGGTGCGGCCGCCGGGAGGAAGAGTAGGACATGGGACACAAGGGGTCGCCGTCTCCCATACCCTACTCCTTGTCGGAGTCCGTGATCTGGCCATCGCCGGTGGAGGTGAGGTCGACGATGGATGTGGACGTGTCGGCCTCGTCGTCGTATCGGCGCCAACGACCCACACCTGTTGGTGTTCCCGCTCGTGACCGCCTCGTATAGCGCCCGCTCCTCCTCAACAAAATTAGGGTTCTCCGTGACCATGGCCGCCACGACCTCCTAACTCACCGTAGATTTGGCCCTCTGCTAGTCGGTGATGCACGAGGGGGCGAGGTTGTATTGTTGCTCCTCATGCGCCTGCCGGAACGCTAACTGAACAGTTGCGGTGCCGACTGCTCCTCTATCATGACGGTGTCGAAGTGCGCATGCGCCTGCTCTAGGGTCATGTCGCATGGACCACGCGGACAAGGGCGCCGGCTTGTCATCGAGTCATCGTTGGGGACCTCCAGTGAGCTCGCCCGCAAGCTGGCCTCTATCCTCCGTCCTGTTGGGGAACGTAGTAATTTCAAAAAAATCCTACGCACATGCAAGATCATGGTGATGGCATAGCAACGAGAGAGGAGAGTATTGTCCACGTACCCTCGTAGACCGTAAGCGGAAGCGTTATCACAACGCGGTTGATGTAGTCATACGTCTTCACGACTCGACCGATCCAAGCACCGAACGTACGGCACCTCCGTGTTCAGCACACGTTCAGCTCGATGACGTTCCCCGGGCTCCAATCCAGCAAAGCGTCGGGGATGAGTTCCGTCAGCACGACGGCGTGGTGACGATGGTGATGTTCTACCGGCGCAGGGCTTCGCCTAAACTCCGCGACGATATGACCGAGGTGGAATATGGTGGAGGGGGGCACCGCACACGGCTAAGGAACGATCCGTAGATCAACTTGTGTGTTGTCGTGGGGTGCCCCCCTGCCCCCGTATATAAAGGAGCAAGGGGGGAGGAGGCCGGCCCTAGGAGGGGGCGCGCCAAGGGGAGTCCTACTCCCACCGGGAGTAGGACTCCCTCCTTCCTTGTTGGAGTAGGAGAAGGGGGAAAGAGGGGGAGAGGAGGAAGAAAAGGGGGGCCGCACCCCTTGTCCAATTCGGACCAAAGGGGGGCTGCGCGCCTCCTTCCTTTCGGCCTCTCTCCTCTATTCCCGTATGGCCCAATAAGGCCCATATACTCCCCGGCGAATTTCCGTAACTCTCCGGTACTCCGAAAAATACCCGAATCACTCGGAACCTTTCCGAACTCCGAATATAGTCGTCCAATATATCGATCTTTACGTCTCAACCATTTCGAGACTCCTCGACATGTCCCCGATCTCATCCGGGACTCCGAACTCCTTCGGTACATCAAAACTCATAAACTCATAATATAACTGTCATTGAAACCTTAAGCGTGCGGACCCTACGGGTTCGAGAACTATGTAGACATGACCTAGAACTGTTTCCGGTCAATAACCAATAGTGAAACCTGAATGTTCATATTGGCTCCTACATATTCTACGAAGATCTTTATCGGTCAAACCTCATAACAACATACGTTGTTCCCTTTGTCATCGGTATGTTACTTTCCCGAGATTCGATCGTCGGTATCCAATACCTAGTTCAATCTCGTTACCGGCAAGTCTCTTTACTCGTTCCGTAATACATCATCCCACAACTAACTCATTAGTTGCAATGCTTGCAAGGCTTAAGTGATGTGTATTACCGAGAGGGCCCAGAGATACCTCTCCGACAATCGGAGTGACAAAACCTAATCTCGAAATACGCCAACCCAACATGTACCTTCGGAGACACCTGTAGAGCACCTTTATAATCACCCAGTTACGTTGTGACGTTTGGTAGCACACAAAGTGTTCCTCTAGTAAACGGGAGTTGCATAATCTCATAGTCACAGGAACATGTATAAGTCATGAAGAAAGCAGTAGCAACATACTAAACGATCGTGTGCTAAGCTAACGGAATGGGTCAAGTCAATCACATCATTCTCCTAATGATGTGATCCCGTTAATCAAATGACAACTCTTTTGTCCATGGCTAGGAAACTTAACCATCTTTGATTCACGAGCTAGTCAAGTAGAGGCATACTAGTGACACTATGTTTGTCTATGTATTCACACATGTATCATGTTTCCGGTTAATACAATTCTAGCATGAATAATAAACATCTATCATGAAATAAGGAAATAAATAATAACTTTATTATTGCCTCTAGGGCATATTTCCTTCAGACTCCCACTTGCACTAGAGTCAATAATCTAGTTCACATCAGCATATGATTCAACACCAATATTCACATCTGTATGTGATTAATACCCATAGTTTACATCGTCATATGATCAACACCCAAAGGGTTTACTAGAGTCAATAATCTAGTTCACATTGCTATGTGATTAACACCAAAAAGAGTACTAAGGTATGATCATGTTTTGCTCGTGAGAGAAATTTAGTCAACGGGTCTGTTACATACAGAGCCGTATGTATTTTGCGAATATTCTTATGTCTTCAATACTCTGCACGGAGCTACTCTAGCTAATTGCTCCCACTTTCAATATGTATCCAGATTGAGACTTAGGGTCATCTGGATCAGTGTAAAAGTTTGCACCGATGTAACTTTTACAACGAACTCTTTTATCACCTCCATAATCGAGAAACATCTCCTTAGTCCTCACTAAGGATATTCTTGACCGCTGTCTAGTGATCTACTCTTAGATCAAAATTGTATTCCTTTGCCAAACTCAGAGCAAGGTATACACTAGGTCTAGTACACAACATAGCATACTTTATAGAACCTATGACTGAGGCATAGGGAATGACTGTTCATTCTTTTCTATTTTCTGCCATGGTCGGGTTTTGAGTCTTACTCAACTTCACACCTTGCAACACAGGCAAGAACTCTTTCTTTGACTGTTCCATTTTGAACTACTTCAAAATCTTGTCAAGGTATGTACTCATTGAAAAATCTTATCAAGCGTCTTGATCTATCTCTATAGATCTTGATGCTCAATGTGTAAGCAGCTTCACCAAGGTCTTTCTTTGAAAAACTCCTTTCAAACACTCCTTTATGCTTTGCAGAATAATTATACATGATTTCCGATCAACAATATGTCATTCACATATACTTATCAGAAATGTTGTAGTGCTCCCACTCACTTTATTGTAAATACAGGCTTCTTCAAAAGTCTGTATAAACCATATGCTTTGATCAACTCATCAAAGCGTATATTCCAACTCCGAGATGCTTGCACCAGTCCATAGATGGATCGCTGGAGCTTGCACACTTTGTTAGCATCTTTAGGATTGACAAAAACTTTCTGGTTGCATCATATACAACTCTTCTTTAATAAATCCATTAAGGAATGCAGTTTTGACATCCATTTGCCAGATTTCATAAAATGTGGCAATTGCTAACATGATTCAGACAGACTTAAGCTTCGATACGAGTGAGAAAATCTCATCGTATTCAACACCTTGAACTTGTTGAAAACCTTTCGCAACAAGTCGAGCTTAGTATATAGTAACACTACTATCAGTGTCCGTCTTCCTCTTGAAGATCCATTTATACAATATGGCTTGCCGATCATCGGGCAACTCCACCAAAGTCCACACTTTGTTCTCATACATGGATCCCATCTCAGATTTCATGGCCTCAAACCATTTCGCAGAATCTGGGCTCATCATCGCTTCCTCATAGTTCGTAGGTTCGTCATGGTCTAGTAACATAACTTCCAGAACAGGATTACCGTACCACTTTGGTGCGGATCTTACTCTGGAAGACCTACGAGGTTCTGTAGTAACTTAATCTGAAGTTTCATGATCATCATCATTAACTTCCTCACTAATTGGTGTAGTAGTCACAGGAACAGATTTCTGTGATGAACTACTTTCAAATAAGGGAGCAGGTACAGTTACCTCATCAAGTTCTACTTTCCTCCCACTCACTTCTTTCGAGAGAAACTCCTTCTCTAGAAAGGATCCATTCTTAGCAACGAATGTTTTGCCTTTGGATTTGTGATAGAAGGAGTACCCAACAGTTTCCTTTGGGTATTCTATGAAGACGCACTTCTCCGATTTGGGTTTGAGCTTATCAGGATGAAACCTTTTCACATAAGCATCGCAACCCCAAACTTTAAGAAATGACAACTTTGGTTTCTTGCCAAACCACAGTTCATATTGTGTCGTCTCAACGGACTTAGGTGGTGCCCTTTTTAATGTGAATGCAGTTGTCTTTAATGCATGACCCCAAAACGATAGTGGTAAATCGGTAAGAAACATCATAGATTGTACAATATCCTATAAAGTATGGTTATGACGTTCGGACACACCATTACGCGGTGGTGTTCCGGGTGGCGTGAGTTGCGAAACTATTCCGCATTATTTCAAATGTAGACCAAACTCGTAACTCAAATATTCTCCTCCACAATCAGATCGTAGAAATGTTATCTTGCTACGATGATTTTCAACTTCACTCTGAAATTCTTTGAACTTTTCAAACGTTTCAGACTTATGTTTCATTAAGTAGATATACCCATATCTGCTCAAATCATCTGTGAAGGTCAGAAAATAATGATACTTGCCGCGAGCCTCAACACTCATCGGATCGCATACATCAGTATGTATTATTTCCAATAAGTCAGTTGCTCGCTCTATTGTTCCAGAGAACGGAGTCTTTAGTCATCTTGCCCATAAGGCATGGTTCGCAAGCATCAAGTGATTCATAATCAAGTGATTCCAAAATCCCATCAGCATGGAGTTTCTTCATGCGCTTTACACCAATATGACCTAAACTGCAGTGCCACAAATAAGTTGCACTATCATTATTAACTTTGCATCTTTTGGTTTCAATATTATGAATATGTGTATCACTACGATCGAGATCCAACGAACCATTTTCATTGGGTGTGTAACCATATAAGGTTTTATTCATGTAAACAGAACAACAATTTATTCTCTTACTTAAATGAATAATCGTATTGCAATAAACATGATCAAATCATATTCATGCTCAACGCAAACACCAAATAACACTTATTTAGTTTCAACACTAATCCCGAAAGTATAGGGAATGTGCGATGATGATCATATCAATCTTGGAACTACTTCCAACACACATCGTCACCTCGCCTTTTTACTATTTTCTGTTTATTCTGCAACTCCCGTTTTGAGTTACTACTCTTAGCAACTGAACCAGTATCAAAATGTCGAGGGGTTGCTATAAACACTAGTAAAGTACACATCAATAACATGTATATCCAATATACCTTTGTTCACTTTTGCCATCCTTCTTATCCGCCAAATACTTGGGGCAGTTCCACTTCCAGTGACTAGTCCCTTTGCAATAGAAGCACTTAGTCTCAGGCTTAGGACCAGACTTGGGCTTCTTCACTTGAGCAGCAACTTGCTTTCCGTTCTTCTTGAAGTTCCACTTCTTCCCTTTGCCCTTTTTTTTGAAACTAGTGGTCTTGTCAACCATCAACACTTGATGCTTTTCTTGATTTCTACCTTCATCGATTTCAGCATCACGAAGAGCTTGGGAATCGTTTTCGTCATCCCTTGCATACTATAGTTCATCACGAAGTTCTACTAACTTGGTGATGGTGACTAGAGAATTCTGTCAATCACTATCTTATCTGGAAGATTAAATCCCACTTGATTCAAGTGATTGTAGTACCCAGACAATCTGAGCACTTGCTCACTAGTTGAGCGATTCTCCTCCATCTTTTAGCTATAGAACTTGTTGTAGACTTCATATCTCTCAACTCGGGTATTTGCTTGAAATATTAACTTCAACTCCTGGAACATCTCATATGGTCCATGACGTTCAAAACGTCTTTGAAGTCCCGATTCTAAGCCGTTAAGCATGGTGCACTAAACTATCAAGTAGTCATCATATTGAGCTAGCCAAACGTTCATAACGTCTGCATCTGCTCCTGCAATAGGTCTGTCACCTAGCGGTGCATCAAGAACATAATTCTTTTGTGCAGCAATGAGGATAAACCTCAGATCACGGATCCAATCCGCATCATTGCTACTAACATCTTTCAACATAGTTTTCTCTAGGAACACATATAAAAATAAACATATGAAAGCAACAACGCGAGCTATTGATCTACAACATAATTTGCAAAATACTACCAGGACTAAGTTCATGATAAATTAAAGTTCAATTAATCATATTACTTAAGAACTCCCACTTAGAAAGACATCCCTCTAATCTTCTAAGTGATCACGTGATCCAAATCAACTAAATCATAACCGATCATCACGTGAGATGGAGTAGTTTTTAATGGAACATCACTATGTTGATCATATCTACTATATGATTCACGCTCGACCTTTCGGTCTCCGTGTTCCGAGGCCATATCTGCATATGCTAGGCTCGTCAAGTTTAACCTGAGTATTCCGCGTGTGCAAAACTGGCTTGCATCCGTTGTAGATGGACGTAGAGCTTATCACACCCGATCATCACCTGGTGTCTGGGCACGACGAACTTTGGCAACGGTGCATACTCAGGGAGAACACTTCTTGATAATTAGTGAGAGATCATCTTATAATGCTACTGTCAAACAAAACAGAATAAGATGTATAACAGATAAACATCATATGCAATCAAAATATATGACATGATATGGCCATGATCATCTTGCGCCTTTGATTTCCATCTCCAAAGTCGTCACCGGCACGACACCATGATCTTCATCATCTTGATCTATATCAATGTGTCGTCACATGATCGTCTCGCCAACTATTGCTCTTGCAACTATTGCTATCGTATAGCGATAAAGTAAAGCAATTATTTGGCACTTGCATCTTATGCAACAAAGAGACAACCATAGAGCTTCTGCCAGTTGCCGATAACTTCAACAAAACATGATCATCTCATACAACAACTTATATCTCATCACGTCTTGACCATATCACATCACAACATGCCCTGCAAAAACAAGTTAGACGTCCTCTACTTTGTTGTTGCAAGTTTTATGTGGCTGCTACGGGCTGAGCAAGAATCGTTCTTACCTACGCATCAAAAACCACAACGATAGTTCGTCAAGTTAGTGTTGTTTTAACCTTCGCAAGGACCGGGCGTAGCCACACTCGGTTCAACTAAAGTTAGAGAAACAGACACCCGCTAGTCACCTATGTGCAAAGCACGGCGGTAAAACCAGTCTCGCGTAAGCATACGCGTAATGTCGGTCCGGGCCGCTTCATCCAACAATACCGCTGAACCAAAGTATGACATGCTGGTAAGCAGTATGACTTGTATCGCCCACAACTCACTTGTGTTCTACTCGTGCATATAACATCAACGCATAAAACATAGGCTCGGATGCCACTGTTGGGGAACGTAGTAATTTCAAAAAAATTCCTACGCACATGCAAGATCATGGTGATGGCATAGCAACGAGAGAGGAGAGTATTGTCCACATACCCTCGTAGACCGTAAGCGGAAGCATTATCACAACGCGGTTGATGTAGTCGTACGTCTTCACGACTCGACCGATCCAAGCACCGAACGTATGGCACCTCCGTGTTCAGCACATGTTCAGCTCGATGACATTCCCCGGGCTCCAATCCAGCAAAGCGTCGGGGATGAGTTCCATTAGCACGACGGCATGGTGACGATGGTGATGTTCTACCGGCGCAGGGCTTCGCCTAAACTCCGCGACGATATGACTGAGGTGGAATATGGTGGAGGGGGGCACCGCACACGGCTAAGGAACGATCCGTAGATCAACTTATGTGTTGTCGTGGGGTGCCCCCTGCCCCCGTATATAAAGGGGCAAGGGGGGGAGGAGGCCGGCCCTAGGAGGGAGCGCGCCAAGGGGAGTCCTACTCCCACCGGGAGTAGGACTCCCTCCTTCCTTGTTGGAGTAGGAGAAGGGGGGAAAGAGGGGGGGGAGGAAGAAGGAAAGGGGGGCCGCACCCCTTGTCCAATTTGGACCAGAGGGGGGCTGCGCGCCTCCTTCCTTTCGGCCTCTCTCCTCTATTCCCGTATGGCCCAATAAGGCCCATATACTCCCCGGCGAATTCCCGTAACTCTCCGGTACTCCGAAAAATACCCGAATCACTCGGAATCTTTCCGAACTCCGAATATAGTCGTCCAATATATCGATCTTTACGTCTCGACCATTTCGAGACTCCTCGTCATGTCCCCGATCTCATCTGGGACTCCAAACTCATAAACTCATAATATAACTGTCATTGAAACCTTAAGCGTGCGGACCCTACAGGTTCGAGAACTATGTAGACATGACCTGGAACTGTTTCCGGTCAATAACCAATAGTGGAACCTGGATGTTTATATTGGCTCCTACATATTCTACGAAGATCTTTATCGGTCAAACTGCATAACAATATACGTTGTTCCCTTTGTCATCGGTATGTTACTTGCCCGAGATTCGATCGTCGGTATCCAATACCTAGTTCAATCTCGTTACCGGCAAGTCTCTTTACTCGTTCCGTAATACATCATCCCACAACTAACTCATTAGTTGCAATGCTTGCAAGGCTTAAGTGATGTGTATTACCGAGAGGGCCCAGAGATACCTCTCCGACAATCGGAGTGACAAAACCTAATCTCAAAATACGCCAACCCAACATGTACCTTCGGAGACACCTGTAGAGCACCTTTATAATCATCCAGTTACGTTGTGATGTTTGGTAGCACACAAAGTGTTCCTCTGGTAAACGGGAGTTGCATAATCTCATAGTCACAGGAACATGTATAAGTCATGAAGAAAGCAGTAGCAACATACTAAACGATCGTGTGCTAAGCTAACGGAATGGGTCAAGTCAATCACATCATTCTCCTAATGATGTGATCCCGTTAATCAAATGACAACTCTTTTGTCCATGGCTAGGAAACTTAACCATCTTTGATTCACGAGCTAGTCAAGTAGATGCATACTAGTGACACTATGTTTGTCTATGTATTCACACATGTATCATGTTTCCGGTTAATACAATTCTAGCATGAATAATAAACATTTATCATGAAATAAGGAAATAAATAATAACTTTATTATTGCCTCTAGGGCATATTTCCTTCACGTCCACGACGGGCCTACCAACTAGTCGCAAGGCTGGCCACCTCGTGCTTTTGCTTCATCGAGAGGCTCTTCCACATCGCGCTGGAGCTCGCAGTCATAGCGAAGGAGGTGCAAGGAGGACCCAAAACGGACGTACTTGTGGTGCGAATGGTGTCAGGCGAGGCATCGTTTAAATAGCGGGTCTCCCGCAAGGCCAAGTGGTGAGCAATGTCAACGCTGGCGCCGAAGTGGGTTTCTCGGATACCGCTCCTATTTAATACTGATAAGTGGACATACGGGCAGTCATTTTGAATACGGTAGATAGTTGTCCCGTCCTGTCCAATCACGTCGCTCCAACATTGAACAGGCGCGGAGACCGGGATGCGGCGCGGACGGCTCTCTCGGCCGATGCGTCGCTTTAATATCAGTTGCATTGAGAGGCCACATCCACTGGGCCTGCATGAATGCGATGCTAGAGCTCTAGACCGGCATGAGTGCGCAGTAAACGCTTCGCATGGGATAAGGCGCAGGCGTGTGGTGGCCTACAGAGGCAAGTAGGGCGGCGTTAGGCGAGGATTGTGTAGCCGAGAGGGGGGTCTTTTTTACTTCGTGTGTGGGCGCCAAGTATATTTAAGAGTCGGTCCAGCAAAGAAGGATAATTTTTACTCCTCTAAAGCTTTTAGGAGAGCGAATAACTAGAGGTTACGCCTTGCGTGGGCCTCTAGGGGTTATTTTGGTGTCCTGGGAGCATGCTAAGTGGTGTATCCAGCCATCGCCACATGTCGCATGCTGGCAGCTTCTTTTGGAAATTTTTCCACGCATTTTTGGGTTTTAGATGAGTTTTTTCAGGTTTTTTATTGGCTTTTTTGTTTTTTGCCTGGTTTTCCTATGTTTTGGAGAATTATTATTTTGTGTCGGAAATTTTTGTATGCTTTCACGAGAAGCACATATTTGCCGTCGCAAGAAGCATAGATTTGCTTCGCTTCCACCAGAAGCACAACTATGCTTCTCGAAAAGTAAAAAAATATGTGCTTCCATGAGAAACACGGATTTGCTTCAGCGAAGCCACAGATTTGTTTCCGCTGTGCTTCTCAAAAAGGAAAGAAAATCTAGGCTTGTACTAGAGGCAAATATTTGTTTCTCATGGTAGCACAAATTTGCTTCCGCGGGTTGTGCTTCTTGAATACACAGATTAACTTCCACGAACAGTGCTTCTCGAAAAGTGAAAAACCACAACCATGCTTCTGCCTCTGTTTTTTTATTCTTTTTTCGGTTTTCATGAACAAAAAAAGTTCATCAAACCTATTAACATGGGTTCTAGTTTCCAAGAGCTCGACGTGAGAAATCCAAAGGTGAAAACAGTTTGGTATTTGGACGCACGGTTCAAGAGATAAAATATTTTGAATAGATTAATCTAAAAAAAAGGGAAAACTACCAGATTGTGACAAGCGGCGCCAATGCAGTGCGCCATTTGTCAGCACTTGAGAAGGCGGGAGTGACCTTTGCAAAAGATAACTCTTAATTAGTGATTTGGAATGGGTTAGATGTTGTTTCGAGAAGAGAAAAGAAATGAAATTATACTCCTTTATAGCCTTTTAGGTATGAGTTAGAGGTGCCATAAGCACCCATGTGAATCCCATCAACATTTTCTATAGGGGTATATACTAGTAGGTAGTGTGCGATGGCACACCGTGCCTCATTGGTTTGTTTGAGATTGAAACCATGTGGGTCATTAGTTTGAGAGTAGTCGTTTTTGTATTTTCGAGTATCTGATGCACATTTCTTGTGTTCATGTTTTTAAGGGGAGAGTGTGTTAATTACTTATTTATAGAATCTATACATGATGCAAACATGGATAACAGAAAAGTAAGGCGGCATGCAGCGGAGAAGGAAGGTACATGTGTAATGAGGAAATCAAGAGATAGCTGCTTGAAACAAACATACATGAGGGGAGGGAGAGATGGGGGAAAGTGTTGGAAATATGCCCTAACGGCAGTAATAGTTGTATTATTATATTTCCATATTCATAATTATAGACTTTATATTCTATGTTATAACTGCTATGATCCTGAATATGCGATTCAGTGAAAAACTCATATGCATGTGTGGAATGATAAATGGTAAAATAAAATGTTCCTACTCTCGCCTCTAAAACAAGCTCAAGTGTTGTTGATGATCTTTTTTTTTTGATCTTAGGATATCGTTAAGTGTAACAATGATCCTAAAACAACATTAAGATTATGATATTGGAAGGACGATCATATTGAACTGACCCAATCTTTTTTGTTATGAATTGAGTTACTATCGTCTGCATTCAATTGTAATAACACGGAGTGTTAATGTGTGATATTGCTCCTTAGACCATGAGAGCATCATGGTCACTTCTTACCGTACGGTGAGCTTTGGGGTTGCTCAAACGTCACTTGTAACACGATGAGCATAACAATAACTTACAAGTTCATCGGAAAGTTTGACAAGTGACCATATAGCTCGAGAGTGCGATTTGCTCCTCCGATGATGGAGAGATATTCTTAGGGCCCTCTCGGTGTGGCAGCATGAATCATCGTCTGGCAAAACACATGTGACTTCGTCACGAGGATGCTGGAACACAATAATGAGAAAGAAGAACAAAATCTGTAACGAGGATTTTGGTATAACGAGCATAGTGATAACTCGAGAGGATACCGATGCATCTCGGGTTTTGTGAAGTATCGCGAAGCAAAGGAAACATCACATGATAACCAAAGATTCGCTCGAATACCATTCGTGTGCTCATAGGGACCGATACGGACGTCCACAGTCCCGTAACCGGTCATTGAACGAACAGTTTCGTTCATATATACGAGTTACCGAATGATACGTCTCCAACGTATCTATAATTTTTAATTGTTCCATGCTATTATAGTATCAATCCTGGGATGTTTTATATACATTTACAAGCACTTATATATCATTTTTTGGGACTAACCTATTAACTTAGTGCCCAGTGCCAGCTGTTGTCTTTTTGCCTGTTTTTTGTTTTTCAACATATCAATATCAAACGGAGTCCAAATGCCATTAAACTTTTTGGAGGTTTTTTTCTAGACAAAAGAGACACTAGAAGCTTCGGGGGAGGGCCATAAGATGAAAGGTGGGTCCATGAGGCACCAGGGCGCGCCCTCGTGGTTCGTGGGGCCAACACAGGTCCGTTTGACCTAACTCCGCCTCTATAAATTCTCTAAAATCGTGAAACCAATAGAGAGCCAGAGGAAATACTTTTTCCGCCGCTGCAAGTTCGTGTTCTCGAGAGATCCCATCTAGATGCCTTTTCTGGCACTCTACCGAAAGGGGAATCAATCACAGAGGTGTTGTGCATCAACTTTGTTGCCCTTACGATGATGTGTGAGTAGTTTACCACAAACCTATGGGTCCATTGTTAGTAGCTAGATGGCTTTGTCTCTCTCTCTCTCTCTCTATCTATCTATCTCTCTCTCTTTGATCTTCAATACAATGTTCTCCTTGATGTTCTTGGAGGTCTGTTCAACGTAATGACTTTTTGCGATATGTTTGTTGGGATCCGATGAATTGTGAGTTTATGATCAGATTATCCATGAATATTATTTGAGTTGTCTCTGAACTCTTTTATGCATGATTACTATAGCTTCGTATTTCTGTCTGATGTATCTATTGGTTTGGCCAACTAGATTGATTTTTCTTGCAATGGGAGAGGTGCTTCGTGATGGTTTTGATCTTGCGGTGCTCAATCCCAGTGACAGAAAGGGACATGACTCGTATCTGTATCATTGCCATTAAGGATAAAAAGATGGGGGTTATTCATGTGCAAGTTTACTTTGTCTACATCATGTCATCTTGCTTAAGGCGTTAATCCATTCTTTATGAACTTAATACTCTAGAATCGTTTCAGTCTACTTGTCTCAGACGTTATGCCTATATATAATCATTGCCTTGGATATCGTCATGGTTATTTGCTTTTTCTATCAAATGCCCAACAATAATTTGTTTACCCACCGTATGCTATTTTCAATGGAGAAGCCTCTAGTGAAAACTAAGGCTCCCGGGTCTACTTTTATCATATATCAAAAACCAAAAATACTTTGCTGCACTTTTTTCTCTATCTATCTATCTATCTATCTATCTATCTATCAATCACTACACAATTTAATCTTGCACGTAACCGCCAAGGGATTGACAGCCCCTTGTTCACGTTGGGTTGCAAGGATTTGTTGTTTGTGCGTAGGTGCTGCTAACAAGGTGTCGCGTGGTTCTCCTACTGGATTGATAACCTCGGTTCTCAACTGAGGAAAATACTTATCTCTACTGTACTGCATCATCCTCTCCTATTCGGGGCATTCCCAACGTAGTTCGCAAGTAGCACGAAACCTATGGGTTCACAAGCTTAAGGAAATCACGATCTGCTAAGTGTTAGTAGGACGGAATGCATGAGAATATATTTGTGGAATTATTTCATGAATATTCGAAATAGTTTCAAGAGGATCCGAAAGCGTTTTGGGTCACCGGAAGGGTTTCAGAGAGTATCGGGTAATACCGATAAATTATATATAGGTGGAAAATGTTTCTGAAGATGTTAAGAAATATACATAATGTAGAGGTATTTAGAACATTTTACATTTAATTTAGATATCAATGGGCCTAAAAAGGTCAAGAGGTGGAAGGGAACTTGGGCCACAAGGGCCCAAGTAGGAAGCCACCCCACCCATTTCCTTGTGTGTGTGTGGGGGGGGGGGGATTGGATAAGGGGAGGGACCTTCCCCACGATCGGCGCCCAAAGGGGGGACTTTTCCCCCTTGGTGGCTGCCCTCTCCTCCTCCTCCAACCTATATACTAGGGTTTTTTGCTCTATTGGATACACAAATTTTGGAGCCTCCTCTAGTTCTTCTAGTTCATGTTCTAGTTGGTCCTAGTTGACTAATTAGAGCTTGACTAATCCTATTGTCCTCATAATTAGAAGGGTAGTGTGTTTCTAATCTCCTCCCTCTAATTCTCCAGCGACGATTAGCTCTGGATGGCCAAGAGCTGCCGGATCGTGAAGGCTGCATGCTTGCAACCAAGTAGAGAGGACGTGTTTTTGGTCTTCAGTTCGAGGGATTGTTCGTGGGCGGTACGAGGGATCGTTCATCGATGTTTTGAGGGACTCCAAATATGATCTACACTGACACATTCTTTTTCCGCCAACCCGTAATGCATCTTCCACTACTTCAGGATGCTACTAACGCGACACTACGATCAGAGACCCTTTAACGAAACTGTGTGCGATGCATTAATCGCAAACATGGATGTAAAAATTCCGTCAAAAAAGATGCAAAACTTTGCGATGGAGGAGACATCAAACACGATTCATATTTTAGTTACGTGTGCGACGTGGGGCATACGGTTCAGTTCAACGAACTGTTTGTGATGAGGTAGAACAATATAAACGGGCAGCCAGATGAAGGCGTGTGCGATATACGGCATACAGTTCACTCTGATAAACTGTTTGTGATGAGGCGAAACAACAAAAACGGGCAGCCAGATGAAGGTGTGTGCGATATACGGCATACAGTTCACTCGGATGAACTGTTTGTGATTAGGCAACACAAAAGAAACGGTCAGCCAGATCAAGGTGTGTGCGATATACGACATACGAAACAATATTCTTTACTATGAATAGTATGCTTTGTTGGGTACATAAGTATATGGATCATAGCCTTGGGCGAGCAATGTGTCCGCACGCGTCGTGCGAGCTCGAACTTCCTTCTATGCTATGTTTCCATTAATTGATGGCGTTTTATGAACACGCCACCGCTTCCCGCCATTTCCTCACCGGTTCCCATCGGCACCCAGCAATATTATGCATAAACCTAGGCGGTGCACGACGCATGAAGGCAACAAGCGCAGCCTGTAGCACATCCACCTTTTCCAAGCATGCCAACCCACAAAAGCGCCGCGTCTGCCATCAACCTCCTCGACAAGGAAAACAAGAAGGTGCCACAACCCGTCGAGGTCGAGGCCCTCCCCTGCAACGCGATGGACGACATTGTGATGCGCGTCATCGCCACGGTTGAGTAGACCATTGGTGCATGGCGCTTCAGCGCCACGGATCAAGATAGGCATGTCAGCACCGAGAGGCTACAGCTCGCCGCACAACATGATCGATGGCGTGCCGCAGAGCAATCTAGGTGCGTCCCTGCCGATAGGCCGCGGCTCGCTGCACAGCGAGACCGTTGGAGCACCGCAGAGTGAGAGGCGCAGTGCGCCGCATAGCAAGAGCGGATCCATTGACGCTTGCCTGCTGTTGACAGGGCATCGCAGCTGGGTACACGTCCCGTCAGTACCCCCATTCCTCGCCAGGAGTGGGCTGAGGCCGTCTGCGCCGTACTTGCACTAGAGGCCACCCGTGACGTACTTGCACCGGACGCCCGCCATGCCGTTCGCATGGGTCGTGCCTTTCGCCTTGTCCGCAGCCCGCTCAATGCCAATGCGCTGGTTGCTAGGCTCGATCGCCTCCTTGGCCCAGGTGTCCACCTGGGCGCAGTAGAGGAACATGGCCGTCGCATCCTCGACCTGGTGATCTCCGATGAAATAGCCAACTTGAGCCCGAGATCGCGCTCCAAATGTATTGCGAGCGTGTCGAGCGCTTGGATGAATGCCTACACGACTTCAGGTAGAGCCAAGAGCTACCGTAGGCAAGGGCTGTTGGTCATGGTCTCATGGACGCGTTTTATTTTGTTGAGTCATTTCGACGTGAATCGCTATGTATTCACAACAATCATAATATTGCTCTGTTATTGCTCTGTTTATTGCTCTGTTTCAATGTGTGTACTCTGTTTTTCATTCTTATATGTTTTATTTTAATGTGTGTGTATATGCTTTCCATTCTGTAGTTGTGGATGATAACATCTAGATATAAATTAGTATACGAAAACAGATAGAAAATGGAATTCATAATATATATTAATTGTTCATTAGTTCATCACATAATATATATAATATTATCACATATACGTGATGATACTTAACTACTAGGTACAATGCATAAAATTGAAAATGAACAATACTAAAACTAATAATCCCTCCTAGGGGCAGTATTACGGCAGTCCCTCGTCAGTATCTCCCTGGTGCGCGGCGTCTTCCCAGCACGGAGGCAGTACTCCGCCTCCTCTGCCTCGCAGCGCTTGACGTACCGATCTGCCTCTTGCTGGCGGACGAGCGCAAACGATCATGCCGGTTCGTTGGGCGCCCACTAGAGCTCCTCGTCGGTGGCATGCTGGAGCTTATCGGCCCACATCCACGCAGCAATGAGGCGCCTAGCGCCTTTGACCTTCCTCACGAAGTACCCATCTTTGTACACCTCCTCCGCATGATTCCGCATGACACATCCATGCAACAATCAAGGTAGTATTTATTGGCGGCCAGAATCTAGATCGACGGGAACAGTACACACGTCGGTCGCTGGAATTAACGAGTACTATAGTTTGAATCCCACACGATTCCCACAGCAAAAGCCGTGTGTGAACTTAATAGCTGACGGTTTCCAATACAGAACCGTGTGTGATTAATAACCCGCGCCAGTCGCTTTCCAAACCTCGAGGCGCGAAATAGAGTGCCAATAGTGTGGGGCTAGGTTGTCTTGCCAAATCTTTAACTTTCTTTTTTGAACACCAGATATTTACATTGTCTGATCATTTTTTATTTTTTTGGAATTTAAATTCCATGGCACTCCATGCATGTGTCTAAGCCGTTATGGTTAGCCGCTGCATGTATACGTATGTAGTTCAAATTTGGATTATGGTCATTAAATAACTAGAAATCACTTAAATGTCTGAAAAAGGTCAAATGACCCCTGCAATTTTTCCAAATTTTGACATGACAGTTGTATTACTGCATGTTAACTATAGAATTGTTTTGAAGCCCATAAGAGGAAGCTTCGTCATCAAACATGCATTGTTCCCTCTCGGAACCACGAGCCTTCTAGTGAGTTGCTCCGATTTGTGCGGGGTGTGTGTCCAAACTTTCGTCAAATAGGCCAAATTTTTTACCACATCATCTTGGTGGCATGACATTATGTCAAGCAAGGTTTCATGTGTTTCTGATCATTTTTTAATTTTTGGAATTTAAATATCATGGCACTCCATGCATGTGTCTAGGCTGTGACACCAATATGTTTGAAAATTCCTTCCAATTTACTGCACATGGAATTAACTCGCACATAAGTACACAAAAATATGATTTTCAAACCGTTAAGGTTAGCCCGTTGCATGTAGATGTAGTTCAAATTTGAATTACGGTCATTAAATGGCTAGAAAATCACTTAAATATCTTTAAAAGGTCAAATGACCCCTAGAATTTTCCAAATTTTCACATGGCAGTTGTATTAGTGCACGTTAACTGTAGAAACTTTTTGATGCTCATAAGAGGAAGCTACCTCCCGTTCGTCATCAAACATGCATTGTTCCCTCTTGGAACCACTAGCCTTCTACTGAGTTGTTCCGGTTTGTGAGGGATGTGTGTCCAAACTTTCGTCAAATAGGCCAAATTTTTTACCACATCATCTTGTTGGCATGACATTACGTCAAGCAAGGTCTCATGTGTTTCTGATCATTTTTTTATTTTGGATTTTAAATGCCATGGCACTCCATGCATGTGTCTAGGTCGTGACACCAATATGTTTGAAAATTCCTTCCAATTTACTGCACATGGAATTAACTCGCACACAAGTACACAAATACGATTTTCAAACCGTTATGGTTAGCCGTTGCATGTAGATGTAGTTCAAATTTGAATTACGGTCATTAAATAACTAGAAAATCACTTAAATGTCTGAAAAAGGTCAAACGACCCCTGATTTTTTTTCAAATTTTGACATGACAGTTGTATTATTTCATGTTAACTGTAGAATTTTTTTGAAGCCCATAAGAGGAAGCTATCGTTGATTCGTCATCAAACATGCATTGTTCCCTCTCGAAACCACGAGCCTTCTAGTGAGTTGCTCCGGTTTGTGAGGTGTGTGTGTCCAAACTTTCGTTAAACATGCCAAATTTTTTACCACATCATCTTGGTGGCATGACATTATATCAAGCAAGGTTTCATGTGTTTCTGATCTTTTTTCTAATTTTTTGGAATTTAAATGCCTTGGCACTCCGTGCTTTGTGTCATAGCCGGGAGACTAATATGTCTGAAAAATCCTTCCAATTTACTGCACATGGAATTAACTCGCACACAAGTACACAAATATGATTTTTCGAACCACTATGGTTAGCCGTTGCATGCAGATGTAGTTCAAATTTGGATTACGGTCATTAAATAACTAGAAAATCACTTATATGTCTGAAAAAGGTCAAATGACCCCTAATTTTTTTTTCAAATTTTGACATGACAATTGTATTACTGCATGTTAACTGTAGAATTTTTTTGAAGCCCATAAGAGGAAGCTATCGTTGATTCATCATCAAACATGCATTGTTCCCTCTCGGAACCACGAGCCTTCTAGTGAGTTGCTCCGTTTGTGAGGGGTGTGTGTCCAAACTTTCGTTAAACATGCCAAAATTTTTACTACATCATCTTGGTGGCATGACATTACATCAAGCAAGGTTTCATGTGTTTCTGATCTTTTTTCTATTTTTTTGGAATTTAAATGCCATGGCACTCCGTGCTTTGTGTCATAGCCGGGAGACCAACATGTTTGAAAAATCCTTCCAATTTACTGCACATGGAATTAACTCGCACACAAGTACACAAATATGATTTTTGAAACCACTATGATTAGCCATTGCATGTAGATGTAGTTCAAATTCGAATTGCAGTCATCAAATTGCTAGAAAATCACTTAAATGTCTTTAAAAGGTCAAATGACCCCTGTAATTTTCCAAACTTTCAAATGATAGTTGTATTAGTGCATGTTAACTGTAGAAATTTTTTTGAAGGCCGTAAGAGGAAGCTATCGCCTGTTTGTCATTAAACATGCATTGTTTCCTCTCGGAACCACGAGCCTTCTAGTGAGTTGCTCCGGTTTGTGCCCAAACTTTCATCAAACATGCCAATTTTTTTACCACGTCATCTTGGTGGCATGACATTACATCAAGCAAGGTTTCATGTGTTTTTGATTATTTTTTTAACTTTTTAGAATTTAAATGCCGTGGCACTCCATGCTTTTGTGTCATAGCCGTGAGACCAATATGTGTGAAAATCCCTTCCAATTTACTGCATATGAAATTAACTCGCACAGAAGTACACAAAAATGATTTTTAAACCATTATGGTTAGCCATTGCATGTAGATGTAGTTCAAATTTGAATTACGGTCATTATATGGCTAGAAAATCACTTAATTGTCTTAAAAGGTCAAATGACCCCTGGAATTTTCCAAAATTTCAAATGACAGTTGTATTAGTACTACAATTTTTCTCATACATTTAAAACACCATCCGTTCCCACTTTACTCCAAGTTCGTCTTTCACAGCTAATAAAAAATATCAACGACATCACACACAATTGTTTTGCAGGAACCATTTGCGATGAAAATTCATGGGTCTATTTGAGTCTTCCTCCTTAAGCTTCACCGGCTCGTCTGCTCCAGTGCGGGCAACCCCCAAATCCACGAATTCTGATCCCCATTCCTGCAACCCCTTCTTGCAAAAGATGATGCCGTGGAAACACTTCATGAGGGCCCATACGGTGGCCACATCCTCCCCGAGCGCCACCGCTAGGGTCGAGAGCGCGACTGCCTATGCCGAGAGTGTCGCCGCATCTGCCGAGAGGGCGCCTGCGACAGCCGACAAGGCAGCTGCAGCAGCCGAGACAGCTGCAGCAGCTGCTGCGATGGCGGCTGCAAACATCGAGAGCGCTCGAGTTGCCGTCTGTGTCGCTGATGTTGCCCTGGCCCGGGTCGAGGCCATCCACGCCAAGATATTCCAGTCCACCTCAGAATCCAGCATGCAACCCATGTCCGAAAAGGCGGTGGTGGCCATGGAGCACCTACTTCCTCATGAGATTGCCAAGCGGGAGCTGGAGATGCAGGAGGCAACAGAGATCGTGGAGCACCGGGAGGAGGAGTTGCGCATGGTAGAGGTCGAGGTAGAGAAGAGTCTTTCCATCGAGGAATCGGCGGTGGTGTACCAACGTGAGCTCTGGCACAACCACTACTACGAATACTACAACCTTGAGGGCGGCGCCGAGGACGAGGACGCGATCGACTTCAACAGGGGGGACGCGGAGTCCACCAACGACTGCATGTCGCCAGGACAAGTCATCAATGTCTCATCTCACACCAGCGATGCATAGGCCGGCGCGGCAGTGGCTTTGTTAAAATTATGCGTACTTAGGTTTTTTAATGTTGGTCTTTTGTTAGAGCAATGTTTAGGTAAACTAGCTCTGTTTATTTACTAGAATTGCTCAATTCAGTGGTGTGGTCTATGTGTTGTACGCTCTTTTGTGTGCCCAAATTAGCAAGCGATGTTAAATTATGCAATGATGTGGATGAGGACAGTACCCAACGATATTTCCACCAAAATTTGAATTATCAAACTCATCCCATGCACGTAAAGCAGAAGAATTATTTGTGAAGCACACAATCGTTCAAAGTGAATGGTGTCCAGCGGCACCGCGCACAAAGTTTCCCTCCACATTTCGAATTTTTTGGCCTACCGCCAAAATATCTACCCCGCCCCCTTCCCCCTCCTTTTCTCCCCGACCACAAGTCACATTTCCCCTGTTTCCTCCTTCCTTCATTCCTTCCGAAGCTATAGCCGCTTCCTTGCTTGCTTCCTCGCTCTCGCCTCTCGCATCCTACCGCCGAGGTCACCATGGTCTTCTTCAATGACCTCTCCAGTGGTTCCTCCTCCTCCGACGACGAATTTTTTAACACCCGAGTATGCCTCTCTTCTCTCTCTCTCTCTCTCCCAGTTTATGACTTGGAATGAAGGATTTTAACCTGGCGGTCGATTTGAGTCATTTCTTCCTCTTGTAGCTCCCTAGGACCATCAGTTGCAACGAATGGAGCGGGGTGGCTGAAGATCTGCCTGCTCATTGTCAACATCAATCTCCATGCGTGAAGCTAGTTGCACTTGAATCCGTGGATAGTGGGAGGAAGTTTCTGGCATGTGCAGAGAAGGTTAGCCCCACTTTCGTTGTTACAAATCATTTGTTAGATGTGATTCATACACTGTCACTATGCTATGTTATTGTAAATTTTAAGACAATGTCATAGTTGCACCTAGTATCTAAAAACATTGCCATCTCATTAGCGGTGCCATTAGAAAATTATTTGGCATCGCTTCAGCAGTTTGTGCATCCAACTTTGGTCCACACATCCAAGCAGCCAAGCAGTAAAATACTAAATCTTTATGGCACGAAGGAACTGGCCATCGGAACAATTAGGTGCTCTGGAGTCTGGGTCCCTATTTTTTTTTGCTGCATCGTCTCACTGGTGCAGGCCACCGGTGCCAAATGTAGCAACAATTGTCTTTACACCAGTTCTGGCATACACAGTGGACGACCTTAGTGCTATTAGTTCTATTGTTTACTAAATTTGTGAATGTACACACCTGTTAGTATCAATTTGTTGTCATCCAAACACTGTCGCTATGCTGTTGCAATTATTTTTAGCTTCCTCATAAAATGTTTGATTTTTTATTTATAGTTCATGACTAAGAACTTGTAGCGTTGTTGTAGTTAATTATAGCTTCTGATGTTTTAGAATTTTGTTATTGTCTAAGTAGCAATTAATTCATTTGCACATTGATCTTTTTGAGAAGATATGTCATAATTAACATGTTTCTTCAGTTTATCAAAATATGTATTTGGTGATTTTCTATGTTGCTAGAAATCAATTTCTCCTACCATTGTTACTAATCTAGTTTTAAATATTATAGGATGAACGAAAGTGTTCTTACCTGGAGTGAGTTGATCAAGAGTGGCCACAGTCTTTGAGGATGTGCCTAGCAAAGCTCTAGAGTATGTATGAGGAAGAGAACAGAGGTAATGATGTCTAGTATGCAACTTTATTCTTGTAGACACGTGTTGGGCCTCCAAGCGCAGAGTTTTGTAGGACAGTAGCAATTTTCCCTCAAGTGGATGACCTAAGGTTTGTCAATCCGTGGGAGGCGTAGGATGAAGATGGTCTCTCTCAAACGACCCTGCAACCAAATACAAGAAATCTCTTGTGTCCCCAACACACCCAATACAATGGCAAATTGTATTGGTGCACTAGTTTGGTGAAGAGATAGTGATAAAGTGTAATATGGATGGTGGAAATATATTTTTGTAATCTGAATAAATAAAAACAGCAAGGTAGCAAATAGTAAACGGGCACAAAAATGGTATTGCAATGCTTGAAAATGAGGCCTAGGGTCTGTACTTTCGCTAGTGCAGTCTCTCAACAGTGCTAACATAGTTGGATTATATAACTATCCCTCAAAGTGCGATGAAGAATCACTCCAAAGTTCCTATCGAGCGGAGAACATAAGACGGAATTGTTTGTAGGGTACGAAACCACCTCAAAGCTATTCTTTCCGTTCGATCTATTCAAGAGTTCGTACTAAAATAACATCTATTCTTTCCGTTCGATATATCCTAGAGTTCGTATTAAAATAACACCAAAGCAAATTCAGATTTATATTATTCAATCCAACGCAAAGAACTTCAAAGAGTGCCCCAAGATGTCTACCGGAGAAACAAACACAAGAATGTGCATCAACCCCTATGCATAGATTACCCCAATGTCACCTCGGGAATCCGCGAGTTGAGTGCCAAAACATATATCAAGTGAATCAATACGATACCCCATTATCACCACAAGTATTCAATTGCAAGAGATATATCAAGTGTTCTCAAATCCATAAAAGTATTCAATCCGATAACAATGAAATCTCAAAGGGAAAAAACTCATTTCATGACAACAAGATAGAGATGGGAAAACACCATATGACCCGACTATATTAACAAAGCTCGCGATACATAAAGATCGTGACATTTCAAGAACACGAGAGAGAGAAGAGAGAGAGAGAGCGAGCGAGAGAGAGAGATTAAACACATACCTACTGGTACAAACCCTCAGCCCCAAGGGTGGACTACTCCTTCCTCATCGTGGTAGCCGCCGGGATGATGAAGATGGCCACCGGAGATGATTTACCCCTATAGCAGGGTGTCGGAACGGGGTCTAGATTGGATCTTGTGGATACAAAGGACTTGCGACAGCGGAACTTCTAATATAGGGCTGCCCCGAATGGTTTTGGAATATTTGGGAATTTATAGGGCGAAGAGGCTGTTCAGGGGGCACCCGAGGTGGGCAGCACCCACCAGGGCACGCCTGGGCCTCCTGGCGCGCCCTGGTGGGTGCTGCTCCCCTCGAGCAGCCCCCCAGGTGCTTCCTTGGCCCACTGGCTTTCTTCTGGCCCAAAAATTGTAGCGACCAGACCTCAAACAGTCTGATATCTGTGCATTAGTGTCATCCCTGGATCGGTAATGCTGACACGCACAATACTTGAAGGATTTATAATAGAGTAGCAATCACACACTTAGTACATCGAATGTCTCAAAAGAGAACTTATTACAATAAATATGGCTTAAGGCCATCTAATAACGATAACAATGGAAGGCTTGAAAGATAAAGTGAGTCCATCAACTCCAACGGCATCACTGAGTGAAAGATCACGACCTAAGGCACCTTACTCGTCGTCTGAAAAGTCTGCAACATGAATGTTGCAGCCCGAAACGGGTCAGCACATGGAATATGCTGGCAATGTAACACATAGAGAGTAATGAAGAGAATAATGCTATCGCTGCATGCATATATGGCTGGTGGAAAGCTCTATGGTTACAGTTTTGCATAAAGCCAATTTTTCCCTACAACAAAGGAATACATTTTATTTAACTATCATGGTGGTTGTTAAACATTGAGAAGGTTCACCCAACTCAATCCAAATTAAGCATCATCATTTAAACCTAATCAAATTATATTAAGAGTGATGAGATCCACATGATAATCCAAAAACTAGATACTCAAAACGTCCATAACCAGAGACATGGCTAACCATGATTAGTTTATACACTCTACAGAGGTTTGTGCACTTTTCCCCACAAGACTCGATCTCCTCCATTGGATTTCTCGCACTACACGGTGTTTGAGAAACAGATGACCGAGACACAGTCTTTCAGAAGCATTAACTCTTTACTCTGGGTGGACAGTACCAACCTGCAACCCGTACATCTGCTAGGCTACCACTGAAAGAGGTCACACAACATACTGAACTATGCCAGAGCCCATAATGGCTTGTGGCTGCACACGGAAATTTCTAGCATGAATAATCTTATGATCCCTTTGAGCCTGGGTGCGGTCCATAGGAGAATCACACGGTACCCCGGGATTTCCAAAAATACAGGCAACACTGGGTTCCCCAGGTGCCTCAATCCACCCAGATGTGTATTAAAGTAGCCACCTTAAGTTAACCATTAAGTAACAATACTCACATCTATCATGGATACACTCACCCAATCCACGTCTACAAGCATAGCATAGCAATATAAGCAACGTATAAGTAACTCCCAAGGTTTGATAATAAACAGGACAATAGGTACTACCTCATCTACTTCCCAAAACCCACATATTAATCAGATCCTAAATATGCCATTGTTTGAGGGTTGATATAATGCAATAAAACTGGGTAGTAAAGAGGTATGATCAAAGTGTTACTTGCCTGCTGATGATCCGTGAAACCTAGAGACTCGTAGTAGCACGCTTCGCACTCCGGGTACTCTATCGCAAATAAACAAGCATACAATAAGCACTCAACTAGAAGCACGGGTAAAACTCAAATTAGAGATCTAACCAGAAAGTTCAACTTAAGAACTCCGGTTTGCAAAATAATCAAATAAAACAAAACAACGAAACTCAAACTACAAAAGAAACAAGCTTCGTTTACTAATCTGACTTAAGTCAAATTTTACAGTAGCAAAACTTGTTTAAGTTGGTTAAACGGAAAGAGGATTTCGAGACGAAACTCTAGGCGCTTGAATCGCCTTATTCCGATAAGCAAGCGAAAATAAAAACTAAAACAAAAATCAGGGCAGAAATCAGGATCGAAAATAATCGCGGAAAAACCCTGAAAAAGAAAAACTGACGAACAGGCTAACGAACGAACGGTCGCTGTCTACGGCTAAATGGTGAAAATTGTTCGTTAAAACAAATGAACGAACGGGCGGTCGCTAAATAACTAAACCGGAAAAAAATAAAACCGATCTATAAAAAAACCAGGGTTCCTAAAAAAACCAACGGTTTTCTGAGAAACCCGACGAACGGCGAGGCGGCGGTGGCGGCTACCTCCAGCGGTGGTCCAGCGGGCAAGGCGGCGGGTTCCGGCAGCGGTGGGGCTCCGGCGGATGGTGGTGGCGGCGTCAGGCGATGGGGACGGGAGGCGGCGCGACGGCGGCGGCGGTGGCGGATCCGGCGGCGGCGGCGCGGATCGGCTAGGGTTAGGGTTTCGGCGGCGGTGGGGCTGGGCTGGGGCGGCTCGGCGCCTCGGGCTTTAAAGGCCCGGCCGGGTCAGTGACCCAGGCGGACATGGCCCAGTAAGGTCGGTGGCATTTTTTTTAAATAATTCTGCGCAGAAAAACAGATAAAAGAAATACTAAACAGACTCCAAAAATCCTGAAATAAATTTTCCCCGTCCTCTAAAAATAAGACGGGCCGGGTGAACATTTATTTGGGCCTATAATGCAATTTTGAAAAACGCAATTTTTTACTAATTCAAATAAAATAGCGATAAAACTCCGAATAAAAATTCTCATTTGATTTTTAATATTAAATCTCCAATATTTCTTTATTTTGGGAAAGTCATTTTATTCCCTCTCTTTTATTTTTATACAAGAAATATTTGAAGATAAAATAATTAAAATCAAACGATCCTCTTTTCAAAATTTGAGAAAAACTCAAATATGAAAATAACGAAATCCCCAACTCTCTCTGTGGGTCCTTGAGTTGCGTAGAATTTCTAGGATCAAGCCAAAATGCAATAAAATATGATATGTAATGATGATCTAATGTATAACATTCCAAATTGAAAATTTGGGATGTTACAAACCTACCCCCCTTAAGATGAATCTCGCCCTCGAGATTCGAGTTGGCTAGAAAATAGGTGTGGATGATCCTTCCGTAGGTCTTCCTCTCGCTCCTAGGTGGCTTCATCCTCGGTATGGTGGCTCCACTGAACTTTACAGAACTTGATAACCTTGCTGCGTGTGACTCGGCTGGCAAACTCGAGAATCTTCACTAGTTTCTCCTCATAGGTCAAGTCGCTATACAACTAAATCGCTTCCAGTGGTACTGTATCTCTTAGTGGAATATCAGCCATCTCTGCATGGCACTTCTTCAACTCCGAAACGTGGAACACATCGTGAACTCCTGACAATCCTTCGGTCATTTCCAACTTGTAGGCAACTTCTCCCATACGTTCTAGAACTTTGTATGGTCCCACAAAACGTGGCGCTAATTTTCCCTTAACTCCAAAACGTTTAACTCCTCGAAGTGGGGACACTCGAAGATAAACTCTGTCTCCAACTTCGTAAACTGTCTCCTTGCATTTAGAATCCGCATAGCTCTTCTGCCTGGACTGGGCTACCTTGAGTCTATCGCGAATCAGCTTAACCTTCTCTTTGGATTCTTTAATCAAATCTGGTCCAAATTGGATTGATAACTGTTGTTGTAAGAGAACCCTTCGAAAGGGGCCATCTTCAAATTGGATTGATAACTGTTGTTATAAGAGAACTCCGCATAAGGCAAATTGTCGTCCCAACTAGATCCATAATCTAGCGCACAAGCTCTCAACATGTCTTCCAGAATCTGATTGACTCTCTCGGTCTGTCCATCTGTCTGTGGATGAAATGTTGTACTGAACTCTAGCCTGGTACCCAAAGTTTCATGCAACTGATTCTAAAACTTTGAGGTAAACTGGGTTCTTCTATCTGATATAATGGTCCTCGGAACTCCATGCAGACATATGATCCTGGTCATGTATATCTTTTCCAACTTAGCACTGGTATAAGTGGTCTTCACTGGGATGAAATGAGCTACCTTCGTCAAACGATCGACTACAACCCATATCGAGTCATAGCCTGAACAAGTCCTGGGTAATCCCGTGATAAAATTCATGCCTAGCTTATCCCACTTCCATTCGGGTATCGGCAATGGCTGTAGCAATCCTGCTGGCTTCTGATGCTCTGCCTTCACTCTCTAACATGCACCACAAACTGCTACATACTCCGCAATATCCTTCTTCATTCTGGTCCACCAGAAACTGTCCTTCAAATCCAGATACATCTTAGTATTCCCTGGGTGAATCGAATATGGCGAATCATGGGCCTCTTGCAGAATCAACTTCCTGATCTCCTGATCATTGGGTACATATATGCGATCCTGAAACCATAAGGTATTGTGCTCATCCTCATGAAATCCCTTAGCTTTTCCGTTGCTCATATTTTCCTTTATCTCGGCAATCTCCTTGTCCGTCTTTTGAGCTTCTCGGATCTTATCCATCAAGGTAGACTGAATCTCCAATGCTGCTACATAGCCTCTCGGAACTATCTCCAAACATAGCTCACAAAGATCCTCTGCTAACTCCTTGGGTAACTCTCCAGTCAAGAGGGTGTTGACATGGCTCTTGCGGCTCAACGCATCGGCTATACGTTAGCCTTTCCTCGATGATAATGCAACCTCATATCATAGTCCTTAATGAGCTCCAACCATCTCCTTTGCCTGAGATTCAATTCCTTCCGCGTGAAGATATACTTCAAACTCTTGTGATCCGTGTACACCTCACAATGGTTTCCGATGAGAAAGTGTCTCCATGTCTTCAACGCATGCACTACGGATGCTAACTCCAGATCGTGTGTAGCATAATTCAACTCATCGGGTTTAAGCTATTGTGAGGCATATGAAACAACTCTTCCCTCCTGCATAAGCACTGCTCCAAGTCCTTGACGAGAAGCGTTGCAATATACTTCATAATCATTGTGTTGATCTGGCAGAATCAACACTGGTGATGTAACCAAACGTTTCTTCAACTCCTAGAAACTAGCGTCACATTCCTCAGTCCATTTGAATTTGGTGTATTTTTTCAACAACTCCGTCTTGGGCTTTGCAATCTTCGAGAAATTCTGAATGAACCTCCGTTAGTATCCTACGAGTCCAAGAAAACTCCGGATCTCTCCAACTAACGTGGGTGCTTCCCAATTTGTCACAGTGACAACTTTGGTGGGGTCTACTGCTATTCCTTCTCCGGATATAACACGTCTGAGGAATCCAACTTCCTTCAACCAAAACTCACACTTGCTGAATTTGGCATATACCTGATGTTCTCTGAGCTTCCCAAGTACCAAACGCAAATGCTCCATATGCTCCTCTTCATTCTTTGAGTAAACCAGAATATCATCAATGAACACCACGACAAACTTATCCAGAAACTCCATAAACACCTTGTTCATCATGTTCATAAAATAGGCAAGTGCGTTAGTCAGACCAAATGACATAATGGTATACTCATATAGCTCGTACCTTGTGGTAAAAGTTGTCTTAGGTATATCCTGCTCTCGAATCTTCAGCTGGTGGTATCCTGATCGCAGATCGATCTTGGGAAATACTTTAGCTCCTTGCAATTGGTCAAACAGATCATTGATCATCGGCAGTGGGTACTTGTTCTTTGTCGTTACTTCATTCAATCCTCAATAATCAACAACCATCCTCGACGATCCATCCTTCTTCTCCACTAGAAGCACTGGTGATCCCCAAGGTGACGAACTGGGGCGAATGTAGCCTTTATCCAGTAACTCCTTAATCTTCTTCTTAATTTCCTCCAAATCATTTGTGGGCATCCTGTTTGGTCTCTTAGATATTGGCCCTGTGCCTGGCAAAAGCTCAATCAAAAACTCAATGTCTCTATCTGGTGGCATGCCTGTCAACTCTTCTAGAAATACGTCAGGGAAATCCTTCACCACTGGTACTTCCTCCTGTACAACTCCTGTTAAGGAATTCACTTGAGTCCTCTTCGGCATATGCCCGGATACATACTTAATCCTTCTTCCTTCCGGGGTGGTGAGCAAAATTGACTTACTGGCTTACTCAATGTTCCCTCCATACTTTGATAACCAATCCATGCCTAATATCACATCCAGTCCTTGTGACTCCAATACTATTAGGTCTAAGGGAAACACGTAGTTACCAATCCTTAATGGTAACCGATCACACCATAAACTAGCCATATACTCTGCTCCTGGTGAGGTTACTAACATGGGTGACCTAAGGGCTTGGGTTGGCAGGTTATACTTATCCACAAATCCCCTTGATATGTATGAATGCGATGCACCAGTATCAAAAAGAACGATTGCAGTAAATGACCTAACCAAAAACTTACCTATTACTGCATCTGGTTGTGCCTCAACTTCCTCCATGTTAACGTGGTTCACCTGTCCCCTTTTTGAAAGGGTTAGGCTTCTTCCCAGAGCTTCCATTGCCATTTCTATTCTTAGCTTCAGGACATTCATTGGCATAATGTCCAGTCTTCTAGCACTTGTAGCAAGTAATGTGGCTCAGATCCTTCTTGGCGGGCGTTGCTGGGTTGGAACGGTTCTGGCCGTTGCTTCCTCCGTTACCATTCCCATTCTTGGGGCCACTATGGTTGTGCGAACTACCTCCATTGTGATTGTGACCTCCATGGTTATGCTGAAAAGGTCCTCCCGAGTTCGGGGTAAAATGAGGCTTCTGATGAGCTCCCGAGTTGTACTTTCCTTGTCCATACTTACTCTTGCGGTTGTCAATCTTCTGCTGCTTCCCTTCAGTCATGAGAGCTCTATCTACAAACTCCTAGTAGTTGTTGAAGGTTGCCACCATCAACTGCATGCTCAGCTCATCATTCAGTCCTTCCAGAAACTTCTCCTGCTTAGCTGCATCCGTAGCAACATCATCTGGGGCATAACGTGCTAGCTTACTAAAGTCATCCACATACTAGCCGACTATACGTCCTCCTTGGCGCAAGTTGTGAAACTCATGCTTCTTCATGGCCATAGCTCCTGCTGAAACATGGGCAGTATGGAAAGAGTGCTGAAACTGGTCCCATGTGACAGTGTCGATGGGGTAAGTGGCTGTGAAATTCTCCCACCATGATGTTGCGGGTCCATCAAGCTGATGTGCGGCAAAATGCACTCTCTCCGCATTTGTGCATCCTGCAGTGGTCAACTCCCTTCCAATCTTGCGGAGCCAATCATCTGCAACTATCGGCTCGGTGCTACTGGAGAACACCGGTGGATTAAGCCTCAAGAAATGGGCTAAGTGGTCAACTGGTGGTGGTGGAGGTGGGTTGTTGTTGTTGTTGTTCCCCTGATTCTGATTATGGACTAGTATCTGCATCAATGGATTGTGCTACTGGATCAACTGAGTGAGCTCCGGTGGGAAAGCAAATCCATTGTCGCATCTCGGAGGCATCTGAGGGTTTAGAAAGGATGAGAAAATAGAATAGAATGAGGTATAGAGAGAAAAAACACTACCCATATGCACATGAGACAACCACAATCATATCACTTCAATCAATTCAAACAAGGGCATACAACGATCTAACTATCGTTACAAAAGTGCTCGGACTATACTATATACATGGGGGAATACTACTACTGCTATGGTGGTCGACTAGAAAATTTGATCGGTTGAAGACTCCATGATATCTGCTCCAGCTTCATCAAAAAAGTCATCATCACTATCGTCAGGGTCTAAGTCGGTGTCGTCGATGATGATGTAGTTCTCCGGGCAGGTAGAATCATCATCATCTCCTCCTGGCGCGGGGTCTCCCATGAATACTCTGATATTCTTTATCAGGTCATCATTCTTCTCCAATAGTGTTACAATTTCCTCCTCATATCCATCACGTGTAGACTTGAGTTCTTCCTCCAGCTCCGTGATCCTGGTCATTGCCTTCTTCAGATCTATCATGCCTGCACACATCTGGTTCTCCTGGCGTCGAATGTGCTGATTTAACTCCTGGATGAAAGCTGCAATAGATCTATCCTTCCTAGTGCTAATCATCTCCCATTGCTCATCTCGGTGCCCACAAATCTGGTAGATAGTATCCTTGAGATCCTTGTGGTAAACTTCTCTAATGCGTCCCATGGTGATGTGGGCTGCCATGCTCTTTCCTAAACTCCAGGTTGGTGCATCAAAGGAAAACTCTATGGGCTCAGTGACTGGCATGAACGTCCTTCCTGGTACTTGAACTTGAATCATCCAACGCTCCTCTTCTAGTAAAGTGGCGATGTAGGTCCCGGTGAAGCTTGGTACTCCGATGTTCAGGTAACTAGTAACTTCCTTCAAGTGGCGTCCGAAAGGTGTATCTTCATCCGGTTGAGTGTACTTGTTCCTTGCATCCGCCATCCTAAAGAGTAGAAAAGGGAGAGGAGTTGGAAATGAGAAGAGAGTAGTGATCTAGGGCTTTAGCTTAGTGGTCGTGTCCTACAGTCAGCGTGTGCTCCGATACCATCTTGTAGCGACCAGACCTCAAACAGTCTAATCTCTGTGCATTAGTGTCATCCCTGGATCGGTAATGTTGACACGCACAATACTTGAAGGATTTATAACAGAGTAGCAATCACACACTTAGTACATCGAATGTCTCAAAAGAGAACTTATTACAATAAATATGGCTTAAGGCTATCTAAGAACGGTAACAGCGGAAGGCTTGGAAGATAAAGTGAGTCCATCAACTCCAACGACATCACTGAGTGAAAGATCACGACCTAAGGCACCTTACTCGTCGTCTGAAAAGTCCGCAACATGAATGTTGCAGCCCGAAACGGGTCAACACATGGAATATGCTAGCAATGTAACACATAGAGAGTAATGAACAGAATAATGCTATCGATACATGCATATATGGCTGGTGGAAAGCTTTATGGTTACAGTTTTGCATAAAGCCAATTTTTCCCTACAACAAAGGTATAAATTTCATTTAACTATCATGGTGGTTGTTAAACATTGAGAAGGTTCACCCAACTCAATCCCAATTAAGCATCATCATTTAAACCCAACCAAATTATATTAAGAGTGATGAGATCCACATGATAATCCAAAAACTAGATACTCAAAACGTCCATAACCGGGGACACGGCTAACAATGATTAGTTTATACACTCTGCAGAGGTTTGCGCACTTTTCCCCACAAGACTCGATCTCCTCTGTTGTATTTCTCGCACTACACTGTGTTTGAGAAATGGATGACTGAAACACAGTCTTTCAGAAGCATTAACTCTTTATTCTGGGTAGACAGTACCGACCTACAACTCCTAAATCTGCTAGCCCACCACTGAAAGAGGTCACGCAACATACTCAACTATGCCAGAGCCCATAATGGCTTGTGGCTGCACATGAAAGTTTCTATCATGAATAATCTTATGATCCCTTTGAGCCTGGGTGGCGGTCCATAGGAGAATCAGACGGTACCCCAGGATTTCCAAAAATACAGGCAACACTGGGTTCCCCAGGTGCCTCAATCCACCCAGATGTGTATTAAAGTAACCACCTTAAGTTAACCATTAAGTAACAATACTCACATCTGTCATGGATACACTCACCCAATCCACGTCTACAAGCATAGCATAGCAATATAAGCAAGGTATAAGTAACTCCCAGGGTTTGATAATAAACAGGACAATAGGTACTACCTCATCTACTTCCCAAAACCCACATATTAATCAGATCCTAAATATGCAATTGTTTGAGGGTTGATCTAATGCAATAAAACTGGGTAGTAAAGCGGTATGATCAAAGTGTTACTTGCCTTGCTGATGATCCGTGAAACCTAGAGACTCATAGTAGCACGCTTCACACTCCGGGTACTCTATCGCAAACAAACAAGCATACAATAAGCACTCAACTAGAAGCACGGGTAAAACTCAAATAAGAGATCTAACCAGAAAATTCAACTTAAGAACTCCGGTTTGCAAAAAGAATCAAATAAAACAAAACAACAAAACTCAAACTGCGAAAGAAACAAGCTTCATTTACTAATCTGGACTTAAGTCAAATTTTACAGTAGCAAAACTTGTTTAAGTTGGTTAAACTGAAAGAGGATTTCGATACGAAACTCTAGGCGCTTGAATCACCTGATTCCGATAAGCGAGCAAAAAGAAAAACTAAAACGAAAATTAGGGCAGAAATCACGATCGAAAATAATCGCGGGAAAACCCTGAAAAAGAAAAACTGACGAACAGGCTAACGAACGAACGTTCGCTGTCTGTGGCTAAATGGTGAAAATCGTTCGTTAAAACGAACGAACGAACGGGCGTTCGCTAAATAAATAAACCAAAAAAATTAAACCGATCTATAAAAAAATAAACCGGGGTTCCTAAAAAACCGACGGTTTTTCTGAGAAAACCGACGAACAGCAAGGCGGCGGTGGCGGCTACCTCCGGCGGTGGTCCAGCGGGCGAGGCGGCGGGTTCCGGCAGCGGCGGGGCTCTAGCGGGTGGTGGTGGCGGCGGCGGCGTCGGGCGGCAGGGACGGGAGGCGGCGCGGCGGCGGCGGATACGACGGCGGCGACGGATCCGGCGGCGGCGGCACGGATCGGCTAGGGTTAGGGTTTCAGCGGCGGCAGGGCTGGGCTGGGGCGGCTTGGCTCCTCGGGCTTTAAAGGCCCGGTCGGGTCAGTGTCCCAGGCGACACGACCTGGTAAGGTCGGTGGCGTTTTTTTAAATAATTCCGCGCGCAGAAAATACAGATAAAAGAAATAATAAATGGACTCCAAAAATCCTGAAATAAATTTTACCCGTCCTCTAAAAATAAGACGGATCGAATGAACATTTATTTGGGCCTATAATGTAATTTTGAAAAACGCACATTTTTCCTAATTCAAATAATATAGCGATAAAACTCCGAATAAAAATTCTTATTTGATTTTTAATATTAAATCTCCAATATTTCTTTTTTTGGGAAAGTCATTTTATTCCCTCTCTTTTATTTTTATACAAGAAATATTTGAAGATAAAATAATTAAAATCAAACGATCCTCTTTTCAAAATTTGAGAAAAACTCTAATATGAAAATAACGAAATCCCCAACTCTCTCCGTGGGTTCTTGAGTTGCGTAGAATTTCTAGGATCAAGCCAAAATGCAATAAAATATGATATGCAATGATGATATAATGTATAACATTCCAAATTGAAAATTTGGGATGTTACAAAAATCCTGTAGGAGTTTCATTGCGTTTGGACTCCATTTGATATTGATTTCCTGCGATGTAAAAAACAAGCAAAAAACAGCAACTGGCACTGGGCACTAGGTCAATAGGTTAGTCCCAAAAAATGATATAAAGTTGCTATAAAATGATTGTAAAACATCCAAGAATGATAATAAAACAGCATGAATACTTCATAAATTATAGATACGTTGGAGACGTATCAGCATCCCCAAGCTTAATTCCTACTCGTTCTTGAGTAGGTAAATGATCAAAGAAATAATATATGAAGTGTGAATGCTAGCAAAGTGCATAAGTTTGATCAATGATAATTTCATTCACTTTTCCTAGCATCATAACAACAATTCTTTCTGAACAAATTTCTCATGTTATAGTAGCAACCAATTCACATGTTACGGTTCAAACAATGAATTCTCTTGAAACTCAACAACCTATCTTCTCAGTCACTAAGTAATTGCATTTCAACTTTTCAACAGAGTCTAAGTAAGAGCTCCCCATACTCAACCATCATATAGTCTTCCGTGATTGCTAACACTCACCGCATTCACATGAGCAAAATGTTTCAACCGGACACATAGAAAGACAGGGGCTTATAATTTTGCCTCCCAACGTATTCACCTTTGGGTGATGTCAATAATAATAACTCATGCTACCCATATCCAACTAGATATATGTGCCTAGATCTTTCCTCACCACATGATGCTTGCTAAAAGAGAAAATAAAAAGGAATAGAGAGGAATAAAGAGAAAATAAAAAGTAAGAGCTCCCCATACTCAACCATCATATAGTCTTCTGTGATTGCTAACACTCACCGCATACACATGAGCAAAACGTTTCAACCGGACACATAGAAAGATAGGGGCTTATAATTTTGCCTCCCAACGTATTCACCTTTGGGTGATGTCAATAATAATAACTCATGCTACCCATATCCAACTGGATATATGTGCCTAGATCTTTCCTCACCACATGATGCTTGCTAAAAGAGAAAATAAAAAGGAATAGAGAGGAAAACTTTGACTCTTTGCATAAAAGTAAATACTGAAAAGTAAAAGATAGGGCCTTCGCAGAGGGAAGCAGAGGTTGCCATGCGCTTATTTGTTTATATGCTCAACCCCTTAGTGCAAAAGAACATCACGTTATATTGCCCCTTATGATAGAAACCTCTATTATGCAGTCTGTCGCTTTTATTCTTTGCCATCACAAGTTCGTACAACGCTCAATTTTCTCTTACACTAAATGATCTAACACTTTTAGAAGCAATTTTTATTGCCTTATTGCACCGATGACAACTTACTTGAAGGATCTTGCTCAATCCTTGGGTAGGTATGGTTGACTCTTGAAAATAAGATTTGGGTTTAAGAGTTTCTGGATGCACAAGTAGTATCTCTACTTGGTGCGGAATTTTTGGCTAGCAAAGATAGGGGGCAAGCACCACTTGTTGAAGGATCTATGACAATATAACTTCTGTGTGAATATGAACAAACATAAATCATTACACTGTCTTCCTTGTCCAAAGTCAACAATTTTGGCATATAATATTTTGATGGGGGCTCACAATCACAAAAGATTTCCAAGATAGTGTATTTGCATGTGAAAGTTCTCTTCCTTCTACTAAACATTTATGAATTGCTTGTATGACCAATATTGTGATTGTCAAGCTTCAAAAGATTTCACTTTCTAAACCCAATGTGCAGCTACCACTAGGCATGATATGAACATATAATTTCAACTTCATGATATTCAATTCATTCAACAATTTACTCATAGGATATAAGTGAAGCACTAGAGCAATTCCATAGAAAAGTGCTTCGCTGACGGGATGTGAATGCCGCTTACCTAGCCTCCTATTTGAGGACTCTATTTTATTTTAAAACTTTCAAGTCTAAGTATTTTATTAAAACAGCAATCAAAATTAAAATAAAACGACATTCTAAGAATAGCACAACTCATGTGAAGAAGCAAAAACTTAGGTTCAACCGATACTAACCGATAATTATTGATGAAGAAAGGTGGGGTGCCTACCGGGGCATCCCCAAGCTTAGATGCTTGAGACTTCTTGAAATATTAACTTGGGATGCCTTGGGCATCCGCAAGCTAGAGCTTTTGTGTCTCCTTACCTTTTATATCACGGTTTCCCTAAATCTCAAAAACTTCATCCACACAAAACTCAACAAGAACTCGTGAGATAAGTTAGTATAAACCAATGCAAAAACCTTATTGTTCTCTACTGTGGCAAATCACTAAAATTATTATTCAACATTGCATACTAAATGCCTCTGCATATTTAATAGTCCTATCCTCAAATAGAATCATTAAACAAGAAAACATATGCAACCCATGCAAACATAACAACAATCTGCCAAACCAGTACAATCTGTAAAGAATGCAAGAGTATCAATACTTCTTAAACTCCAAAAAATATGAAATAAATATCAAACTGTAGAAAGTTTATCAGGGCTTATTTTGCAAAAAGTTTAAAATTTTATCACATTCTGACTTTTCTAGGGAATTTTTGCATTAGCGGTAAACTTTCTGTTTTCAAACAGCAACAAGTGTACTTGCAAAATAAGCATGGCAAAGCCTATCATTGCCACTTTAGTTGAAATAAAAGATGCAAAACATTATTATAAATAATAGAAAACAAATCCTAACAAAATAAATTGATGCTCCAAGCAAAACACATATCATGTGATGAATGAAAACATAGCTCCAAGTGAGGTTACCGATAATGTTGGAGACGAAAGAGGGGATGCCTTCCGGGGCATCCCCAAGCTTAGTTTCTTGGATCTTCCTTGTATATTAACTTGGGTTGCCTTGGGCATCCCCAAGCTTAGGATCTTGTCACTCATTATTCTCCTCATATCGACATCTCATCCAAACTTGAAAACTTCAATCACACAAAACTTAATGGAACTTTGTGAGATAGGTTAGTATGAGAAAGAGCAAACCATTTCACTTTTGGTACAGTCAAAGAAAAGATTCATAATTTTTTCCACACAATGCCTACTGTAGCATATCATTTCCACAATTTATATTGAGCAATACAAGCCATAGAAACAAGGAAACAAGCAAACTCTGCATTGAAAACAGAATCTGCCAAAACAGAACAGTCTATAGTAATCTATACTCAAACCATACTTCCGCTACTCCAAAAATTATGAAAAAATTTATAACACGTGAGAAATTTGTATATTAATCTTCTGCAAAAAGAATCAACTCAAAATCACTCTTCTGTTAAAAATGAGAGTTGTTTTCATGAGCGCAAAAGTTTCTATTTTTCAGCAAGATCAAATCAACTATCACCCAACATGATCCCAAAGGCTTTACTTGGCACTTTATTGAAACAAAAACAATAAAACATGATTACTACAGTAGCCTAATCATGTGAACACACAAAAACAGTAGGTAAAAGTGTTGGGTTGTCTCGCAACAAGTGCTTTTCTTTGATGCCTTTTAAGCTAGGCATGATGATTTCAATGATGCTCACATAAAAGTAAAGAATTGAAACACAAAGAGAGCATCATGAAGCATATGACTAGCACATTTAATCCTAACCCACTTCCTATACATAGGGATTTTGTGAACAAACAACTTATGGTAGCAATAATCAACTAGCATAGGAAGGCAAAACAAGTGCAACTTCAAAACTTTTAACACATAGAGAGGAAACTTGATATGATTGCAATATGTAAATGCATATGTTCCTCTCTCATAATAACTTTCAGTATCATCCTGAATGCATTCAACAATATAATTATCACATAAAGCACTCTTTTCATGATGCATAAGCATAGAAATTTTATTACTCTCCACATAAGCAAGTTTCTTCTCATTCATAATAGTGGGAGTAAACTCAACAAAGTGACTATCATGTGATTGAAAATTAAAATCATGATAACCCTGCAACCAAATACAAGAAATCTCTTGTGTCCCCAACACACCCAATACAATGGTAAATTGTATACGTGCACTAGTTCGGCGAAGAGATGGTGATAAAAGTGTAATATGGATGGTAGAAATATATTTTTGTAATCTGAATAAATAAAAACAGAAGGTAGCAAATAGTAAATGTGCAAAAAAACGATATTGCAATACTTGAAAATGAGGCCTAGGGTCCGCACTTTCACTAGTGCAATCTCTCAACAGTGCTAACATAGTTGGATCATATAACTATCTCTCAAAGTGCGATGAAGAATCACTCCAAAGTTCCTATCTAGCGGAGAACGTAAGACATAATTGTTTGTAGGGTACAAAAGCACCTCAAAGCTATTCTTTCCGTTCGATCTATTCAAGAGTTCGTACTAAAATAACACAAAGCTATTCTTTCCGTTTGATCTATCCTAGAGTTCATACTAAAATAACACCAAAGCAAATTCAGATTTATAATATTCAATCCAACACAAAGAACTTCAAAGAGTGCCCCAAGATTTCTATCGGAGAAACAAAGACAAGAACGTGCATCAACCTCTATGCACAGATTACCCCAATGTCACCTCGGGAATCCGCGAGTTGAGTGCCAAAACATATATCAAGTGAATCAATACGATACCCCATTGTCACCACGAGTATTCAATTGCAAGACAAATATCAAGTGTTCTCAAATCCATAAAAGTATTCAATTCGATAACAATGAAATCTCAAAGGAAAAAACTCAATTCACAAGATAGAGAGGGGAAAACACCATATGATCCAACTGTATTAACAAAGCCCGCGATATATCAAGATCGTGACATCTCAAGAACACGAGAGAGAGAGAGAGATTAAACACATAGATATTGGTACAAACCCTCAGCCCCGAGGGTGTACTACTCCCTCCTCATCGTGGTGGCTGCCGGGATGATGAAGATGGCCACCGGAGATGATTTCCCCCTCCATCAAGGTGCCAGAACGGGGTCTAGATTGGATCTCGTGGATACAGAGTCCTTGCGGTGGTGGAACTTCTGAGCTAGGGCTGCCCCGAAGGGTTTTGTAATATTTGGGAATTTATAGGGCGAAGAGGCGGTTCAGGGGGCACCCGAGGTGGGCAGCACCCACCAGGGCGCGCCTGGGCCTCCTGGCGCGTCCTGGTGGGTGCTGCTCCCCTCGAGCAGCCCCCAGGTGCTTCCTTGGCACACCGACTTTCTTCTGGCCCAAAAAAGTCCTTCAGGAGTTTCGTCGCGTTTAGACTTCATTTGAAATTGATTTCCTGCGATGTAAAAAACAAGCAAAAACAACAACTGGCACTAGGCACTGGGTCAATAGGTTAGTCCCAAAAAATGATATAAAGTTGCTATAAAATGATTGTAAAACATCCAAGAATGATAATAAAACATCATGAATACTTTATAAATTATAGATACATTGGAGACGTATCAGGTAGGTTTAGAGAAAGTGTTGTCAACACTAAAGAATATTTGAAGATGCGGGATAAAAAGAGGAAGATGGAGAATGAGCTCAAATTTTTTAAATCAGACTTTGCTAAGATGGTGTTGGAGAAGGAGGAGGCACTTTCCCGGTTGGCCAGTGCAAAACAGGTTCTTACTGAACTGAAAGCAGAGGTGGATAAGACGAGCCTGGATGATCTCGATTAGGGAAATGAATATATTGTTCTAACATTGTTCTTATGAAGGTGAACTAGCTATATGCTATACTGTGTTGTTTTCAGGTTGCTATCGTACTGTGATGTTAAAATATATTTATGTGCCTGATATGAAATTGGCAAACAACTGTTCGATATGAAATGTGAATTTGCGTAATACTGGGATTATGAATTATAAACTAATAAACCCGCTAAATGGGTCATGGAACTTTGCAAATAGTTCTAGCAGTAAAGCCCTTGTGATGGATAGCCCAATGCCATACAGTTTTCTTCATCAAATCGTGTGTGATGTAATTGAATAAAAGAAAATGGTTAACCGAGGCAGAGCCTGTGTGATAGTTACACCCATCATACACGAGGCTATACATAAAACTATGTGGGATGTATATATGAACGGAAATGTTTTCCCTAGATTGTCTGTTTGGGATGTACATACAAACGAAAACGTTTTCCCTAGATTGACTATGTGGGATGTACATAAGAACGGAAACGTATTCCTTGGATTGACTATGTGGAATGTACATAACAAACGGAAACGTTTCTTTGGGACTGAGTGTGTGGGATGTACTTACGACCAGAACCGATTGGGCCTGTATAATCATATTTCATCACTCTCGTGTCGCACACGACCTCATTTTGCGGAGCATGTGTGCCAGGAGGTCCTATCCCCGATGGTTTCTGGGTCATGTGGGAAGGACCCCCCTATTGTAGTCACTCACTTGGTGATGGTTTAAGATGCCGTCGCGGAAAGGGGTTTAAAACTGTTTGTATAACACCTTGTTGTACCAGTGTTCATATTGGTCTTGGGTGATTGTAGGTGCGTCTTTTTTTTGTTTTCTACTACATTTCCCAACAGAAAGAAGACAATAATGAGGACTTCCAATGGTGAGTGTGGGTTACCATTGAAATATGTAATACTCATATTGTCTGCCTCTGCTAATATATGTCGTTTATTTGGCCTGGGCCTAGGGTGCTTTTTTTGCAATCCATTCATGGTGCAAAATAAGAGAGTGCAAATGCCAATTCTAACAACATTACCCAGCCTACTCAAAAAAGAGAATTCAAATGTCAATACAAACAACTTGACTCAGCTTGTTCATAAAGGCCATCTACTCAAATTAGGTTTGAGATCACTCTTTACCGATACATCTATGTCCTATATATTTGACTTCAACGTGATCACATTTATTTTTTGACTTGTTAGATAAGTCCAGTTCTAGAACCCTCTGCATTGTTCTAGATCATTGTATAGGAGGTTATCCATATGATAGGGTCCATAAATCTTATATCAAACTGATAACTGATATGACTACATATTCATCTATATTGATGATGACAAAATACACACAACAGACAGACTCCATATGGCTACTCTCTTTCTGAAACTCTCGATATATATCATACAAAGGCTTGTCAGCCAGCACCTTGAAAAAAAAGAAATATTGATCAATGGTTTGTCACATTATCTCATAACTATTAATACACCAAAGGAGATGCCAAAACTACTGGAACAATTGTAGTTCAACTACTAGAATGTTGTGACTATATAATACAGAGGTGTACATATTAGAATCCTTCTAATGGGAAACCAAACTAAGTGGTGTCTCTGTTTCAGCGTGAATTGTCAGAAGACTTGCAACCAAGGCAAGTTTAAAATGGTCATGAGTAGTGAAGTACACTCCTACATTTCTTTAGTACACAGTGGTTATGAGTTAGTGAAGTACATTTCTACGGTATCCTAAGTGCACAGGCACACAGTTGTGGCTCCAAGCAAGAATTTTACGAATTACCTCCCTGCAAATGCAAGCAAATAAGGATATTGATAAAGCATTGTGCCTTATAGAAACTGCATGTAAAGTAAGTTTGTATGCGGAAGGAAATAAAATCCATTGCATAGTGTTCAAGATATTACCCTACTTTTTTATTAGTGATTAAACAAAGTTTATCATTCCAAGTCGACCGACATCATGAAGCCTAAAGCTGTGGAGGGAATACAAAATGACAACCAGATTGCACTCCTTATGGCAACCTTTCGACTAAACAAATGACATGTATCTAACAGAACACCCTTGATAATATATCTTAAATGCATAAATAGAGGTTAATGCCAATGAGTCAACTTGACACTTACACTTAGGGATGCAAATAGGTAAAGTAATAACCAGTATTGAAATTAAGCATGCATCAACAAAGTCTAGATTAATAGAATGAAGTCATGTGTAGATGGAATATGTGACCCCAACGTTCGAACCAATTACATCCATGGAGAGAAGTATAGAATTCAATTGCATAAGTGAAATGAGAACGACATATGATGGGCAACATGTTTGTTGATCTACCTGAAAGCATATAATATTATGCAAGTAATGACCCAAATCCTAATGCCGATAAAGAGTCCTTTTGCAATCTTGGCATGATGTCACCAACATGAGCTAGATCTGTTGGTCGAGTATTTGTTTGGACATGTCATATAGTGACAACGTGTTTTTCTCTATGATCTACTTAAGTACCAAAACACTCCATGTGCAAACATGAGCTAGAAAGATAAGAAATTTACCGTCAATCATCTGTAGGTAAAAAGCAATCACCATTTTGCTCATGTTTGAATACCAACAATGTAGAGTGGTAAGGATGTTTAAGAAAGAAAGAAAGAGGGGATGGTGCACAGAAAATGCTTGATTCCAAAGGGAATATCTAGGGATTCCCTATAATCAAAACAATAATCTAATTTGACTGAATTGACATACATGTATAATGCATGTACAACAAAAATGCACATTTCCACATTTTACAGATACCACCATTGAAGTTGAATTAACTGAACTGAATGAGTTTGTTGTATATGCAAAAGGAATAAGCATTCAACCTTACAGCCTCATATCAAACATGATAATGCACACAACAAATGCATGCTATGTAGGAGTGCGAAAAAACACACTTCTTATAAGAATCCAACAGAGTGTAGAAACTAAATGCAACAAAATAAGGAAGAGAAAATGACATACAAAACAGTCTCCACACATCAATATACATATATGTATGAACTGTTGGAAATATGCCCTAAAGGCAATAATATTGTATTATTATATTTCCATATTCATAACTTAAGAGTTTATATTCCATGTTATAACTGCTATGATCCTGGAATATGCGATTCAGCGGAAAACTCATATGCACGTGTGGAATGATAAACTAAATAAAATAGGTTCGCAGTCTCGCCTCTAAGACTGGCTCAAGTGTTGTTGGTGATCACATTTTCCAGATCTTAGGATATCGTGAAGTGTAATGATAGTCCTAAGACAACATTGAGGGTATGACATTAGAAGAACGATCATATTGAATCGACCCAATACTAGTCTGTTATACTATGTGATTATATCGTCTGAAATCATCTGTTATAACACGGAGTGTTAGCATGTATTTTAGTTCCTCAGACCATGAGAGTGTATCGATGACTTAATACCAAATAGTGGGCTTTGGGGTTGCTCAAACGTCATCTGTAATAAGGTGATCATAACGATAACTTCCAGGCACATCGAAAAGTTTAACAAGGGACCGAACAACTTGAGAGTGGGATTTGCTTCTCCGATGATGAAGAGATATTCTTAGGGCCCTCTCGGTGTGATGGCATCCACCATCGTCTGGCAAGACACAGGTGACTATGTCACGGGGATGCCAGAACATGTCAACAAGAAAGAAGAACAAAACCGGTTATGGGAGCAACAGTATAGTGAGCATGGTGATGACTCAGGAGGATACCAATGCACATTGGGTTTTTTAAAGTATCACGAAGCAAAGGGAACATCATGTGATAACCAAAGGTTCACTCGAATATCATTCGTGTAATTGTAGGGACCGGTATGGATGTCCATGGTTCCGCTTTCGATCATTGAACGAATGGGTTTGGTTCATGTCTATGGTTTGCCGGACCTATGGGGTCACAAGCTTGAGGTAATCACAATCTGCCGAGTATTAGTGGGACGGGAGTGATGATAATATATTTGTGGAATTGTTTCATTAATATCCGGAATAGTTCCGAGAGGTTCCGGAAGCATTCGGGGCCACCAGAAGGGTTTCAGCGAATATCGGGTAATACCGTGTATTACCAATTAATATATATATATATATATAGGTGGAAAATGTTTCCAGTGATGTTAAATTATATATATAATGCCCTGAAAAATATTTAGAACAATTATATATTTAGTTTAATATCAATGGGCCTAATAAGGCCAAGAGGGTGGAAGGAAACTTGGGCCACAAGGGCCTAAGTGGGAGGCGCCCCACCTTTCCTTGTGGGGGCCCGAATTGGACAAGGGGAGGAGTCCTACTCCTCCTACCCTTGGTTGGACGCCCCTGTCACGACCGGGTTTTCCGGGTAGTCAATTTCCAGAAAAGACCGTCGTGCTCATCAGCCCCAGGATTACTGTTAGCTGATGAGGCTCCATCTTGATACAGAAATTCCAAGCAAAATACAAAATATGTAGTACAAGACCATTCTGTCCTGTGAGTACAACAAATGCTTTCTAGTGGTTGATGGCGGAAGCGGGTTGTGAAACGTCAGTGTCTATGGGACTCCATTTCCCACGGGAACAGCTGACCAGGTTAATTCCTATCTTCGCGAGGCTGCTATCTCCATTGCGTGGGTTTCGGGGCTGGCATCGCGTCGCTCCTCTCCGTGCAAGAAAATCTGGCCAAGACAATAGCTAGGGACAAGCCAGTGAGTACTTTGAATGTACTCGCAAACATTATGAACACAGGTACAATATAACAATGATGTGCTAAAAATATTTTTATGCTCATGACGTCAGTCACAAAATATATTAAATCTCGGATGCGTGCAAGCATGTTATTTATAAAATTGCAATGACATAGTAGTATAAAAATTATATGAAATAAATAACAAGCAATGCCACAGTCGGGCGTCTTAGCGACACCACATAAAGGGCTTTAAAAGAAATGCCACAGTCGGGCGTCTGAGCGACACCTCATAAAGGGCTTTAAAAGAAATGCCACAGTCGGGCGTCTGAGCGACACCACATAAAGGGCTTTAAAAGAAATGCCACAGTCGGGCGTCTGAGCGACACCACATAAAGGGCTTTAAAAGAAATGCCACAGTCGGGCGTCTGAGCGACACCACATAAAGGGCTTTAAAAGAAATGCCACAGTCGGGCGTCTGAGCGACACCACATAAAGGGCTTTAAAAGAAATGCCACAGTCGGGCGTCTGAGCGACACCACATAAAGGGCTTTAAAAGAAATGCCACAGTCGGGCGTCTGAGCGACACCACATAAAGGGCTTTAAAAGAAATGCCACAGTCGGGCGTCTGAGCGACACCACATAAAGGGCTTTAAAAGAAATGCCACAGTCGGGCGTCTGAGCGACACCACATAAAGGGCTTTAAAATAAACAATCATAGTGAATATCCCGGAGGTAGAACCATCCCAGAGATACTTGGTAATAACAATAATATCACGGGTTAGTCAACAATAATAATAATCATAGATATCACAAGTCTCGAGTAGTAATTCCATCTTCTGGTTAACAGCTTCATCTCCGAAGACCGACACTAAGACCGACACTTGACCCATCCCAGATTGTAATCCTTAACCAAGGACACGGCTATTCGAATAGGTTTATTCTCTGCAGAGGGTGTACTCTTTACCCACGAGTAACGGATTTCTTTAGTCCACCGGGACTAATTCCGCCTACGGTCTTTTTGTTGAAAACACACCTAACTTGCACACACCAGCTTATCTCACACGTGTCTGGAATCACCCACGACACCCGTTAAGCAAACTCTAAGTGGGGAGGCTACAACCTCGCGTAGCATGGGATCAAATTTATATCGCGCGCTCTAAGGGGTGGCCTCCCCTCTCGGTCCCAACCGGAAACACCCATGCTCCCGGACCAGGTGGCCTGCCTACCAGTTACAACCAGTATCTTCCACCATGGCCTCTCTGTACGGTGTGTGCTAGAAAGAGGTTGACAACTTACTGAACCGTACTCTACTTGCTGTAGAGACGAGTGGTAGTATGAAACAAGTATGGGGGTTACTGGAATAAGACTCGATCTATGGTCGACTCAGGAGGTTTAAGTATTCCCTGCATGATTAGTATAACGAATATATTTCAACCAATACAATCAACGCTCATTATATCTTACCATGCCATGCCGGACATAACCGTCCCGACAGTGACCGGCGACAAACTCATGCCTACCCAAGGCAGAGGTTTTCCCGGTTCCTACCGGTATGCATGCAAGGCACATGAGGATGATGATCATCACAAGTGTGTTCTTTTCCAACAGCATGGAAAACAAAAACGTGCACCCATGCATATGATCATATCACATGAAATAACAAGTCCTTCGAAATGCGGTGGTGTTATAAATGCATCAACGATCACACCAAAAATATTATGCCGGGATTCAGAATGCTTGCCTTCAATGTGTGGAAAGGCAGGGTGCTCTCCAAGCTTTTGAAAGTTTCTTCTCTCTCCCAAAAATCCTATTTGAAAAATATATTTGAATTAACACACACTACAAAAACAGAACAAAAAAGTTGATTGAAATTTTTTCGAATAAATCTTAAAATAAACTAGATCAAATTTGAAGAAGGTAGGAAAAAGAATCAACTCATTTGGACTTATATTTAAAAAGTTATAGCCAGTCAAAGTTCTGGTCAAAATCTGTTTTAAAAAAAAACAGAAAAAGAAAACGTTTCAGAGGGGAATACGCCTTCGGAGCGGGGAAAGCGTACTAGGGATAATACGCCTTCACTTAATCTCACGTGGTCAGCGCGGGGTGTCGCTGACAGTGGGCCCGCCTGGCCCACTGGTCATGTTTGACCAGTCGCCGCGCGTCGTCTCCCTCCTCTGTCCGAGCGGAGCGGGGCTCCGGCGATCGTCGCGGGCGTTTGGCTGCTCCTCGCGGGCTCCAGAGGGTAGGGATGGATCCGCATGGCCGGGGCGGTCCTCTCGGTGGTCGTGGGGTTGTCGGAGGTGGAGGGGGCTGCCGGCGGCGAGCTCCGCGGCGGAGGAAAGCTTCGGTGGCGAAGTGACTTTGTGGCGGCGATGGTTCCCGATCAAAATCAAGTAGTGGGAAAGGTTCATGGGAGGATGAGGAAGTTCCTGGCGAAGAGAACGGAGAGGGGGAGGTACTGGAGGTGCCGGATTGGCCGGGGCGGTGGCGGCGGCAGGAGTTGCCGGAGATGAGGAAGGAGACCTCCCCGGGTCGAATGCGAGGCAGGGGAGCGCCATGGGGGTAGCATGAGGTCGCGTGCGTGCTCAGAGGGGCTCGGGGTGTCTATTTATAGCGCGCCAAGGTCGGTTCCGCGATGGTGGGGATAAGCTCTCCGGCGAACCGTTTCTCTGTAGCTAGGGCGACGTGGCGGCGACGAACGCTAGCGGACACCCGTGTGGATGAGCTCGGGCTGTTCCGGGGCCAGGTGGCGAGCGGGCGAGGCTTGGGCGGCGCTGCCCGTGGCAGAGGCGTACTGCCGACGCCGGAGTGCCGCCAAGAACGCCCTGGCGGCGGCGCTGTAGCGTGCCAGGGTGGTTTGGCGCGATGCTGCGAGGCGGGGAGTGCGTGGCGAGGTGCTGCCGTGTGGGCCAAAGCCAGGGGGCCAGCGTGTCGGCTCGGGCGCGGCATCGTGCAATATGCACGCTCTGGGCGCGTCCAGTGCACGCACTGGGTGTGCTCGACGAAATGCCAGAGCATGCTACAGAGCTTGGTTGAGACTGGCAATTAACAGACCTAGGTTAGGAGAAACGGGGATTCTAGTGGACATGCTGGTTTGATCAGAGGTGCAAGTTCACAGTGCAATGCCAAACTCATGTCAAAACTGGTCATGCTCTCCAGGTGTTTGACAAAATGCCACATGCACTTAGGCAGGTCTTGGGGTGGCCAAAAACTCCAGATGGGGGTCTCTTTAGATGCAAAAGAGAGTGGTGAGGTTAGTTGGACAAAAGGGGAAACTTGCTAGTGCAAGTTTTACAAAACCCCAATTCTGGACAGGAAATAAATGACATTATTCCATGAACCAAAAATGATCTAAATGGTGCATGCTCCTGGACTTAAGGGTTTAACATGGGGGACTACAAGTAGGAGAAATAGTTAAGGGTATAGGAGCAACTAAAATGGTGGTTGCTGTACAAATCCTCAAGTTGGTCCTGAATGGAAATGAGGTTGATTCACTCAAATTTTTCAAAGAACATAATTAGTTTTTTTGCACAAAGAGGGATAACAGGCTCCTACTGACCTCCCTTAATTTTGGTAGAAGTTTTAAATGAATACTCAAATAGGTTGTAGTGCAAAATGCACTCTGGACCAGAGAAGAAAAATTGAGAGTAGGGCTCAAAATATTTAGTGAATGAAATATATTTTTGCATAAAAGTGATTTAAAAACATCACATGACATCTCCAAATTTTTATGGGAATTTTAAGTGAATCTATCAAATGGTTGTAGTTCAAATATGGTCAATTAACCTTGAAAAACCATTTTCAATAAAATAAAGATCAAGCAACTTAATTATTTAATTAGTTATACTGATAAAAGTAAAGTTTTTCTTGAGAGGTTAAAATAAGTCCAACAACATTTTTGAAAAGTTTTCTCTTGGGGAAAAACTCAACATAACAGGGAAGGAAAAGATTTAAAAAAAATCAAAAGTGGAGCTCAAAAATTCAAAGTTTTAAATCCTGGCAAAATTTTAATTTAATAAAACAAGGCCAAATTTTTGGGGTGTCACAATACTATCCCCCTTAAGAAAAAATCTCGTCCTCGAGATTTGCTAAAAGTGGTGTTAAGAGAATATTTACGCAATAAAGACGTGGCTACAGTGAGAGGGCAATAAGTGGTGAAAAACCACAGTGTGAAAACTGGTGTCGCGTGGAAAAGTCCACGGTTCGTGACAAAAACGGGTGATTACTACGCTGGATATAAATTTAGAATAACTTCTAAATTTAAATATACGCTGGTCGTACCCGAGAGCACAGTGCTCTCTCTGGTCGACAGGTGGACCCGGGGTCCACTGTCAGTCTCCTCTTCTTCTCCCTCTGACCCTTTCTTCTTCCCCTCTCCCGCGCGCTTTCTCCACCGACGATGCCTAGTGTGTAGGGCATCTAGGCCGTACCGTGGTAGTGCGCAGCGTGCTAGCTGCCGGTGCAGCGTGCACTCACCTCGCGGGCCAGCGTGCTGTCGACACTGCTCGCGGATTCGACTCCGAACACCGGCGATCGGCGACGAGCGGCGTTGGTGGACTTCGCCCACCGTACACCGAGCTCGAGCTATAAAAACGGCTGGGGTGCCTCTCTTCTTCCTCACATCTGGCCTCGCTTCTCCTCCTCCTTTCTCCATTACTGCTTACGGAAGCTCGGTCGAGGCTCTAATGGCGGAGGCGATGCCGGACTGGTTTGTGATCCTGATATGCGGAGGGCTGGCGACGCTGCTGGGGCTCTCTGTGCTCCTGTGCGCGATGATCTTCGACGAGTATCACGATGCTGCGGCTCGGGTGTTGGTTCTCCGCGGTGGTGGTGATCATGAGGAGTAGATGGAGTGTGTCGGGTGCTAACTGTAGTTAAGGGGGTGAAGGATTAGCTGGATGTAACACCGTTGCAAGGTTTTGCAAACAGAGTATGTGTCTGAATGATTATGGTTGTGAGTCTGCTGCGTAGTGCTGTGTGAAATTAATCCGCGTTGTGAGAAGGGGCAGGTGTAGCAACTCAAGGAAAAGAAAATCTCACTCCAGGGTTTTGCGAGGGGAAAACAGTTAATTTAAAGGAGCATAAACCACAACAAAAACTACACGCATTAGCAAAAGCCAAATAATTGACTTGCCGCACAAATTCAGGGTATCACGCATAAGTCACACACATAAATATACGCTGCAAGGAACAAATACAATAGTGACGTCTAAAATGAAAACGGTAACTGGACGGAATCTTGATAAAATGTCTCTGGTAAAGGAATACACTCTTCTTCTATTGGAGGAAGTGGATTGACCAGTCGATGTATGCGTCTCTCCGTGTCGGGTCTCAGTGGTCTGCCGATGGCGATCTGAGGATTTAAATCTGCAAGGCTCTAGAGATAATCCATCACTTGCTGGTTCAAATGCTCTTGAGCAATGATGTACTGGATAAGGTTGGCCAGAACTGGGTCTCTCTCAATACGTCCACCGGGAAAAGATGTTACTTCTCCGGGTGCTGCACGACTCAGAAAGTAATAATATCCTCGTTCGCGGGCATAGGGTACTGCGGATCGAAGATGAGCAATCGCTTCTTTCGCAGCAGCTTCTATGGCCAAGTGTGGGGTTGGCATAGATTTCCCCACGAAGGAAACTTCTATTGGATCTTGGTTGGGGTCTACAGGGGGAATGTGTACTGCTGCCCAATATTCCGAGGTGGATGGGGTGATCCTTGATTTGAACAGCTCGTACTGGGGTGGCTGGGTAGAACCCATGGTACTGCGGGTAAAATCCCACAATATTTTGACAAAGCTACCTGGGGTTGCATCTGGGGTTCTCAGATGAATGCTGGGGTTCGGCATGACAGGAAAAAGTGCGAGTGTGGTGCACAAGGTGGGGGTTGCTGGGTAAGGTCACAAGGTGGCCTTTATATAGCAATGGAGCTGGATCATTTTTACCGTGGTGAAAGGTAATAAATTTGCCAGCTTGGCTCCAAAGGTCAGGTCAGTGTCAGAGATACACATATCTCATAAAGAGATGTGTTACTGTGGTTGTCGTCGGGCTGGTTTTGGTAGTTGTGCCCGGAAAATATGCAGCTATGCGCTGACCAAACATGCAAGGCTACTATTAACACAGAGGCACAAAGACAGGCTGCGTTAATATACGCGGTCGCATGATTACAAAGCGAGGATACATTGAAACTTGGTACTACTCATACGGCTCAGTCTACCTCGTTTATGTCTAAACGGGCGTGCCTGGTGGATGTCGAGGCTTCTCCACGTGTCTCTCTGCCGGGATTAGTCGAAGATGGTGGAGGAATTGCAGGGTCGGGGTAGTGATGATGACCATCGCGGGGATTGTTGGCCACAACCCCGTTGGAGTGTGCTCCCAAAATGCGACGAAGCACTTCTGGGGTTATCGCAGCACCTTGGCCGATGGCTGGGGCAGATCTCGGGGTCTCGATCGGTTGTCCAAACAACACGACTGGGTTGTCGGTGTTGGGCTCGTTTTCTTCTCTCGCCGGGGCTCGACGAACCAGCTCTCCACGAGCTGCTATTAGATCAATGGTGATCTGGTCGAACAGTGCCTCTAGTGCACTTACATAGCGCACTAGGTGCAACAATGTGCGGTCCGTCTCGTGGTCTCTATTGGCGACTTGGGGTGGTCTACCATATCCTTCTCGTCTGGGGTAGTAGTGGAACGAGCGACAGTTAACTCTGGGCGACAAGTGCCTGAGATGAACTATAGCCTCTCGAGCGGCTAGCTGGATGGCTTGTGGCTCAAAGGAAGTTGTTCTTCCGGTGAACCGGTAGGGGCGTTCGGGTGCTAGACTCCTACCGTAAATGTGCACAGTGGCCCAGAATTGACGGTCTTCACCGCTCATGGGTCCTTGATACACAACATATTCTGGTGGCTCCTCTAACGCGTAGGCACGACGGGTGAGGTTTGCGAGGATGGTCACAAAACCTCCAAGGTTGGTTGCTGTGGTTTCGTTGTGCACTATAGGTCCAGGCATTGTGGCTCGGTTTGGGGGGGTAGCGGCTGTGCTGTGCTGGGTTGAGGCTAGTGCGCCCTTTTTATAGGGAAAAGGGGACGGAATCTTCCTTCGCACGCTTGCGAGAAAAGACTATTTAGGGGCCGGTCACTGGCGCATGAGTGACAGGTTAGGTTGATAGGTTGGGCACCAACTGCCAAAAGGTGTTGGGTCACTGTGTGGCTATCTTGCACGAGAAGCTTGGCTGGTGTTTGGCTATGGTCTAGTGGGTTGGTTTGCCTAAGTTTATTGACCTGGCTAGGATAGGATTAGCCAATGGTCAGCCTGGCTCTGATACCAAGCCTGTCACGACCGGGTTTTCCGGGTAGTCAATTTCCAGAAAAGACCGTCGTGCTCATCAGCCCCAGGATTACTGTTAGCTGATGAGGCTCCATCTTGATACAGAAATTCCAAGCAAAATACAAAATATGTAGTACAAGACCATTCTGGCCTGTGAGTACAACAAATGCTTTCTAGTGGTTGATGGCGGAAGCGGGTTGTGAAACGTCAGTGTCTATGGGACTCCATTTCCCACGGGAACAGCTGACCAGGTTAATTCCTATCTTCGCGAGGCTGCTATCTCCATTGCGTGGGTTTCGGGGCTGGCATCGCGTCGCTCCTCTCCGTGCAAGAAAATCTGGCCAAGACAATAGCCAGGGACAAGCCAGTGAGTACTTTGAATGTACTCGCAAACATTATGAACACAGGTACAATATAACAATGATGTGCTAAAAATATTTTTATGCTCATGACGTCAGTCACAAAATATATTAAATCTCGGATGCGTGCAAGCATGTTATTTATAAAATTGCAATGACATAGTAGTATAAAAATTATATGAAATAAATAACAAGCAATGCCACAGTCGGGCGTCTTAGCGACACCACATAAAGGGCTTTAAAAGAAATGCCACAGTCGGGCGTCTGAGCGACACCTCATAAAGGGCTTTAAAAGAAATGCCACAGTCGGGCGTCTGAGCGACACCACATAAAGGGCTTTAAAAGAAATGCCACAGTCGGGCGTCTGAGCGACACCACATAAATGGCTTTAAAAGAAATGCCACAGTCGGGCGTCTGAGCGACACCACATAAAGGGCTTTAAAAGAAATGCCACAGTCGGGCGTCTGAGCGACACCACATAAAGGGCTTTAAAAGAAATGCCACAGTCGGGCGTCTGAGCGACACCACATAAAGGGCTTTAAAAGAAATGCCACAGTCGGGCGTCTGAGCGACACCAAATACAGGGCTTTAAAAGAAATGCCACAGTCGAGCGTCTGAGCGACACCACATAAAGGGCTTTAAAAGAAATGCCACAGTCGGGCGTCTGAGCGACACCACATAAAGGGCTTTAAAAGAAATGCCACAGTCGGGCGTCTGAGCGACACCACATAAAGGGCTTTAAAATAAACAATCATAGTGAATATCCCGGAGGTAGAACCATCCCAGAGATACTTGGTAATAACAATAATATCACGGGTTAGTCAACAATAATAATAATCATAGATATCACAAGTCTCGAGTAGTAATTCCATCTTCTGGTTAACAGCTTCATCTCCGAAGACCGACACTAAGACCGACACTTGACCCATCCCAGACTGTAATCCTTAACCAGGGACACGGCTATTCGAATAGGTTTATTCTCTGCAGAGGGTGTACTCTTTACCCACGAGTAACGGATTTCTTTAGTCCACCGGGACTAATTCCGTCTACGGTCTTTTTGTTGAAAACACACCTAACTTGCACACACCAGCTTATCTCACACGTGTCTGGAATCACCCACGACACCCGTTAAGCAAACTCTAAGTGGGGAGGCTACAACCTCGCGTAGCATGGGATCAAATTTATATCGCGCGCTCTAAGGGGTGGCCTCCCCTCTCGGTCCCAACCGGAAACACCCATGCCCCCGGACCAGGTGGCCTGCCTACCAGTTACAACCAGTATCTTCCACCATGGCCTCTCTGTACGGTGTGTGCTAGAAAGAGGTTGACAACTTACTGAACCGTACTCTACTTGCTGTAGAGACGAGTGGTAGTATGAAACAAGTATGGGGGTTACTGGAATAAGACTCGATCTATGGTCGACTCAGGAGGTTTAAGTATTCCCTGCATGATTAGTATAACGAATATATTTCAACCAATACAATCAACGCTCATTATATCTTACCATGCCATGCCGGACATAACCGTCCCGACAGTGACCGGCGACAAACTCATGCCTACCCAAGGCAGAGGTTTTCCCGGTTCCTACCGGTATGCATGCAAGGCACATGAGGATGATGATCATCACAAGTGTGTTATTTTCCAACAGCATGGAAAACAAAAACGTGCACCCATGCATATGATCATATCACATGAAATAACAAGTCCTTCGAAATGCGGTGGTGTTATAAATGCATCAATGATCACACCAAAAATATTATGCCGGGATTCAGAATGCTTGCCTTCAATGTGTGGAAAGGCAGGGTGCTCTCCAAGCTTTTGAAAGTTTCTTCTCTCTCCCAAAAATCCTATTTGAAAAATATATTTGAATTAACACACACTTCAAAAACAGAACAAAAAGTTGATTGAAATTTTTTCGAATAAATCTTAAAATAAACTAGATCAAATTTGAAGAAGGTAGGAAAAAGAATCAACTCATTTGGACTTATATTTAAAAAGTTATAGCCAGTCAAAATTTGGTCAAAATCTGTTTTAAAAAAAACAGAAAAAGAAAACGTTTCGGAGGGGAATACGCCTTCGGAGCGGGGAAAGCGTACTAGGGATAATACGCCTTCACTTAATCTCACGTGGTCAGCGCGGGGTGTCGCTGACAGTGGGCCCGCCTGGCCCACTGGTCATGTTTGACCAGTCGCCGCGCGTCGTCTCCCTCCTCTGTCCGAGCGGAGCGGGGCTCCGGCGATCGTCGCGGGCGTTTGGCTGCTCCTCGCGGGCTCCAGAGGGTAGGGATGGATCCGCATGGCCGGGGCGGTCCTCTCGGTGGTCGTGGGGTTGTCGGAGGTGGAGGGGGCTGCCGGCGGCGAGCTCCGCGGCGGAGGAAAGCTTCGGTGGCGAAGTGACTTTGTGGCGGCGATGGTTCCCGATCAAAATCAAGTAGTGGGAAAGGTTCATGGGAGGATGAGGAAGTTCCTGGCGAAGAGAACGGAGAGGGGGAGGTACTGGAGGTGCCGGATTGGCCGGGGCGGTGGCGGCGGCAGGAGTTGCCGGAGATGAGGAAGGAGACCTCCCCGGGTCGAATGCGAGGCAGGGGAGCGCCATGGGGGTAGCATGAGGTCGCGTGCGTGCTCAGAGGGGCTCGGGGTGTCTATTTATAGCGCGCCAAGGTCGGTTCCGCGGCGGTGGGGATAAGCTCTCCGGCGAACCGTTTCTCTGTAGCTAGGGTGACATGGCGGCGACGAACGCTAGCGGACACCCGTGTGGATGAGCTCGGGCTGTTCCGGGGCCAGGTGGCGAGCGGGCGAGGCTTGGGCGGCGCTGCCCGTGGCAGAGGCGTACTGCCGACGCCGGAGTGCCGCCAAGAACGCCCTGGCGGCGGCGCTGTAGCGTGCCAGGGTGGTTTGGCGCGATGCTGCGAGGCGAGGAGTGCGTGGCGAGGTGCTGCCGTGTGGGCCAAAGCCAGGGGGCCAGCGTGTCGGCTCGGGCGCGGCATCGTGCAATATGCGCGCTCTGGGCGCGTCCAGTGCACGCACTGGGTGTGCTCGACGAAATGCCAGAGCATGCTACAGAGCTTGGTTGAGACTGGCAATTAACAGACCTAGGTTAGGAGAAACGGGGATTCTAGTGGACATGCTGGTTTGATCAGAGGTGCAAGTTCACAGTGCAATGCCAAATTCATGTCAAAACTGGTCATGCTCTCCAGGTGTTTGACAAAAAGCCACATGCACTTAGGCAGGTCTTGGGGTGGCCAAAAACTCCAGATGGGGGTCTCTTTAGATGCAAAAGAGAGTGGTGAGGTTAGTTGGACAAAAGGGGAAACTTGCTAGTGCAAGTTTTACAAAACCCCAATTCTGGACAGGAAATAAATGACATTATTCCATGAACCAAAAATGATCTAAATGGTGCATGCTCCTGGACTTAAGGGTTTAACATGGGGGACTACAAGTAGGAGAAATAGTTAAGGGTATAGGAGCAACTAAAATGGTGGTTGCTGTACAAATCCTCAAGTTGGTCCTGAATGGAAATGAGGTTGATTCACTCAAATTTTTCAAAGAACATAATTAGTTTTTTTGCACAAAGAGGGATAACAGGCTCCTACTGACCTCCCTTAATTTTGGTAGAAGTTTTAAATGAATACTCAAATAGGTTGTAGTGCAAAATGCACTCTGGACCAGAGAAGAAAAATTGAGAGTAGGGCTCAAAATATTTAGTGAATGAAATATATTTTTGCATAAACGTGATTTAAAAACATCACATGACATCTCCAAATTTTTATGGGAATTTTAAGTGAATCTATCAAATGGTTGTAGTTCAAATATGGTCAATTAACCTTGAAAAACCATTTTCAATAAAATAAAGATCAAGCAACTTAATTATTTAATTAGTTATACTGATAAAAGTAAAGTTTTTCTTGAGAGGTTAAAATAAGTCCAACAACATTTTTGAAAAGTTTTCTCTTGGGGAAAAACTCAACATAACAGGGAAGGAAAAGATTTAAAAAAAAAATCAAAAGTGGAGCTCAAAAATTCAAAGTTTTAAATCCTGGCAAAATTTTAATTTAATAAAACAAGGCCAAATTTTTGGGGTGTCACAGCCCCAAGGAGGGTTTTGCCTCCTTGGTGGCAGCCCTCCCTCTCCCCTCTAACCTATATATAGTGGAGGTTTGGTTCCCAACTGATAACACAAGTTTTGGAGCCTCCTCTAGTTGATCTAGTGCACGTTGTAGTTGGTCCTAGTTGACTAATTAGAGCAAGCCCTAACCACCTCCAATCCTCATAATTAAAAGTCCTGTGTGGTTCTAATCTCCTCCCTCTAATTCTTCGGTGATGATTAGCTATGGATGGTGAAGCGCTGCCAGATCGTGAAGACCGTACACTTGCAACCAAGTAGAGAGGCCGTGTTTTAGGTCTTCTATTCATGGGATTGTTCGTGGGCGGTTCCTGGGATCATCATCAACGTTCAAGGGACTTCATGTACGATCTACACTGACTCGTCTACTTCCGCTGCACTCCTGGAGTCGGTAACGATCGTTGATCACATCCTGTTATGCATCTTCATATTGTTCCTGGGTGATCGTAGGGCGAAATTTTTGTTTTCTACTACGTTTCACAACGTGGTATCAGAGCGGTTCTATGAGTAGATGCAGGTTGCGATCTAGATCACATGTGGATGTGAGGGTGATGTTCTTGCTATGCTTCCCTCGAGTGTTTCTTCGATTCAGTTCATTGACAACATGGTGTCGCTTTTCACAAGGTTCTGACAATCGACCGACTCTGGCTGTCGACGATATGCTAACAGTTCCTTGGGCTTCACCATAGTCAAGAATAGTGAACCATCACGTACACAAGGGGGCAATGTAGATGGATGATCTTCTCGGGGTCACACGTATTAGACGAAGTTTAGTGTGGGGAACAAGACTTTTAATTAAGTCTCTTCTTTCACACACCCCGAAAGTTAATCTAGCAACAAGGATTATCACTTTATGGTGTGCACGTAGGTTGCTAGGTTTATTAGGAAACCCTAGAAACCACGTAATTAAAATTTGCCAAACCTAATAGAGGACGTCTAACTTGGTTTTGTAGGGTTTGCATATGATGTGGTATAGCCTTTGTCATGACAATGAGTTTATGTATGAGATGCTTATATGTTGTAATGTTAAGTGGCCTGCGCATCACGACATGATGGCTGGAGCCACGAGATTGCCACCTTAGTGTAAATATCTTAGAGATAGGTTACAGGTGATGGTGGCAAGTTGTACATGGTGGACCCTCGACGAGGAGAAGGTGTACCAAGGTGCGTGACGAGGCGCTCTCATTTTGTGCCGTGGCGGAATTTCAAATATTGATGCCATGCAATGTTTTCTGAAACGGTCGCCATGGCAACATTTTGCCGCCGCGACAACGGAATATTGGCCATCACATTGCTTCAACTAAAGATTGAAGACGATCACGGAGAACTCCTGGCGCCCAGGGCTATACCATATCATGCTATTATGAATTGCCTAAGATGTTTATCCCTTTGTTGTTTGCACCCTTTGATTGCATATTAGTCAATTATTAGGGTGATCTCTCATAGTAAATATCAAGTTAAAAGGTGCTCTTCCCAGTCTTGCAACCATCTATAACACGTAGTGTCTGATGCGGGTCATGTCCACATGAGCACAAACGGGGCGCGAGGTGTAAGACGGGGATGGTCAGACCATGCTTGTAGATAGCACTTGGTTTTCATGAAGTTCTAGCAAAATCATTCTGAGCTCGGAGCACAAAGCATCAAAAGATGAACACGATGTCATATGGAGATATAATCGGTAAAAGTTTGCCCACCGGTCAAAATTCTAGTCATCAGTGATGTCCACATCAATGGCTGAGAACTAGGCTTGGATCTTGAGTCACTCACTATTGTTGGAAATATGCCCTAGAGGCAATAATAAAAGTATTATTATTATATTTCCTTGTTCATGATAATTGTCTTTTATTCATGCTATAATTGTATTATCCGGAAATCGTAATACACGTGTGAATACATAGACCACAATATGTCCCTAGTGAGCCTCTAGTTGACTAGCTCGTTGTGATCAACAGATAGTCATGGTTTCCTGGCTATGGACATTGGATGTCGTTGATAACGGGATCACATCATTAGGAGAATGATGTGATGGACAAGACCCAATCCTAAGCATAGCACAAAGATCGTATAGTTCGTTTGCTAGAGCTTTGCCAATGTCAAGTATCTCTTCCTTTGACCATGAAATCGTGTAACTCCTGGATACCGTAGGAGTGCTTTGGGTGTATCAAACGTCACAACGTAACTGGGTGACTATAAAGGTGCACTACAGGTATCTCCGAAAGTATCTATTGTTTTATGCGGATCGAGACTGGGATTTGTCACTCCGTGTAAACGGAGAGGTATCTCTGGGCCCACTCGATAGGACATCATCATATGCGCAATGTGACAAAGGAGTTGATCATGGGATGATGTGTTACGGAACGAGTAAAGTGACTTGCCGGTAACGAGATTGAACAAGGTATCGGTATACCGACGATCGAATCTCGGGCAAGTAACATACCGATAGACAAAGGGAATTGAATATGGGATCGATTGAGTCCTTGACATCGTGATTCATCCGATGAGATCATCGTGGAACATGTGGGAGCCAACATGGGTATCCAGATCCCGCTGTTGGTTATTGACTGGAGAACGTCTCGGTCATGTCTGCATGTCTCCCGAACCCGTAGGGTCTACACACTTAAGGTTCGATGACGCTAGGGTTATAAAGGAATCTTGTATGTGGTTACCGAATGTTGTTCGGAGTCCCGGATGAGATCCCGGACGTCACGAGGAGTTCCGGAATGGTCCGGAGGTAAATATTTATATATAGGAAGTCCTGTTTCGGCCATCGGGACAAGTTTCGGGGTCATCGGTATTGTACCGGGACCACCGGAAGGGTCCCGGGGGCCCACCGGAAGGGTCCCGGGGGCCCACCGGGTGGGGCCACCTGCCCCGGGGGGCCACATGGGCTGTAGGGGGTGCGCCTTGGCCTACATGGGCCAAGGGCACCAGCCCCAAGAGGCCCATGCGCCTAGGGAACCCTAGAGGGAAGAGTCCTCAAGGGGGAAGGCACCTCCGAGGTGCCTTGGGGAGGATGGACTCCTCCCCCCCTCTTGGCCGCCGCACCAGATGCCATCTGGAGGCTGGCCGCCGCCCCTTGGGGTGGGAAACCCTAAAGGGGGCGCAGCCCTCCCCTTCCCCTATATATATGAGGCCTAGGGGCTGCCCATAACACGCGATTTGATCTCTCGTTGGTGCAGCCCTGCCCCTCTCCCTCCTCCTCCTCTCCCATGGTGCTTGGCGAAGCCCTGCTGGATTGCCACGCTCCTCCACCACCACCACGCCGTTGTGCTGCTGTTGGATGGAGTCTTCCTCAACCTCTCCCTCTCTCCTTGCTGGATCAAGGCGTGGGAGACGTCACCGGGCTGTACGTGTGTTGAACGCGGAGGTGCCGTCCGTTCGGTACTTGATCATCGGTGATTTGAATCACGACGAGTACGACTCCATCAACCCCGTTCACTTGAACGCTTCCGCTTAGCGATCTACAAGGGTATGTAGATGCACTCTCTTTCTACTCGTTGCTGGTCTCTCCATAGATAGATCTTGGTGACGCGTAGGAAAATTTTGAATTTCTGCTACGTTCCCCAACAACTATCAACTATGAGAGATATTGATTTGAGTGGGAGCACAATTATGTATTATTTAAGTTTAATAACTAGTGCAAATTAATTATGTAACAATGTATATATGTAGTTTGCATTATAGTTGTAAAATTATGGCTCACAGTTCCACCTTTGTTGTTGAAATTGTTGACTGTTATTTATCTGGTTGAAACTTTATGTTTGGGAGGATTGTCCTCCAAAAGTGCCAAGAAGGATTTTGTCCTACTGCATGTTTAAAATAATCTCTTGTTGATGCTATGGATGGTGAGACTCACGTTCTTCGATCCAAAAGCTAGAATTGCATTACAGTCTGCTTGCTTCCAAGAAACCCGAACTTTAAAATGTTTGGGATAGTTATGTGATATTCTTGGAACTAAAAATTATTTTCGGAAACAAACAAAGGCTAAAAGATATGCGATATCTAAAGAAGTGTTTTGTTTGTGAATTCTAGTGAAGTGTTCAACTATGTTTAAGATTGAAATGTGTAAGATCCGGAAGAAAGCCAGTCATGTGTTCATGGTGAAAACTTGTAGAGAAAGAACAAAACTAAAGGATGTAATGAGACTTGGATGCCTAGGGAAGTTCGGGGCTGATGCCACTCTTAAAGTTGTTGTTTCTTCTAAGAGTAAGAGAAATATTGAAGTAAAACTGTAAGAGGTAAAAGACAGAAAGAAAAGAAGACTGGAATGTCCAGCTCAGGTATAAATGTCATACAAGTTATGAGATGCAGAGGTGGTTGGTCAAGTATAGTGTAGTTCTTGGGAAGAATTAATCACTTTGTTAATCACCGATTCTTCGGTATTGTGGTTAAAAGGTTAATCACAAGTACATCGACTCGATTGCATATTATTGCAAATTGTTGCAAGAAACTTTGAATGGCCTAAATGACCAACAAATAATGAGGTTAAAATATTTTGATGGATTGTAAATGGTTATAGTATTTCAATCAGTGTATTTCCTCTGTATTTATTATCATAATTCATTTTATAGTTTTTATACACTCTAGCCCATTGCATAGAAGTTTCAAGGAGGTTCTTCATGACAGAACAATAGTTGTTTGATGTTATGAAGGAGATTGTCCATGACAGAACAATAGTTGTTCGATGTTATGAACAAAAAGGGCATACTATTATTGTGAATAAGATGTATGTTACAATATTGAAAATAAAATTAAACATCCATAACACTGACGCTAAATGTCGCAAGTCTAAAAGAATACCACATGTGTGTGGCACTGCATTTAGTCAGATTGGAGAAACTAGCATGGAGAAATTTCATAGTGAAGAATTTGAAGTCATCTGATTGAGAATCATATGACACTTGTAAGTTTTGTCCAATCAGTGAAGTAAACTAAAATACCGTTCACGGGCCATAGTGAACGAGTGACAAAATAATTGGCAATATGCATATTGTCGGGGCACACAAACAGGGGTGTATGTTTCCCTCTAACATGTGCACGGACAGCATGGCCAACATGCCCAAGGACAAAAGATGCAACACCAAGATTAGACCAAGCAAGAAGGACCAATTCATCAAAGGGTCCAAGTGCAGATAAAGAAGATGAAGATGAGCCAGAGAAGCAAGATACCGCGAAGGGAAGCACCTCCCTTGCCGGGCAGGCGAGCCTGGCAAGGTTGGGTTTGCCCCGGAAGCGTACTTCTAGATCGTCCCAGCAGGCCTTGCCAGGACTTATGGAGTCCAGCAACTCCGCCGCTCCACATCACGAGCGACCCAAGTCATAGATCTGTGCGGTGTCAAGTCCCAGGGTGACTAAGTGGCTACTTTTCGCCACATGGCAGCCACTTCCTACGACAAACACCTCCATATGACACCCATCCTGAGACGTGTAAAGCAAGCAGACGCGAAGCAGGCCAAATAGCCTGGCAAGGGCTGCCTAGCATGCTGTGATGTGACACTAGATGGCGCATTTAATGCGTTCTGTCAGCCTGTCGAGTTAGGTATGGTAGCACTGTTCGCTATCTAATCAGTATGAAAATATTGATTTGCCACTGTTGTGACCCCTTAACCTATAAAAGGAGGCCCATGACAACCGTAGAAGGGCTTCACGAGTTTGGCAAGCTCAACCTCTTGCATATCCATATGCATGTAGCTAGGCATGGGCATTCGGTTAACCCGAACCGATCTGTTCGATTTTTCAGTTTAATAAGAATTTCGGTTTTGCGAAATTGATGACTGATCGGTCTTATAAAATTCTGCTAACCGAGAATTCGGTGGACCGATACTTCGGTTCGGTCGTAGGTTTCAGACCGAAGAGACCAAAGAAAAAGTCAAACACCATAGTCCATAGGGAAGAACACAAGTAGTGGTCGTCAATGGAATGAACCAAAAAAATAATCAAAAAAATACATGTATGACAAATAACAGGAGAGGAGATGCAGTTGTAGCCTGTAGGAGCAGCGCCGCAGACAGGTTCAGTTAGCCTGTAGGAGCGCTTGTGGAATTTGAGTTGGGACTTGGGAGGTGCGGTTGCTGTTGGAGAGAAGTACGAGGAGGAGGGAAGAGATGTTGCGGCGCCGGTAGCCCGACGCCAGCCAGCGAGATCAACAAGAGCGGTGGAGCATCGCCTAGCTGGTGGCTCAGATCTTGCGGCATCTTAGATGTGGATAAGGTGCGGTGAGGGAAGCCCGAGGGCACGCCGATGCTGAAAGGCACAGACACACGTAGGAGAGTGGGCTATGGGTCTAATGCATGGAGTTGGCCTGTTACTAATTTTTCTCGGTTACTTCGGTACTTCGGGTACTCGATGGTTAAAACCGAAGTGACCGATGTAATTTCGGTTTTACAGAGTTGTTGACCGAATTTAGTACAATTTTTTCCAGTTTCAGTTCATTCGGCTTCAGTCCCGGTTTATTTGTTTCGGTAACTCGGTCTTCGGTTAAAATGCGCACCCCTACACGTAGCCACTTCGCCTCGAGGCGACCCTGCCAGGAAAGTGAATTGCGCTCACCACTACCTTTTCCACCATCAATCCATCAAAGTAGGACTAGGGTTTAATGCCTCGTGGCGGCCCGAACCTGGGTAAAAACTGCTCGTGTGATCCTTGCCGTGCTGCGTGATGCTCCTCTACTCTTTGTGCGACGTGTCCATCCCCCCGCTGAACCAAAAGGGGCTCGTCGCCCCATAGGTGGCCGTGGTTCCCCACGACATCTTTGGCACGCCAGGTAGGGGGGGTCACTTGCGCGAACTGCAGAGCATATGAAGTGCGTCATATTCGCCAAAGGCGTCACTTCCTGCGATGCCGAAGGGGATGGCTGAGGCAGAGTGGGAGAGCAGCATTGCTCCCGCGCCGATCTCGCTCATTGTCCTCCATCCCCACTTGTTGTGGCCGTGACCACCACGGAAGCTAGCAACAAGGGCAACAATACCACCTCGAACGGGCCAAGCAACAGTAATGCTATGCAAATACCGTTCGGGAGAAAAGAACGATGTGCAAAGGTGCCAGGTTTTTTCTCTCTCTGACACTCACACTCTTTGACAATCATGCTACTTTGGGTCTTGGCGTCATCAATGTTGATGAGCCTGCGCGATGCTCGGTCCAGCATTTACCCTGCTTAGGGAAATACTGAGCATATTGCCAGCGCAAGTCCGTTGATTGATGCCCTGGCATGTATGCACTGGCAAGGCCGTCCGCGCTTGTGTGGCTTTAGTGCCACCTGCCGTTGGATTGGTCAAGGGGTACGGAGGGGAAGAGAGAGAAACCGGCTTTGTCGGTGTTCTGGGAATGGGGGTACCTAGACTTGCCTACGTGCGGCCCACGACATAGCTCCATCGACGGCCTGGTACGGCCCAACTTCGACATCAACAACTCAAGACCCTCACGAAGGGCCAAGCCTAGCGAGGCGGGCGACACCAAGACCTCCAAAGGGAGCAGCCTCCTTAGGCTAGCTCCCGAGAAGCGGAAATTTCTATGCAAGGTTCACCTCGTGAGGTTCGGGTGACGTGAGCCATGACGATCGAAGCCAGGCGGGCGCCAGCGGGCGCAGTGTACCAGTTTCCTCTTTGGTGCAAAGGAGGCAAGCAGGCTCACGCGGAGTCGCGAGGAAGCAGCCAGAGGTTTCCATTCCCGTGCAACAAGACCAAGACCACCCAGACGGCAGAACAACGGTTATCATTGAGCCCACCGCGGCGTCACGACCAGAGACTTTTGCAGGCGAATACCACTTTAGTCAGGATAAAATGTGCTAGTTGTCTCCCTTCAAATTTGGCCGTTGTGGGATCCCTTCCCACCTTCATTTGGGAAGAGGACCAAGGTCACTTTAAATAGGACCTAGCCACCACCATGGGCGAGGAGGACAATCAAGTCGACTGAACCCATTCCACCCTCACCAACTCACTTGAGCTCAAGAACACACCTCCTGAGGTTGTTCCCCACTGTGCTAGTTCATCCTCAGCCCCACGAGGCAAATCCACCACAAAGTAGGAGTAGGGTTTTACACTGCAAGGTGGCCCGAACCTGGGTAAACGGTTGTGTCCCCTTTCCTTCGAGTTCGTCATGTTAGGCTGTGAGATTTGCGAGCAGGCATACTTGGTAGGTTGAGATCTCCGCACACACCCGAGAGTTCGAACCTCTCAAGGGTTCGCGGAGCCCGAAATTCGACATTTGGCGTGCCAGGTAGGGATGCATCAAAGATCGGCCGCTCTGTCCGCTGCGCTCCGCTGTCGGCTCTAATTATTCGTTTTTTCAAAATTTTGTTATTTTTTTCAAAATGTGCTTGCACTTTAAAAAGTGTTCGTCGATTTCGAAAGCGTTCATTTTTTCAAATTTTCTTTTTAAATCGTAATTCAGAAAATGTTTGGAATTTTAAAAATAGTTTTTTTGCTTTTAAGAATAGTTGGATGTCAAAATTGTTGTCAATTTGCAAGAAAATACTCCTACTTCAAAAGTTTGCAAAAAAGTTTCAAATCTCGACGTCGTTGTATGTTATTAAACATGTTCGTGCTTCACATTTGCCACGTAAAGTCATCAGGTAGAGCGGCCCAGGGGGTGAGGTTAGAAGCACTATGTCCCAGGTTCGAATCCTGGTCATCTTTTTTTTGCTTCAGTATTTGTAGGTGCGCTGATTTGAGGGATTCAAAGTTTAGGATTTGATATATTTTTTATCTACAAGTTCAAGGTGTATTTTAGATTTTTCTCATCCAAACCGGTCAAAGTGAGGGAGGGTGGAGGCAATCCAAATTGGTCAAAACACGGAGGGCAGTACAAATCGAAGCGTACAAACGCCTGTACATAAAAAAACGAAAATAATAATATCCACATGTGTGGCAACATTGTAACTCGCCCACACACGTGGATCACCGTCCAGTTAAGTTGCACAAATCTTAACACACCGAAGCAGTTTTCACGTGTCACATAGGACAAGGCCGGTGTGTGGGTGTTGGAGAGGTCGCCCACACGCTCCACAACACGCGGTTGCCAGCTACGCTGTGTGGGCGAACTAGTTTCTTCCCACATAGCCACCACCTAGTCCACACGCATGTGGGCGAACTTTTTTCAACCACACGACAGTCGTACGTTGTTGGATGGCAACTGCAGCTGCGCGTACATGGCAATCAGGTAAACATACATGGCAACTGTGATTAACCACACGTGGCAACTAGGTAAACACACATGACAATTATTGTTTGACCATATGTGGCAAGTAGTTAATCACACACGACAATATGGTTTGATTACACGCGGCAACTACCATAAATTAGACATGGCAACTATAGTTAACGAAAACAGAGAGAGTTGTCATGCTTTTACAACCATATTTGCCATCCCGGATAACTACATCTGCCATCCCGGATGGCAACTAAATCATCATCCTGCGGGTACCTATTGTAGCTGCGCGAGGACGTGTGGGCATATTTGCTTCGTTCTACACGCGTGGGGTGGGGATGAATAGTACTTGTTGGGCATGTGGCACGAAGTAGCTGCGCCCACACATGTGGGCAATTCCACTGTTCGCTCACACACAACCCGTGTGGGCTGCCCCCCGCTCATGCCACACATGGTATGTGGGCGAATGCCTATTATGCCACACGTGTGATGGATATCGGCATCCTAAAAAAAATACATACAGAAATATCACATGTGTCACGCTCGTAACTGCAGTCAAAGAAAAGGTAAAAAAAAACAGAAAAAAGAATCCCTTACGGGCCTAGTTGTTTGGATATCCAAAAATATCATAGTGATCCCTTACGCTATGGCTTGTGATGTTACAAATAGACAAAAAGGGAAGATCATGAAATAGTTTTTGGAGGAGTTTTTGTTTTCTTTTGGGAACTTTTGAAGGAGTATATTTCGTGCTAAGATTTGCTAAGAAGGTCAAAATAGTAAAAAATGACCTTTGAATATTACTAGCACAAATGCCCGTGCGTTGCAATGGGAGAAAATATAATCATATCACTCCTTAGCCCAATAAGCATGGCCTAAACATAAAAAAATGTAGAATGAAATTATTTGCTCAAGTAATCGGAAGTACAGTCTGCCATTACAATACTGAAGATATTACCTGAGCAAGATCCCAGCCAACATGCAGTTCTTTGCTGGGAGCGACTAAGCAGCAAGCTTAGAGCATCTCCAGCCGCGCTCTCAACAGGCCCCCATAGGCGATTTTTTAGCGCCGGCGCCTAAAAATTGGCTCCGTCGCATCCCCAAGAGCCTGTTTTTTGCTGGTTTGGCTGAAATTGGCGTCGGCGGACCCAGGCCGAACCCGACGCGCTGGGGAGCACCCGGGGCGCCGGGGCAATCGACTTTGGCGCGAAAGAATGGCGGGCCCGCCAAGTCAGCGACCCATGCGCCTCGTCGTCCTCATCGCCTCGGTTCCCGCGGGGAATAAATGCCAAGGCTGCCCGCTGGTCAGCCTTCCATTGATTCCTCACGGGCGGCGCGGGCGCAGCGACGCACCACCTCCCGCCACGCATACACACGGTGCCCACCCCCGGCCGCTATATAAGCAACGCCTCCCCCTCGCGTGAGGCTGCACCCCACCCACAGTTGCAGAGATCTCTCCACGCTGCCGAGCTCTCTCCCCGTGCGCCGCCGCCGCCGACGTTCCTCCCCTCTCTTCCCTTTTTCCAGTCGCGACGATGGGCGAGAGGTTCCCTGGTGATGGGGCGACAGCCAATGGCTTCGGCCGCCGCTCATTGCACGAGTGGGAGGCCTACCTGTTGTTCAAGGCCAACGCTTCGGCGCTTCCAGACATGCGCGTGCTGGGGCGGTGGAAGCTCAGCGCCGGTGGCGTCCCCATTCCCCCGCTGCCAGACGTCACCATGCGCGCCAACTACTTCACCAACAAAGTCGCCTGCGTGCGAGTGTCGCTGACGGAGGAGTAGCGGGCCCTCCCGCAGTACGCTGCCGGCAACCACGAGGCTTGGGCGACGTACTTCTAGCAACGACAGGTGCAGCGGCTCGCCTCCACCAACGGGGCGCCGTTGGTGCGGGGGACCAAGAACAGCGAGGGCCATCGCCTGTGGTGGGGCGCCCCCGGCGCACTCTCCACGCCATCCTCCAGCACCTCGAGGGCGACAACGACCCGCCATTGACGTATCCTGCCACCCCGGTCCCCCGCCGGAGCGGCGGCCAATGGATGCCGAGGAGGGCCGGCTCCTCTTCTTCCTCCTCCCACTCCTCCGGCTCGTCAGCGTTGTTCGGCGTCAAGGCCGAGCCCACGGAGACTGTCGAGACGCCGCTCGGCCTGCGCACCCACAGCACCGGCATCGTCATCAACAAGGGTGGGTGCGCCTCCTCCTCGGCTCCTCCCCGCTTCGTAAGGCCGAAGACGGAGTCGGGGCTCGCCATCGTGAAGACGGAGCCAGGGCCCGTCGCCTGAAGGCGGAGCCAGGGCTCGACGATGCGGTAGCCTTGAAGTGGGCGCGCGAAGACTGGGCGCGGAAGGAGCTGGAGCGCCAGTGCCACGCCTTTGAGTAGTTCACTGCTTGGTGCCGTGGCCGCTACAAGGGAGGCGTCATCGTCCTCGACGAGGACAGCGACAACGACGCACCACCGCCGCTGGTCCGCTAGGGCGACCCCGGGCAGGGGTCCAGCAGTGGCGTCCGCGTGAAGGAGGAGAAGGATGACAATGACGGCGGCGACCTCGCCTCTCTCAGCGTGTTATTCGGCGTGTAGTCGCGGCCTTTTTGTTTTTTAAGTATTTTACCTATGTAAAAAAACTGTTTCAATTCGCCGAGATAATGTACTGTTTCGCCGAATATTTTTCCCATTTGCCGAATTTTAGACAAATAAATGTTCAAAAAAATTTAAAACCAGGCGCCTAGGGTTGACCCTTGGACCATCGGCTGGGAACCCAATCGCCCCCAGGCCGATTTTAGCACTGGTTCGCCCCCAGGCGGCGATTTTTCGAGCCGCCTGGGGGGGGGGGGGGAATGGCTGGAGATGCTCTTATGCCGGCTCAAACTTACGAACGAGCCACCTTGTCATTACTTCTCTATCTCCTTAGACTAAGGCTGGCTACGCTTTGGAGCGATCTGTGGCTACATAATTACAGTGTATAAAGAGTCCAGCCGCATACACAGTTATGTGCAGAAAAATAAATATTGTTGATTTTCTGTCACAACAATCTGCAACAATAAACAGTAAGGTTTGACAACAAACAATTACAACACAAAATAGATAGCAATTTCTATCCATCTCTCTCACTGTCTTTTCTCTCTACAATAATAGCAACATCACACAAATAGTGGCAGCATCAGTACAAAGCAAAACGAACAAAATTGCTCCAAATCTGAATTCCAATATACGAATGTCCCTTGTACAAAGTTAGCACACATCAGAGCATAGAAGGCCACATAGCAACATCACATAAAGCGTCTCTCTCCGTACAAAAGCATCAGCACACAAAGCATATAGCAAACAAAATTGCCTCATATTCCTTTTCTCTGTTCTATCATCTCACACATGATACAAAATTGCAGGAGTAAAAATCTTATTCTCAGCCGCAATCATCATGTATATCCTCTAATAAATCTGATGCCATCTCGTGGAACCTCGCCATGGACTTAACCAACAACACAGCTCTGTCTTGCCATACTGGTCGCTCTCCCTCATCCACCACGGCAGCTCGCCCCATCGCTCGGCCATGGCACCGACAGCCTCCCCAGCGCTCGGCAACAACACCGACAGCCTCCCCAGCACTCTGCCACTACACGAGCTGCCATTGCCCCATGTCAGCCCCTCTATATCTCGATCTTGATCTAAAAAAATAACAGTGATAAAAGAACTATTTACCTGATACAAAACATATAATTCTCTGGTGCATTTAAAGAAACTATTTAGTAATCATTAAACATGCAACAGGAGTTTATAGGAACCACATATAGACATGGGTAAATCTCAAAGCATCATTGCTCGATATCCTCTTTATATGATCTGCCAAAATTAGGTGTGTTATTATGCTTGGCAAACTCAACAATTCACTTGCTATATTTCCTTCATATTGTATTTGGCAACCTAAAAATAATGTGTAGGGGAGGGCATAAGTGTATGTCAAAGGATCATAACCCAAAGTATGTTTAGTAAATTACCACAGAAAAGGACAAACCTGATTGTGCAAAAGAATTGTTAGCAATTGGGATGGGCATCGATGAAGAACATTTCATCTACAATGTTGGATCACCAGGAAACTTGCTCTTTTTAGAAGAAAAAAATGTCCAGGAGAAATCACAAATTAGTTCCGGCTCCCTCCATGCCTCTTACATAAATACAACCAACATCAAACTCTTAAAACAAATATGCCAAAGATGTGTTTTACCTTCACTGGAAGTTTATAGTACTCCAAAGCTTCAACCAGCCGTTGTTAACCGAGGGGAATACATATATATGCAGGCAACCACAATCTGCTCTCGCGACCCGGCCTGTGGGACTTTGCCGCCCTGTCCCAATGCCTCCATCTATCTGCAACACACACACCTTGCCGCCCCGTCCCAGTGCCTCCATCTATCTACAACACACACCTAGCCGACTTCACCCCGACCTACCCCTCTCTACGCTGAGCCTATGCCTCCAGCGTCCGCCATGGCCTGCAGCTCGTCCTTGTGCGCTAAAACCTGAATCCAGGTTGTACATTGTCCTGATCCAATCTCTCCTTTTTCCTTTCTCATCATCCGATCTTTTTTCCTCGAGGCGTGTGAAGGAAATATGCCCTAGAGGCAATAATAAAGTTGTTATTTTATATTTCCTTATTTCATGATAAATGTTTACTATTCATGCTATAATTGTATTAACCGGAAACTTGATACATGTGTGGATACATAGACAAAATACCGTGTCCCTAGTAAGCCTCTACTAGACTAGCTCATTGATCAAAGATGGTTAAGTTTCCTAACCATAGACATATGTTGTCATTTGATAAACGAGATCACATCATTAGGAGAATGATGTGATGGACAAGACCCATTCGTTAGCTTAGCATTATGATCGTCCAATTTTATTGCTACTGCTTTCTTCATGTCAAATACATATTCTTCCAACTATGAGATTATGAAACTCCCGGATACCGGAGGAATCCCTTGTGTGCTACCAAACGTCACAACATAACTGGGTGATTATAAAGATGCTCTATAGGTATCTCCAAAGGTGTTTGTTGGGTTGGCATAGATCGAGATTAGGATTTGTCACTCTGAGTATTAGAGAGGTATCTCTGGGCCCTCTCGGTAATGCACATCATAAGAAGCCTTGCAAGAAAAATGACTAATGAGTTAGTTGCAGGATCATGCATTACAGAACGAGTAAAGAGACTTGCTGGTAATGAGATTGAACTAGGTATGAAGATATCGACGATCGAATCTCGGGCAAGTAACATACCTATGACAAAGGGAATAACGTATGTTGTCATAACGGTTCGACCGATAAAGATCTTCATAGAATATGTGGGAGAAAATATGAGCATCCAGGTTCCGCTATTGGTTACTGACCGGAGAGGTGTCTCGGTCATGTCTACATAGTTCTCGAACCTACAGGGTCTGCATGCTTAACATTCGATGATGATTTTTTTTATTATATGAGTTATGTGATTTGGTGACCGAATGTTGTTCGGAGTCGATGAGATCATGGACATGTTGAGGATTCTTGAAATGGTCGAGAGGTAAAGATTGATATATAGGACGATAGTATTCGGACACCGGAAGTGTTCTGAAGGGTACCGGGTACATATCAGGTCACCGGAAGGGGTTCTAGGCACCCCCCGACAAAGATATGGGCCTAATGGGCCAAGAGGGGAAACACAATAGCCAACAGGGGCTGCTGCGCCCCCCATATGTGGGCCGAACTAGAGGGGGAAGGAAAGAGCGGAAGAGAGAAGGAAGGGAAGGGATTCGGCCTCCCCCTTCCTTCCCTCCTCTTTCCTCCTTCCTTCCCCATCCGGAAAATGTGGTAAGGGGTGCCGAATTGGACTAGGCCTCCAACTAGGATTCCTCCAACTTGGGGTGCCCCAAGGCTGTTCCCCTCCCCTCCCACCTATATATGCGTGGGGAGGGGGCACCTAGAACACACCTCAACTATTTTTAGCCGTGTGCGGTGCCTCCCTCCATAGTTTACGCCTCCGATCATATTCTCGTAGTGCTTAGGTGAAGCCCTGCGCGGATCACTTCACCATCACTGTCACCATGCTGTCGTGCTGACGGAACTAATATACTTCCTCGACAATCTACTGGATCAAGAGTTTGAGGGACATCATCGAGCTGAACGTGTGCAAAACTCGGAGGTGCCGTACGTTCGGTCCTTGATCGATCAGATCGAGAAGAAGTTTGACTACATCAACCGCGTTGTCAAACGCTTTCGCTTTCGGTCGACGAGGGTACGTAGACACACTCTCCCCCTCTCGTTGCTATGCATCTCCTAGATAGATCTTGCGTGAGCATAGGATTTTGTTTGAAATTGCATGCTACGTTTCCCGACAGTGGTATCAGAGCCAAGTCTATGCGTAGATGATATGCACGAGTAGAACACAAAGAGTTGTGGGCGGTGATCATCATATTACTTACCACCAATGTCTTATTTTGATTCGGTGGTATTGTTGGATGAAGCGGCCCGGACCAACCTTACATGACCACGTTCATGAGACCAGTTCCACTGACAGACATGTAACTATTTTGCATAAAGGTGGCTGGCGGGTGTTTGTTTCTCCAATTTAGTTGAATCGGATTTGACCGCGGTCGGTCCTTGTTGAAGATTAAAATAACAAAGTTGATAAATCACCGTTGTGGTTTTGTGCCATAGGTAAGAACGGTTCTTGCTAGAAGCCTGTAGCAGCCACGTAAAACTTGCAACAACAAAGTAGAGGACGTCTAAGTTGTTTTTGCAGGGCATGTTGTGGTCTGATATGGTTAAGACATGATGTGATATATGTTGTTGTATGAGATGATCATGTTTTGTAGAAGTTACCGGCAACTAGCAGGAGCCTTATGGTTGTCGCTTTATTGTATGAAATGCAAACGCCAAATATTTGCTTTACTTTATCACTAAGCGGTAGCGATAGTTGTAGAAGCAATAGTTGGCGAGACGACCACGACGCTACGATGGAGATCAAGGTGTCAAGCCGGTGACGATGGAAATCATGACGATGCTTTGGAGATGGAGATCAAAAGCACAAGATGATGATGGCCATATCATGTCACATATTTTGATTGCATGTGATGTTTATCTTTATGCATCTTATTTTGCTTAGTACGGCGGTAGCATTATAAGATGATCCCTTAACTAAAATTTCAAGGAATAAGTGTTCTCCCTGAGTATGCACCGTTGCGACAGTTCTTCGTGTTGAGACACCACATGATGATCGGGTGTGACATGCTCTACATTCACATACAATGGGTGCATGACAGTTTTGCACACGCAGAACACTCGGGTTAAACTTGACGAGCCTAGAATGTACAGACATGGCCTCGGAACACTAGAGATAGAAAGGTCGAACGTGAATCATATAGTAGATATGATCAACATAGAGATGTTCACCATTGATGACTACTCCATCTCATGTGATGACCGGACATGGTTTAGTTGATTTGGATCACGTATTATTTAGATGACTTGAGGATGTCAATCTAAATGGGAGTTCTTAAGTAATATGATTAATTGAACTTAATTTATCATGAACTTAGTCCAGATAGTATTTGCAAATTATGTTGTAGATCAATATCCCGCATTGTAGCTCCCCTATTTTTTATATGTTCCTTGAGATTTTTTTTGAAAGATGATAGTAGCAATGAAGGGGACTGGGTCCGTGATCTGAGGATTATCCTCATTGCTACATAGAATAATTATGTCCTTGATGCACCGCTAGGTGACAGACCTATTGCAGGAGCAGATGCAAATATTATGAACGTCTTCCAAGCTCGGTATGATGACTACTTAATAGTTTAGTGCACCATGCTTTACGGCTTAGAACCGTGGCTTCAAAAATGTTTTGAACGCCATGGCATATGAGATGTTCCAAGAGCTGAAATTGGTATTTCAGACTCATGCCCGTGTCAAGAGATATGAGACCTCTCACAAGTACTTTGCCTACAAGATGGAGGAGAATATCTCAATCAGCAAGCATGTGCTCAGAATGTCTGGGTACTACAATCGCTTGAATCAAGTGGGAGTTAATCTTCCAGATAGGATAGTGATTGACAGAGTTTTCTAGTCACTATCACCAAGCTACTAGAACTTCGTGATGAACTATAATATGCAAGGGATGACAAAAACGATTCCTGATCTTTTTGCGATGCTGAAATTGGCGAAAGTAGAAATCAAGAAAGAGCATCAAGTGTTGATGGTTAACAAGACCACTAGTTTCAAGAAAAAGGGCAAAGAGAAAGAAAGGGAACTTCAAGAAGAATGGCAAGCGAGTTGTCACTCCCATGAAGAAGCCCAAAGCTGGACCTAAGCCTGGAACTGAGTGCTTCTACTGCAAAGGAACTGGTCACTGGAAGCGGAACTACCCCAAATATTTGGCGGATAAGAAGGATGGCAAAGTGAACAAAGGTATATTTGATATACATGTAATTGATGTGTACCTTACTAGTGCTCGTAGTTGCCCCTGGGTATTTGATACCAGTTCGGTTGCTAAGTTTAGTAACTCGAAATAGGAGTTGCAGAATAAATGGAGATTCCAAGATTGATATAATCATCATCGCACACTCCCTATACTTTCGTGATTAGTGTTGAACCTAAATAAATGTTATTTGGTGTTTGCGTTGAGCATGAACAAGATAGGATCGTGTTTATGGCAATACGATTATTCATTTAAGACAGAGAATAATTGTTATTCTATTTACATGAATAAAACCTTCTATGGTCATACACCCAATGTTAATGGTTTATTGAATCTCGATCGTAGTGATACACATATTCATAATATAGATGCCAAAAGATGCAAAGTTGATAATGATAGTGCAACATACTTGTGGCACTGCCTTTTAGGACATACACTACAAAAAAAGACACATCCGTGACATTTTGGGCCGAATGATTTTTTTTCTGTCATACATATGACACTTCTATGACGATAATTGTGACAAAACCCGGTATCATCATAGATGTGGTGGGCTCCTACTTCTATGACAAAAAAACATGACAGAAAATGGGCTTTTCGTCCTGGGCGGGCCGGAGACGCAGCTGCATGACATTCTTTGGACCGTCCATGACGGAAAAAACCGTGGTAGAAGAGAGGGCGAGGAAAATTTCGGGGAGTTCCCAGTTACAGTGGGAGGTCAGGGGCCGAGCGATGCACGTTTCTCTCGTACACGTATGCGCGTGTGTGCGAGGCGTTGACTCTAACTGGACCCGAGCGAGGCGTTGGGCTCTAACTGAACCCGAGCGATTACACTGCAGGCTACGCGTTACTGAACCCGAGCGATCGATCGATGGCTGTTAACTGAACCCGATCGAGCGATTCCTTCGCTACTGCTGCTGACTGAAGCCGATTGATTGGATGAATAGTGAGCAGTGGCGTTGCCTCTAGATGAATAGGACCCCGTGGTGTGGAGGGATGGATGAACAATAGACGGTGGATGGGTGCCCGTGGAGGGGTGGATGAACAGGACCCCGTGGTGTGGAGGGCTGGATGAACAGTAGACGGTGGAGGGGTGCCCGTGGAGGGGTGGATGAATAGGACCCCGTGGTGTGGAGGGCTGGATGAACAGTACACGGTGGAGGGGTGCCCGTGGAGGGGTGGTTGAACAGTAGCCGGTGGGAGTAGCACGCAGTGGAGGCTGGATGAACAGGAGCTCGTGGAGGCTAGAGGAGGTCGACGGTAGCCCGTGGAGGCTGGAGGAGGTCAACGGTGGAGATGAACAGTATCCCGTGGAGTCCCGTTTTGCGGTACGCCACACCCCTCCCGATGAATAGGACCCCTGTTTCGACCGTAGCGCTCCAACACAAGTCCGTTTTGTCCGTTTTGTGGTACGCCACACCCTTGCCGATCAACAGGACCCCCGTTTCGACCATAGGAGGTCTGTTTCGTCCGTTTTGCGATACACCACACCCCTCTCGATCAACAGGACCCCCGTTTCGACCGTAGGAGGTCCGTTTCCTTCGTTTTGCGGTACGCCACACCCCTCTTGATCAATAGGAAGTCCGTTTCCTCCGTTTTACGGTACACCACACCCCTCCCGATGAACAGGATCCCATTTCGAACGTGGCCGGTCGAACACAAGGCCGTTTCCTCCGTTCTGCGGTACGCTAGGCCTCGTTTCCATCGCCTGTTCCGTCTAAGCCCTCCCGATGAACACAATGACGCATTCCGTTCCGACCCAGCCGGTTGGCTCCCCATGAACATGACGATGACGCTGTTTCTCCGTTCCGACCCAGCCATGTACACGAGCCCTGGCCATACGTATGCGCGAGTAGGCGTTCGAGACCCCGCCCGTATGTACACATACGTAACCATATTTTCTTTCTTGCGCACTGGCCGCTGTATGTACGTGTACATGCTACGTGCGCGCCTCTACTATGACACGTGCGCGCCTCTAATACGACACGTGCGCGCCTCTACATCGACCAGTATATATGTACATACACGTTCGCGACCAGAATGACAACGCTACGTACGCTTCGACCAGGTAGGTCCCGACTGTCAGGCACTTCCTTGCGTGCGAAGATGTAGCTGGTGGGTCCCAGCAGTCAGGGGGAAACGTTTTTTGGCGAAATACGGTGGCCCATCTGGTGGGTCCCCGCTGTCAGGTGGAGGAATAATTATCTAAGGAGACACTTCATTGCTGCTGCCGTGGATCCAGCTGTCAGCCTCTCCACGTACAGTCCATGTCCGATGGAAGTCGTTCCTTGACCATGTTGACCACGCCGCGCAGAGAGCACCAGGGCGGTGGACGACGGCGAGGCCTAGGAAGGGGACGACGCGAAGCCGGGGAAGACGCGGCAGTGGATGCCCACGCGTAGAGGAGTATGAGGGTTCACTGGTTCGCTGCGGTGTGAGGCTGCCGTCGCTGCAGAATAACAAGGGGTGTGGGTGAGTAGAGGGATGGCCTGGCCAGCGGTGGGAGTAGTAGGCAGCGGTGAGGCCTCCGCCGCATCGCAGCCGGCCATGGGAGGCAGGAGCACGAGGCACGACCGACGCTGGTTTGGGCGGCTGGAGCAAGAAGACCAGAGGTTGAAGAAGCACTACGACCATTGGATGGACATCGTACGGTTACTGGAGCTAGAATCATGCATATTGACTAAGTTGACAAAGACCTCCGTCCCCGTCAACTTAGTAGGCCCACAAGTCAGCCTGCCACTATACTGGGTCCCAGCTAACAGGGGGAGTAATCATTTTTTGTGCGTAATAAGGAGGCACATCCTTGAGTGCGAAGATATAGCTGGTGGGTCCAAGCTGTCAGCAACGGTAACGTTTTTTTCGCGAAATACAGAGGCCCTTTCGGTGGGTCCCTGATGTCAGGTGGAGGAATCATTATTTTGCACGTAATAAGGAGGCATTTCCTTGCGTGCGGTCGTGGACCCAGCTGTCGGCCTCTCCATGTACAGTCCACTTCAGATGCATGTCGGTCGTTGACCACGTTGACCAGGCCGTGCCGAGAGCACCAGGGCGGTGGACAACGGCGAGGCCTAGGAAGGGAGCGACATGGAGGCAGGGAAGACTCGGCAGTTGTTTCCCACGCGGAGGGGAGTACGACTGTACGAGGGTTTACTGGTTCATCTGCCGTCGCCGGAGAATAAGAGCAGGTGTGGGTGAGTAGAGGGATGGCTAGGCCAGCGATGGGATTACGGTGGGGCGGTGAGGCCTGCGCGGCAGCACAGCCGACCGCGGGGAGGAGGGAGCAGGCAGTCCTGCCGGCGCTTGTTTGAGCGGCTGGAGCAGGAAGAGCAGAGATTGAAGAAGCACGACGGCCATTGGATGGCCATCCAACAGTCACTGCTTGTGCGTCAACCTTTTTTTAGGAAAGCCTCAAATCTGTGGAAAACAACATACATCCCATCTGCCATTATTTCTAATAATTTACAGCCCATTTGCTAATTCTCAAGGTTTTTTTTGGAGCCCATATTCTTTTTGTTAGCATTACAGCCCATATTGTGGCCACGGTTAAATAATTATACGAAATTTTGCATATTTCAGTGCGGTCCGAACTGTTTTTAATCCCGAAATTTTGACTCACATTCAAACTAATTTTAAAAATAAATGTATATAAATATAAAATCCAACAAATTCTCCATGCATAAAAATTAATGTAATTTAAAATCTCGAAATGAAAAAAAAGATATTTGAAACTAATTGCCGGTTTGATGTGTTTTAAAAATGTACATCCCATTTCTCATTACTGATGGGCCATTTTCTCGGCCAGCCGAATGAAAGCTCTCCTCGTCTTGAAAGATTTGCAGCCCAACAGGCATGTCAAAGCGGCTTACTTGGCAAATCACAAAAAACTGGGTTGTGGCCGTGGACCCAGCTATCAGTCTCTCAACGTACAGTACTCTTTCGATGGAATGTCATTGACCACATTGACCATGCCGTGCCGAGAGCACCAAGGCGGTGGACAGCGGCAAGGCCTAGGAAGGGGACGACACAGAGCTGGGGAAGACGCGGCAGTGGATGCCCACGCGGAGAGGAGTACGACTGTACGAGGGTTTACTGGTTCGTCTGCCGTCGCTGGAGAATAACAGCAGGTGTGGGTGAGTAGAGGGATGGCTAGGCCAGTGATGGGAGTACGGTGGGGCGGTGAGGCCTGCGCGGCAGCACAGCCGAACGCGGGGAGGAGGGAGCAGGCAGTCCCGCCGGCGCTTGTTTGAGCGGCTGGAGCAGGAAGAGCAGAGATTGAAGAAGCACGACGGCCGTTGGATGGCCATCCAACAGTCACTGCTTGTGCGTCAACCTTTTTTTTAGGAAAGCCTCAAATATGTGGAAAACAACATACAACCCATCTGCTATTATTTCTAATAATTTACAAGCCATTTGCTAATTCTTAAGGTTTTTTTTGAGCCCATATTCTTTTTGTTAGCATTACATCCCATATTGTGGCCACGGTTAAAAAATTATACGAAATTTTGCATATTTCGGTGCGGTCCGAACTGTTTTTAATCCCGAAATTTCGACTCACATTCAAACTGATTTTAAAAATAAATGTATATCAATATAAAGTCCAACAAATTCTCCACGGATAAAAATTAATGTAATTTAAAATCTCGAAATGAAAAAATATATTTGAAACTAATTGCTGGTTAGATGTGTTTTAAATTTGTACAGCCCATTTCTCACTGCTGATGGGCCATTTTCTCGGCTTGCCGAATGAAAGCTCTCCTTGTCTTGAAAGATTTGCAGCCCAAGAGGCCTGACAAAGCGACTTACTTGGCAAGTCACAAAAAATCTGGGCTATGGCCGTGGACCCAGCTGTCAACCTTATTTTGCATATTTCGGTGGAGTCCGAACTATTGTAATCCCGAAATGTTAAACATTTTTTTAAGAACTTATTGATTTGCCAAAAAAATCTTTTTGTTTTTGTAAGCAAATAAGACGGGGGACAATTGAGTTGGTTTAAGGGAAAACCGGTGGTAAAAAATCAGCGCTGGGTGGGAAAAAACAACAAAAATAAGGATGTAAATATGAAAAGGGAATTTTATGTGTTTTCAACATAATGATACATGTATATGAACTAGTAAAACTATAGGTAGAGATTAGAAAACAGATGTAGGACATGCGTTTCAAGAGGAAAATAGAACTGGGCTGTGTGTTTGATTCAGTAAAAAAACTGCCTGCGGATGTTGTAAGACAAAATATAACTAACGCTGGCGGGCCAGAGGCCAGTAGATACCTGCTGGATCTTTGTGCCCCATTGTCGTCATGGGCTGGGCCTGGTAAAAACAAAACCAACCCTGGGCAGTCTACAGCCTAGTTGAAACTTGCTCGACCTGAAAAAACAATATACGTGCTCAATAAACGAGAGAATTCTGCAAGTACAGACTGATAACTGGGATGCAGCACGGATATTGTTTTTTTATCGTGATAATAAGTGCATGCACTTGTTTCGAAAAAAATGGAGAACTGGGAATTCAAACGGCAGGTGCTTATGCTACCCATCAAATAAAAACCAGGTGCCTGAAAATTCGTTTCGAAACAAATGATTCAGCTTTATATCCACATCGACCCTCGGCATGATGGTTGTAAGAAAATGCAAGTTCATACCAAAAGATCGTTAACAACAATACCAACTTGCGGACGACAAGGTAGTACAACTACCAATACCAAACTAACTTATAATCTTTTTACTCCTGGCCCTAAGTGTTCGTCTGGTAGAAAATTTTGCAGAGGACCAGCTCCCGCTCCTTCTCTTGCTCTAGGTCCCCGAGGTGGTACTGGTGCATCACCCAGTTGGTCCTCTGCTGGTCGAAGTTCTTGTTGGTGTGCAGCACCAGAACCTTTTTTGCTGCCCGTCTGTCGGCCGTTGACCATCACCGGCAAGGTATTGCCGGTCTTGTGCCACATCGCGTGCAAGCCGCACTCCGACTGTATCTTGCGACGTGTCCATGTGCCCCTTTTGAACGCCCTGGAATTGCGCTGGAAGAAATGCTTCCTTAGGCCACTCAGTGTGATACCTGTAGTATTGTGGAATACAGGTTTTAGTGTACATAGTTGGCATTTTCATAACATCTTTGGCATGTTGCATTCACTTGTTTCACTTTTTATTAACTGTCAAATTGTAATTGCTTCACCAAGTCTGCGTCTAAAAAGAAAAATAGAGCTACAAACAAAGGAATATGTTTTTGCAAGTAGACGGCCGATCGATGTCTTACCTGGAAGTTTCTCAGGTTGAGTGTAGCATATGCCTTGCTCACTGTCGATGGTTGGTATGAATAAATCAATGAGAGACTGAAATCTTGCGCTGTCAGCACTCACTTTGGCCTCAAGGTGCTCGATCAGCTCCTGATCTATGGGATCGAACTTGACGCCAGCCGACAGCACCGTCCAATCCTTCTTCGACTTGCATCGGTAATTCCAGTTATATGGTACTTAATGTATGATCAATCGACTGTTTTAAGTGAATGATGAAAGATTTCGACAGATAAGTGGTACTCCAAATCTGAAGTCCAGAATACCCGAACACGCTGCCGGGATTCTTGTGTCACCTCACGCGCAGCATGTTGTCACGTCATTTCGATGTGTGGACATGATGAATAATTTGACCGACGTATACTAGTACTGCTACTGTACTACTTACTAGTCGTATTTAGTGTCACAATTTATACATAGGTTTAACTAACAAGTACACACTTGAAGCCTAACTTTTATATATATATATATATATATATATATATATATATATATATATATATATATATATATATATATGCACTTGATCCCAGGAAGGTATCTACTATCCTTCAAACTAGATGAGTGCTTCAAACTAACAACAGTACATAATATCCAACAAAAAGAGGATCCTGCTACAACAGCAGAATAAATGGCTCAGTCTAGATATCAGCACGAATCAAGTTGTGCATATTTGCTGTTGGCATGAACCACATCGCCGCATGTCGAGTTTGCAAAAACCATCCATCGCATGGAAGCTTGATGCCTTTCACACACTGAAGATTATCTGCCAACAAGCTATGTCGACGAATCTCTGGATATGGTGATTCATGAAATCCATGGTATGATGTGTAAACACAGTCCTCCCTGGCGAATGGAAGTTGCATAGCACGGTAATCATCACCGGTGATATGATCGATGATTGGTTGGATGATCGGATAATTGAGCCCGAGGAACAAGGAGTGGTTGCCGAGGCTGTAAACCCGCCTCCAGTTGAATACGCTTGGCCCAACGGAGCTGGGATCTTTCTCGAACACGAAGCAGCCATAGCCATCAATGTCACGAACGCCCCACACATTTTACTGCATGTGGTTTGATGTAATGGTTTGGTCAATTTGGTACGTGCAAATGAGCATCAAATGACCGCCGTCAGCTGAAAGAGCGATAAACCACCACCCATCAGCTGGTACGATTCCAGGTCCTGGAATCATGAAGGCCAACGCATTTGCATCTGCTGCAACAATTCAAATTGGAGACCAAAAGGACAAAAGTAAACAATCATGTTCAGAGTATGTGTAGAATTAAGATTATTATAACCGTGACACATATCATAGACAGAGAATTGCAATGGCATGGTCATAATCATGCCCCAAGTTAAAAAAATAAGCCAATGGCTTTCATATTCTAGCATTATGTCATGGTTCAAACATCATGTAACAATGAGAGGAAAACAGCTATGACAACGCCTACTCATATTCTACCATAGCACTTACTACTACTATTCTCATATCAACTCTAAGCAATAACATGCATTGTTATAAAAATCTTGTAAACGAGAGTAACATATAGCAATCATGATGTTATGCTCATAATATGTTTTCTAACAATCATTAGATGCCAATTGTTCTCATATCAACTCTAACAATAACATGTGTGGTCATAAAAATCTAGGAAATGAGAGGAACATATAGCAATGATGTGGTTATAGACATGCTATGTATTCTAAATTTGTAACAAATGAACAGGCAGTCGAATTCATAAGGTGAAGATGAGATGAGATAGAACAATTACACGACGATAGGTTCCACCAGTATAGGCAGCCAATCTATGCGTCGACCTCGTAAACGATGCCATCATGCACTATAGCATCAGACAGAAATGTTGCCTCAACAGGATTGATGATGAGCCTTAACCATGTATGGCGACCGGATTCTAGATAGACTAATCCCATGTTGAACAAGGCAATCCATGTAGTCTTCTGATGGTGTGGGCACTTCACAGATTACAACTTTCTGCAAACAGAGGTCGAGCCAAAAGCTTGACGCGTCTCGTGCGTAGTAGGCAGGAGTGTCCAGCGGGCCGCGAGGCTCAATGGCGGCGATATCCAATGATGGAAGGGTGATCTCTCGCTAGGTGTAGATATCCACGAGACGCCACGGACTAGCGGAGTGGTGGATGAGGACGATCCAGTTGGCCTTCATGCCCGCCCAGTAGTGGCCGTGCATGAAGGACAGGTGGACGGGTAGTGGTAGCATGTCGAGGGGCACCACGACAACCTCTGTAGGATTGTCAAGTCGGTGTCTGGGCCACCTGAGAGGATCGGGCATCAGCAAGCAGGGTGTCTTGAAAAGAGCCGGTCGGTTCCAGACGAGTAGACGGTACAAAGACACCGAGCATGCAGCCAGACGGACGGTGCTGAGTAGGTCCATACGACTACAGATCTGCTCCCAGAGAACATCGGGGAGGGAATTCCAATCGCGGCTCTGCGTGTCAGTCGGTTCTGCCATTGGGGTTTTCGGTGCCTGTGAGCCAACGGGGAAGTGGATTGGGGCGGGCGAGTGAAGAAGCTTCTCCTTGTGTGGCCGAGAAGTGAGCGGGGGGATATGGTATGCGCGAGCTACCAAGGAAGATGGCGCGGGCGGGCGAGCAGTGAGCGAGGGTAAATGGTGTGCGGCCGATGATGGGGAAGAGAGGAGGAAGAAGAAGAGAGGAGGAAGAAGAGTGGAAGACGGGGAAGAAAGTGCATTAAATCTTAATTCTACTAGTACTACTACCAGGATATACCGTCCTTCGGAGTGTAAATAGTTACACCGATGACATGTGGGTCTACCACAAGGGGGCCCATATGTCACTTAATGAAGGACAGAGGTGCGTAGGCGTATTTGCGGAAGCATGCTCTACTGGCAAACATGATGGCAGTACTGGGTAAGGCTGATTTAGTAACACCAACACGCTGGTTCAGCTTATTAATTACATGTCCCATCTATTGCGGCGTGTATTGTCACTTCACTGCGAAGACTAGTTGAATAGTTCTCTCTGACGGATACGGGGAATAATGGACCGCGAGGACTTCCTTTCTACAGTATCCCTATGCCTCTACGCTCACTTCACTCATTTTGCTCCGTACCTAGTCACTTGTTGAAATCTGTAGAAAGACAAATACTCCGTATTTGGGAACAGAGGGAGGCTTTTACTCCGTATTTGGGAACAGAGGGAGTATCACCATATGGAGGGAACAGAGGAAGCTTGAAATATGAACATGTCAATGGGAGGGAGTACGCCCCATGCATGCATGCATGCATGCAACATGCAACACTCACACGTACACATGGACGAATGCAACACTCACGCACCCATGCGGCACACAACACACGACGCAACACACACGCTCACGCTCAAGTGCTCAAGCTACTCTCTACGTCCGTGAAAGACTGTACATTTAGAGATTTACACATCGACCAGGGCATAATTAATGCCCAAAAGCATCAGACTTATGTGTGCATGCGACCATTGAGAGAAGAAGATTAAATGAAGGCTAAATGCATTGGAAGTGTAGATGTACATCATGTACTACACTCTTTGTTTTAGGCTGGCCATAGTGGGGGTAACATAACTATTATCATGTACTTGAGACTCGCACATGCTTATGTGGCAAACAATTAAAGAAGAGAGAGAGGGTAGTAGTAACATAGGTTTTTTTTGAAAAATTAGTAGTAACATAGGTAGATACCATAACACAAGAAATGTTATGATACAACCAAATTGAGCCTTATAAAATGGAAAAACTAAAATTTTGAGATAAGCCCTATAAACCGGAAAGGAGGGAGTATGTGTCATGCATGGCAATAAATGAGACCATCTATGATACTACTTTATGATACTATGCACTATAGATGTAGTATCATACACTAGTATCATATGCATGATACTAGTATATGTTACTCTCCACTATGACTAGCCTTATAGCCCATGTACACTCTTTGTTGGAAGACCGAGGGAGTACACGTGCATGCACTCACATACACAGCTAGGGCGGTTCGCACGCAACGGTTAGGCTCGTGTCGCGCCTGCGTAAAGTTTTGTTTAACTGATTTCTTTGCTCTGCCAACTGACAAGTGGGACCTAGAAACCAGGTGACAATTTAACCAGTCAACAAAGTGCCACGTCGACTATGTGGCCGGTCAGTAGGGTGCAATACGGTGCTCTACGATGAGCTAGTGATCGTATAATCACCGCAAAACTATATATAGTGACCGTAAAGAGCGTATTGTTACATACGTTGACCGCCAGTGTATTTTTCTCGTTTCAAATTAAGCCATATTAATCGGAAAGGACGCAGTATGGACTACTACTAGTACTAGTACTGCTTTGATGTGTCCCCTCAACTCGCCGAACGAGGATAAGCTTGCTTACTACGCCTCTCCCTCGTCCACGCGTGCGATGGTTCGCAGGATGAGGAGAGGGTTTTGACTACAGCGCCCTTTCCCTCTCCCTATCCCTCGCCCTCGCCCTCGCGGTGGACGTGCAGTAGTTCAATCGGTGTCAGATTGCCAGAAACATATTGTACTGTAGTATCATCATTGTTGGACCTTCCAAAGAGGCGAAGAGCCAAGTGCAAGGTTCACACGAGTACGAACTGTTGAACCTCCCGAAGAGGCAAAGAGCCAAGCGCAAGGTTTTATAGGAGTTGTCGTCCTAGTAGGAGTGTACTACAACTATAGCAAATGATGCTACTGTATGATGCCGCCACGTCATGTATATCCAAAGCTGTGCCACCTTTTTTCTCAAAGAGCATGTTGGAACCCGTGCAACAACCACACAAGTTGCACGTACACATAACACATTTACTAGTAATAAATTCTAAAGGACAAATGCCACTATGCCACACAAGTTCATCTCCAATTCATGTGATAAATTTGTGCACGACTAGTCCACATATATTCATAGTGCTACTGTTCACAATTACCGTACTCCACTTACACATTATAGATGGGCTACATGTCCTCCTCCAGGTTCCAGTCCCAGGTGTTCTTCATGGATGGCACGATCCATAGCAGTGGGCAACGGGAATCATTGTCGCAGCTTTCTAGTCCGGTTCCACATGATGGAGACTCATCCAAGCTGAAGCGGCATAAATAAGGGATAGCGTGTCCCAGCATGTCATTCATCTGGCGATGCGCAATGAAGAGACAACCATGCTTCATGAACGGCAGGCCTTCCGTGTCGTGCACGGAAGGTGGAATCCGCTTCACAATGGGGTAGCTGTCCCCGATGAAAAGCGAGTACTCTCAAAGAGTGTTCCTCGGCACCCACGTAGCATCACGGGGGTCAAACTCGGCGCCATTCATCTGGTACACGCGGCATCCCAGATCTGGACACATGGTGACGTACATAGTCAAGGTCCATGCATAATAATGTTGTGCTCAAATATGGCGGTCAGTAATACTGTGCAACAAATAGTACTACTCCGGTATAGAGGAAGTAAAATAACCGGCTTATTATATATAGCCACACTCTTGGCTACATGGATGAGATAGTAAGACATGGAAAAACAAAAATGGTGGCAGCTAGTGGGTTCAAGTCTTCAAGGGCCTAGCTAGCTATACGCGTCCTCCAAGGTAAAAAGTACTCCTACTAGTACTACTAAGTATACTACTAGTACAACAATGAAAGAGAAGGCGAGAGGGTTAAAAAATGGAATACCTGGGTAGAGGGTTCAAGTCTTCAAGGGCCTAGCTAGCTATACGCGTCCTCCAAGGTAAAAAGTACTCCTACTAGTACTACTAAGTATACTACTAGTACAACAATGAAAGAGAAGGCGAGAGGGTTAAAAAATGGAATACCTGGGTAGATGGTGATGGTCCTTATTCCATAGTCCATCGAATCTTTACCCAAAACTTGAAAAATTCACAACACAAAACTCAACAAAAAACTCGTAAGCTCCATTAGTATAAGAAAATAGAACCACCACTTAGGTACTGTAATGAACTCATTCTAAATTCGTATTGGTGTAATATCTACTGTATTCCAACTTCTGTATGGTCCATATCCTCCGACACTACTCATAGATTCATCAAAATAAGCAAACAACACATAGAAAACAGAATCTGTCAAAAACAGAACAGTCTGTAGTAATATGTATGAAACGTATACTTATGGAACTCCAAAAATCCTACAAAATTAGGAAGTCCTAAGCAATTTGTGTACCAATCCATAGCAAAAAGAATCAGATCAGAATCATGTTTCGGTTATTTATCAAAACTAATTTACTGGGTGAGAAAGTTTCCGATTTTCAGCAGGATCAACACAACTATCACCGTAAGCTATCCTAAAGGTCTTACTTGGCACTTTATTGAAACAAAAGCTATAAAAGATGATTACTACAATAGAATAATCATGTGGACACACAAAAAAAATAAGGATAAATATTGGGTTGTTTCCCAACAAGCGCTTTTCTTTAATGCCTTTCTAGCTAGGCATGATGATGGCGATGATGCTCACATAAAAGATAAGAATTAAAACATAACGGGAGCATCATGAAGCATATGACTAGCACATTTACGTCTAACCTTCTTCCTATGCATAGGGATTTTGTGAGCAAACAACTTATGGGAACAATAATCAACTAGCATAGGAAGGTAAAACAAGCATACCTTCAAGATTTTCAACACATAGAGAGGAAACTTGATATTATTGCAATTCCTACAAGCATATGTTCCTCCCTCATAATAATTTTCAGTAGCATCATGAATGAATTCAACAATATAACCAGCACCTAAAGCATTCTTTTCATGATCTACAAGCATAGAAAATTTACTACTCTCCACATAAGCAAATTTATTCTCATCAATAGTAGTGGGAGCAAACGCAACAAAATAATTATCATGTGAGGCATAATCCAATTGAAAACTAAAATCATGATGACAAGTTTCATGGTTATCATTATTCTTAATAGCATACAAGTCATCACAATAATCATCATAGATAGCAACTTTGTTCTCATAATCAATTGGAACCTCTTCCGAAATAGTGGATTCACCACTAAATAAAGTAATGACCTCTCCAAATCCACTTTCATAATTATCACAATTAGATTCAACATCCTCCAAAATTGTGGGATCATTACTTCCTAAAGTTGACACTCTTCCAAACCCACTTTCATCAATATAATCATCATAAATAGGAGGTATGCTTTCATCATAATAAATATTCTCATCAAAACTTGGGGGACAAAAAAATATCATCTTCATCAAACATAGCTTCCCCAAGCTTGTGGCCTTGCATATCATTAGCATCATGGATATTCAAGGAATTCATACTAACAACATTGCAATCATGCTCATCATACAAAGATCTAGTACCAAACATTTTATAGACTTCTTCTTCTAGCACTTGAGCACAATTTCCCTTTTCATCATACTCACGAAAGATATTAAAAAGATGAAGCGTATGAGACAAAATCAATTCCATTTTTTTGTAGTTTTCTTTTATAAACTAAACTAGTGATAAAACAAGAAACAAAAAGATTCGATTGCAAGATCTAAATATATACCTTCAAGCACTCACCTCCCCGGCAATGGCGCCAGAAAAGAGCTTGATGTCTACTACACAACCTTCTTCTTGTAGACGTTGTTGGGCCTCAAGTGCAGAGGTTTGTAGGACAGTAGCAAATTTCCCTCAAGTGGATGACCTAATGTTTATCAATCCGTGGGAGGCATAGGATGAAGATAGTCTCTCTCAAACAACCCTGCAACCAAATAACAAAGAGTCTCTTGTGTCCCCAACACACCCAATACAATGGTAAATTGTATAGGTGCACTAGTTCGGTGAAGAGATGGTGATACAAGTGCAATATGGATGGTAGATATAGGTTTTTGTAATCTGAAATTATAAAAACAGCAAGGTAACAAGTGGTAAAAATGAGCGTAAACGGTATTGCAATGGTAGGAAACAAGGCCTAAGGTTCATACTTTCACTAGTGCAAGTTCTCTCAACAATAATAACATAATTGGATCATATAACTATCCCTCAACATGCAACAAAGAGTCACTCCAAAGCCACTAATAGCGGAGAACAACGAAGAGATTATGGTAGGGTACGAAACCACCTCAAAATTATCCTTTATGTTCTATCTATTCAAGAGTCCATAGTAAAATAACACGAAGCTATTCTTTCCGTTCAATCTATCATAGAGTTCATACTAGAATAACACCTTAAGACACAAATCAACCAAAACCCTAATGTCACCTAGATACTCCATTGTCACCTCAATTATCCATGGGCATTATTATACGATATGCATCACACAATCTCAGATTTATCTATTCAACCAACACAAAGTACTTCAAAGAGTTCCCCAAAGTTTCTACCGGAGAGTCAAGACAAAAACGTGTGCCAACCCTTATGCATAGGTTCATGGGCGGAACCCGCAAGTTGATCACCAAAACATACATCAAGTGGATCACGTGAATATCCCATTGTTACCACAGATAAGCACGGCAAGACATACATCAAGTGTTCTCAAATCCTTAAAGACTCAATCCGATAAGATAACTTCAAAGGGAAAACTCAATCCATTACAAGAGAGTAGAGGGGGGGGGGGACATAATAAGATCCAACTATAATAGCAAAGCTCGTGATACATCAAGATCGTGCCATAGAGGGAACATGAGAGAGAGAGAGAGAGATCAAACACATAGCTACTGGTACATACCCTCAGCCCCGAGGGTGAACTACTCCCTCCTCGTCATGGAGAGCGACGGGATGATGAAGACGACCACTGGTGAGGGATCCCCCCTCCGGCAGGGTGCTGGAATGGGCTCCCGAGAGGTTTTTGGTGGCTACAGAGGCTTGCGGCGGCGGAACTCCCGATCTATTGTCGTCTTTGAAGGTTTTAGGGTATATGGACTTATATAGGCGAAAGAAGTCGGTCAGGGGACGCTCGAGGGGCCCACGAGACAAGGGACGCGCCCAGTTGGGGGGGCACCCTCATGGCCACCTCAAAGCTTCCTTGACTTCAACTCCAAGTCTCCTGGATCACATCTATTCCAAAAATAACGCTCCCGAAGGTTTCATTCTGTTTGGATTCCGTTTGATATTCTTTTTCTTCAAAACACTGAAATAGGCAAGAAAACGACAATATGGGCTGGGCCTCCGGTTAATAGGTTGGTCCCAAAAGTAATATAGAAGTGTATAATAAAGCCCATAAACATCCAAAATAGATAATATAATAGCATGAATGCTTCATAAATTATAGATACGTTGGAGAGGTATCAATACACTCCAGGACATTATATGCATGTTGTACCCATATCACAAGCCAAGTTAGAGCAAGGACCTTGCGGGGTGAAGAGGTTTCATCATCTTTCTGCAAGTCTTCTGAAGAACTGCCTTTACATGTTCCATCGTATTGGGTATCATTGACATCAAGTTTATTGGCCTTTACATTGCTCCGTGAGGTTCTCGTGGATATATCAGTGTGTGCAATTAGATCTGACATGCATGGAAGACAACTAGTAGTTAGATTTATTGAATGAGTTCCTGTAGGAGACGACATAAATTGTAGGACTGGGTTAACTAGTAGCAACAGGTCTCAAAAACTAAACGGAGAACACAGATGAAAGCTACATAATATGTATTGTTTGTACTCGAGATTAACTAGATGGCACACAAAAGTATTAAAGAACAACATAGGTATACTAGAAGTGGTATAATACTATGATCACTAGCCTGTGAGATAACATTGGCTGATGGATGATAACTATGGAACAATGTTAACTCCTAAACAAGACACGTAAGAGATCAGCATGAATATACAGTGAAATGTGATAATCTTTTTTCCATGCTTAGATGAATAACAAAGCCATAAATGTTGCATACAAGTAAGATGAGGGTACAACCTATCTGGCCACCATCCATAGGAGTGAGCATCATGTGCTGACTTGTCGATGGCCATGCAGTTGTTGTGGCTGTCCATGTTGGGCACGCGCATTCGATGCAGGGAACTGTTGAGTGGGGACTATAGCTCCCTTCTGGTGTATGCTTCCCTTGTTGGAGCAGCCGCGGTGAGTCGGAAGACGATGTGGCTGAAGATGCAGATAACTCTTAATGTTAAGAACGACACATCTCTTTGATCTGAAGAAATACACTAAGAGATCAACAACAAGGTACAAGAGTGGTCACACATGTGTTGACTGAAGACTAAATCGGGGTAACATGATTTTATTTTATTTTGGTACTGTCCGATCTACGCCGGATGGCTTGATGGCCGTCTTGTGCCTCCCGTCTGACACTGTTCAGAATCTTCCCCAAAGAGCCAGCGACCAATGGCAGAGCAGCCTGCCTCCGCGGTCCGTGGCCTCGGCAAAAACCCCGTTCCTTGCCCCACCGCACTGCCGTGGTTGCGCCGCCCCCGAGCCACCCCATCATCCAGATCCGGCGGCGGCAGTACCTTCAACCCACGCAACTCTAAGATAGCCATCTAAGCACTGCTTCCACGGCGAACTTGCGGCCCCACACCCTTATGTTAGACAGCAGCCAACCGGCAGCCTAGGAGCTCCTCCGCCTCGAGGGGTGCTTCTTCCCATTGGGAATCGATTGGCCCAGAATAAAAATTCTGACAACTGACGCCTAAATAAAGTGATTTGAGATGAGGGTGCGACCTATCTGGCGGCATGGTGAAGTAGGCAGGACCCACCGGGAGTGCCTCCTTATTACGCACAAAAAAAAGAATACTCCCCTTGCTAGCTGGGACCCTCCTTGGTGGGAGGCTGAGTTGTGGGCCTACTAAGTCGACGGGGACGGAGGGCTTTGTCAACTTAGTCAATATGCACGATTCTAGCTCCAGTGACCGTACGATGTCCATCCAACGGCCGTAGTGCTTCTTCAACCTCTGATCTTGTTGCTCCAGCCATCCAAAGAAGCGCCGGTCGTGCCGCATGCTCCGCCTCCCGTGGTCGGCTGTGCTGCCACGGAGGCCTCACCACCCCCTACTATTCCCACCGCTGGCCAGGCCCTGCAGCGACGGCAACCTCACACCGCAGCGAACCAGTGAACCCTCGTACTCCTCTATGCGCGGGCTTCCACTGCCGCGTCTTCCCCGTCTCCACGTCGTCCCCTTCCTAGGCCTCGCCGTCGTCCACCGCCCTGGTGCTCTCGGCGCGGCATGGTCAACATGGTCGAGGAACGACTTCCATCGGAAGAGTACTGTACGTGGAAAGGCTGACAGCTGGGTCCACGGCGGCCACAAGGAAGTGCCTCCTTATTACGCGCAAAATAATTATTCCTCCACCTGACAGCTGGGACCCACCGGACGGGCCATCATATTTCGCGAAAAAAACATTTCCCCCTGACTGCTGGGACCCACTAGCTACATCTTCGCACACAAGGAAGTGCGTCCGAAAAAAATGATACACCCCCCTGACTGCTAGGACCCACCAGCTACATCTTCGCACGCAAGAAAGTGCCTGACAGTCGGGACCCACCTGGTCAAAGCGTACATAGTGTTGTCATTCTGGTCGCGAACGTGTACGTACATACTGATCGATGCAGAGGCGCGCACGTGTCATAGTAGAGGGGCGCACGTAGCATGTACACGTGCGTACAATGGCCAGTGTGCAAGAAAGAAAATACGGCCATGTACGTACATACGGGCGGGGTCTCGAATGCCTACTCGCGCATACATACGTCCAGGGCTCGTGTACATGGCTGGGTCTCGAACGCCTACTCATGCATACGTACGTCCAGGGCTCATGTACATGGCTGGGTCGGAACAGAGAAACTGCATCGTCGTTGTGTTCATGGGGAGGCAACGGAATGCGTCCTGTTCATCGGGAGGCAACGGAATGCGTCCTCTTCATCAGGAGGCAACGGAACGTGTGGGAGCCAACCGGCTTGGACAGAATAGGCGATGGAAACGAGGCTTGGCGTACCGCACAACGGAGGAAACGGCCTTGTGTTCGACCAACCACGTTTGAAACGGGATCCTGTTCATCGGGAGGGGTCTGGCGTACTGCTAAACGGAGGAAACGGACTTGTGTTGGACCTCCTACGGTCGAAACGGGTTCTTGTTGATTGGGAGGGGTGTGGCGTACCGCAAAATGGAGAAAACGGACTTGTGTTGGAGCGCTACGGTCAAAACAGGGGTCCTGTTCACCGGGAGGGTGTGGCATACCGCAAAACAGGACTCCATGGGATACTGTTCATCTCCACCGTCGACCTTCTCCAGACTCCATGGGCCACTGTTCATCCACCGTCGACCTCCTCCAGCCTCCACCTGCGACTGTTCATCCAGCCTCCACCGCGCGCTACTCCATCGACTACTGTTCAACCAGCCCCCTCCATGGGCTCCTGTTCAACCACCCCTCCACGGGCTACTGTTCATCCACCCCTCCATCGTCTACTGTTCATCTATCCCTCCACGGGGTCGTTCTGTTCATCCAACCCTCCACAGGGTCCTGTTCGTCCAGCCCCAACCGGCTCGATCAACCGGGGTCCTGTTCATCCAGAGGCAACACCACAGGGTCCTGTTCATCCACCCCCACCGCTCACTGTTCATCCACCCCCCCCCCCGCAACCCTCACTGTTCATCCAGAGGCAGCATTGACCGGCTTCAGTTAGCAGTAGTACCAAAGGAATCGCTAGATCGGGTTCAGTTAACAGCCATCGATCGATCGCTCGGTTTCAGTAACGCGTAGCCTGCAGTGCAATCGCTCGGGTTCAGTAGGCGAACGCTTCGCTCGGGTTCAGTTAGAGCCCAACGCCTCGCACCCACGTGTGTGCGTGTATGAGAGAAACAGACAAACCTCCGTGCATCGCTCGGCCCCGACCACCCACTGTAACTGGGAACACCCTGATATTTTCCTCGCCCTCGCTTCTACCACAGTTTTTTCCGTCATGGACGGCCCAAAGAATGTCATGCAGCTGCGTCTCCGACCCGCCTAGGACGAAAAACCCATTTTCTGTCATGATTTTTGTCATAGAAGTAGGAGCCCACCACATCTATGATGATACCGGGTTTTGTCACAATTATCATCATAGAAGTGTCATAAGTATGATAGAAATTTTTTCCGTTCAGCGCAAAATGTCACGGATGTGTCTTTTTTTTGTAGTGCATGTCGGGTGCCATTCCTTGGTAGCATGCCAAGTTTCATGAATTTCAGACGAGTTTTGGATTTGCTAGAATTTAAAAACAAAGTATCTCAACGTTTTGTAGGCAATCAACAGTGCCCTAGTGTTTGAAATTAATTCCCATTTCTTGCATGGGACCTAAGCATGCACCCAAGGACAAAGATTTGATTTCCAACCAATTTATATTCACTGGAGCATGTGCATGTAGTTCAAATTTGAATTATGCACATAAAATGCCTAGAAAACCCAGTTAATGTGTAAAATGTCCAAACGAACCCCGAAAATTGCAAAATTTAACACAACAGTCATGTTTTTCTATGTTGACACTAGAATTTTTTTGAAAGAAATAAGAGGCAGCGGATATCATTTTGTCCCCGAAGGTGGGACGTTCCCCTACCGAAACCATCAGGCTTGTTGTGAGAAGCTCTGATTTGTGAGAAGCTTATACCCAAACCTGCCCCAAATGAGACAAAAAAGATTCCATGGCATGTTGATGCCGCTCCATGATAGCATGCCAAGTTTCATGAATTTCAGACGGGTTTTGGATTTACTAGAATTTAACAACCAGGAATATCAATGTTTGCGGCCAAGTGATGGTGGCAGGGTGTTTGGCATTCATTCCCATTTCTTGCATGAGACCTAAGCATGCAACCAAGGACACATATTTGAATTTTCGACCAATTTATATGCATTAGAGCATGTGCATGTAGTTAAAATTTGAATTATGCACATAAATGCATCGAAAAATCAATTAATGCATACAATTGTCCAAACGAACCCCAAAAAATCCCAAAAATTGGCACAACACTCATGTTGTTCTATGTTGACACTAGACTTTTTTTGAAAGCAATAAGAGGCAGCTGATATCATTTCACCCCCAAAGGTGGGACATTCCCTACCGAAACCATCAGACATGTTGTGAGAAGCTCTGGTTTGTGAGAAGCTTATACCAAAACCTGCCCCAAATGGGACAAAAACTTTACCACGGCATGTTGATGCTGCTCCATGATAGCATGCCAAGTTTCATGAATTTCAGACGAGTTTTGGATTTACTAGAATTTAAAAACCAGGAATCTCAATGTTTGTGGCCGAGTGAGAGTGGCAGGGTGTTTGACATTGATTCCCATTTCTTTCATGGGACCTAAGCATGCAACCAAGGACACTGATTTGAATTTTCAACCAATTTATATGCTTTAGAGCATGTGCATGTAGTTCAAATTTGAATTATGCACATAAATGCATTGAAAACTCAACTAATGGATAAAAATGTCCAAACGAACCCCGAAAAATCCCAAAAATTGACACAACACTCCTATTGTTCTATGTTGACACTAGAATTTTTTTGAAAGCAATAGGAGGCAGCGGGTATTGTTTCGTACCCAAAGGTGGGACGTTCCCTACCGAAACCATCAGGCTTGTTGTGAGAAACTTTGGTTTGTGAGAAGCATATCCCCAAACCTGCACCAAATGGGAAAAAAATTAGCACCACATGTTGATGCCGCTCCATGATAGCATGCCAAGTTTCATGAATTTCAGACGAGTTTTTAATTTACTAGAACTTAAAAACCAGGAATCTCAATGTTTGCGGCCGAGTGATGATAGCAAGGTGTTTGACATTCACTCCCATTTCTTGCATGGGACCTAAGCATGCAACCAAGGACACATATTTTAATTTTATGCATTAGAGCATGTGCATGTAGTTCAAATTTGAATTGTGCTCATAAATGCATTGAAAATGCAATTAATGCATAAAAATGTCCAAACAAACACCGAAAAATCCCAAAAATTGACACAACACTCATGTTGTTCTATGCTGACACTATAAATTTTTTGAAAGCAATAAGAGGCAGCGGATATCATTTCGTCCCTAAAGGTAGGACGTTCCCTACTGAAACCATCAGGCTTGTTGTGAGAACCTTTGGTTTGTGAGAAGCATATCCCCAAACCTGCCCCAAATGGGACAACAAATTTACCACGACATGTTGATGCCGCTCCATGATGGCATGCCAAGTTTCATGAATTTAAGACGAGTTTTGGATTTACTAGAACTTAAAAACCAGGAATCTCAATCTTTGCGGCCGAGTGACGGTGGCAGGGTGTTTGACACTCATTCCCATTTCTTGCATGGGACCTAAGCATGCAATCAAGTACAATTAGAGCATGTGCATGTAGTTCAAATTTGAATTGTGCTCATAAATGCATTAAAAACACAATTAATGCATAAAAATGTCAAAATGAACCTCGGAAAATCCCAAAAATTGACACAACACTCATGTTGTTCTATGTTGACATGAGAAAAATTTTGAAAGTAAGAAGATGCAACATATATCGTTTTGTTTTCCAAGGTGGCATGTACCCTACTGAAACCATCAGGCTTGTTTTTTTTGAAGGTTGAACAGTAGGAAAGGCTCCTACTGCAAAATTATATTAAAAGATCACACAACTTTACAGGGAGTAGGGGGGTGGGGTGGGGAGAGGGATATCTACATCAGAGCTATTTTTTACAAGTACATCTCAGGGGGAGCTATGCTATGCCTGTAAAGCTATAGAGGTTAAGCTAAAGTGACAAGGAAGTCAGTGATCAAATGCTTCTTGTGCTCAGGCAGCCTGTGTACAATGTTAGAGAAATCTGCCACGAATCTGGCCTTCCAAGATGGGAGGGAAGGGGTCACTTGCCTAATGTAGTTGTTGTTTCGTTCTTTCCAGAGACTCCAGGCATCCACAAGGAATATGTCCATGATCAGTTTTTGTCGATGCCTGGATTTGAGGTGGGTCATCATATCCAAGCGATTGCCAGCAGTCGGCCAACTAATGTTAAGATTACTCCAGCAGTGCTTACTGAACGTGCAATGGAAGAAAAGGTGCTCCACTATTTCTTCCACATGAACCCCACAAAGAAGACAATCCAGATTAGTCCTGATGTTGTAATGCCTTCGCTTCAACATATTACATGTATTAAGGCGATCGACCAGGAGGAACCACCCAAACACCTTGATCTTAGGTACACTTTTGGCTTTCCACAACCATCGAAAGGCAACATGGGCAGGGACCTCACGAAAGAAGAACTTGTAATAATCTGAGGTTTTAAAGAGCTGCGCCGCCCACGTACAAATCCAAACATCTTGTCCTCTATCAGGGTGATGGAGCTGACATCATCCTGGAGTGCACGAAGCTCTACATGGGCATGTACAGAGAGAGGAATATGAAACACCTCTCTCACATTGGGAGTCGTGAGCATTGTGTTGACCGATGCATCTTCAAGGATGGTGTAAGAGAACGTGCAAGGGAAGGTTTCCTCAAGAATATGTTGATTCCAGTTATCTTTCCAAAATAAAGTCGTCCGACCGTCGTTGATCAAAACTTTCGTGACCCCATGGTAAATTGGCATGAGCTTGACAAGTTCGCGCCACCAGAAGGATCCACAGGGGGCCGACACATGCGGGATCACACCCGAGTAGTAGGTGACCAGACAAGTTTCACCCAGGGTATATCCAGTCGGTTGTAGAACTTGTGGAGCATTTTGAGCAACATCGCATCATTTTGAACTTTGAGATTAAGCACCCCCAATCCTCCATTCTGTTTTGGGCGGCAGACCACATCCTAAGCAGCCAGCGGGTTAGATTTATCACTAGTCTCGATTTTTTTCTTCCAAAGCCCATGCCTTCGGATCTTATCAAGCTGCTCAACAATTTTAGGGGGAAGGCGTAGAACTCCCATGGGGTAAATGGCCAGCGAAGTGACTAGAGAGTTCACGAGAGCCAACTTTCCAGCGTACGACATGAGAGACATAGCCGCCGTGATCCTGCCTTCGGCTTTGCACACCCAGGGGGTCATGTCCAGTACTGATGGTTTGATGGTTCGCAGTGGGAGACCGAGGTACGTGAATGGCATGTCAGCCATGATGCAACCAAAGATAGTGGCTAGCTCCGAACATTTGTCTTATGGAGTGTTGATAGGAATCAACGTAGACATATGAAAGTTGGTGTGCAGTCCAACCCAGGCAACATAATCAGTAAGAATTGTCTTATGATTTCCTCTTGAGCGACACAAGCAAGCATGACAATAATAGTGTCATCAGCGAATTGGATCACCAGAAAGTCGAGCATATTGGTGGATGGGATAGGCAGTTGTAAGCGATTATCTTGCAGGGCCTCATTGATAGTGGTTTGAAGTAAATCTGCAGCAAGAACAAATATGAGAGGAGAAAGAGGGTCTCCTTGACGCACCCCGCACTTGCACCAATTTTTTTTACCAGGTACCCCGTTTAACAGAACAGAAGATTTCCTGAAGATGATAGGCTCATGATCCAGGATAACCATTTATCGTTGAACCCCATGTTCCTCATAATATGGATGATGGCATCATGCTGAACAGTATCGAACGCCTTGGCATAGTCCAATTTGAGGAGGATAATTTCACGTTTTGAGGCTTGACATTGGTGTATATACTCGAAGGCCCAAGCAAGGCAGTCATGAATGGATCTCCCCTTCAAAAAACCATATTGATTTTTGTGCACAATGTCCAGGATCACCTTTTGAAGTCGGTTAGCCAGGATTTTAGTAATAATTTTGAGACAATAGTTAAGTAGCGTGATGGGTCAGAAGTCATTGACAGTTTCAAGGGCCCTTGTTTTAGGTATGAGAGGGATGTACCCATAGTTTAGGCTTTCAAGGTTTAAGGTGCCACTATGGAACTCATCACAAAGTCAATAAAAATCTTCCTTAATGATGGACCAACACGCTTTAAGGAACGCACCATTAAAGCCATCCGGACCGGGAGCACGGTCCGGTGGCATATCTTTAACAACATCATCGATCTCCTCATGAGTGAAGGGGGCGGTCAGGCTATCAAAATCCACTTGCGAACGAAGCATGCTGGAAAGATTGAATCTCATTTGTGGTGTGCTCGTAGTACCCATACGCTTTTTGAAGGCCTCAAACAGGATAGATTCCTTGCTGGAGTGATCATCCACGATCGTTCCATTGTCAGATTTCAGAGTAGAGATGCAATTTTTTCTATATCTTTCCGTAGCCACCGCTTGGAATTTTTTTGAACTTTCATCACCAAACTTGATCTAGTGTATAGTGCATCTTTTCTTCCAATATTCTTTTTGATATCGTAAAAGCCGAAGAAGATGAATGCGTAGGATGCGCTGAAAATTCCCCTCGGGTATGGTCAGGTCTCGTTTGTCTGCAATATGATCCAACTCCAGGAGTGTTTTATTGGTGTTCTCAATTGCAGTTTTTAACCTAGAAATACTTTTGCTCCAGACGGTGAGGTCATGCATGAGGTTTTTAAGTTTCTGACAAAGGCTGGCAGCTGCATTGTTATGTTTTCCATGACGAATGGGTTTATTCCAAGCGGTGTTCACCGCGTCAAAGAAACCAGGGTGTGCAATCCAATAAGATTCAAAACGAAACAACTTACACTTGGGGATGGTGGTTTGAATGACCACGTTGCAAGGTATATGGTCGGAGATTGGCTTACCGAGTGGATTGACCAGAGTATTTGGGAATGAGGCTGTCCAGTTAAGCATCGTGAAGAACCAGTCAAGCTGTTCAAGAAGAGGGTTTTGTTGCATATTGGACCAGGTGTAGTTTCTACCCTTAATGGGTAATTCAGCCAGGTTCTGCTCTCTAATAAAATTGTTGAATTTTAACATATCAGTAACACCCCCCAGGTTTGTTGCGGTTTTCTGGCGATCTGATGAAGTTAAAGTCGCCAAGAATAAGCCAGTCCTCAGAAGAAGGTATATTAACATCAAAGAGCCAGTCAGTGAATGAAGCCCGTACCTCACCTTGGCAAGGGCCATAGATATTGACCAACTTCCAATGATGAGGGGATTGCCGGGAGGAAAATTCAGCACCGAGATAAAATTGTCCAGTTAAGGAAATCGTGCCATCGAAAACATTACTGCACCATATCGTAATGATGCCACCAGAGGCCCCAATCGCAGGAACGAACTCAAAAGAATCAAAACTTCATGGGCAAATCATTTTAAGCATACTAGCATCAAAAGTCTGCATTTTGGATTCCTGAATACAAATAACCATGCAGCCTGACGAGTTGATCATGTTCGAGAGAGCTAAATGTTTATCGGGCGAGTTTAAACCACGTACATTCCAACAGAGTACGTTCCAAGTTTGCAAAAGAACCATAGCTAATAAAAGTAAATAGCTTAGGTGGACTCGGAAGTCGAGCCACCATTCTTGTCAGAGAGGATCTCATCAGTGAGCTCATCAGCAGGAATAGCACAAAGATGCATACCGATGTTCTGCATGGTGCTGACAGGAGTGGGAGGGGGAACCATTTCGTTGTTGTCCACATTAGGAGCTGCCTCCTCCTTAGCGCAAGAGAGAGCAGATGTCAGCATGCGGGGCTTCACTTTGGACTTGGTGACCTAAACTTCGGTGAGCAGATTAGTGTGGAAACCATCATATTTATTCGACATGGTGATGCGCCTGAGGGAAGCAAAATCATCGGCATCTGCCATGACCTCCAGCGCTTGGACCCTGACTGGAAGATCATACTGCTGAGGTACTTCAACCCGTTCGACGCTCACCCGAGTGGCTACATCGGGTCAGACCCACTTGGAGTCCCCAACAACCTGATGCCCTATGTGCAGCAAGTTGCTGTCGGGAGGCGGCCTGCGCTGACAGTTTATGGGACCGACTACAACACCAAGGATGGAACCGGGGTATGTGCAGCAGTTTTGATAATCGACCACACATTATCAGGGGTAGAATGCACTTAATTTAATCAGTTCCACGGATACCTAGCAATCCCTTCTTCATTTTAAGTCTGGAATGCATTTTTTACTTGAATTCAGTAGACCACATATGCACACTTTTGCTGGCGTATGTACTGCTATCTGTCTCATTTGGCCATCAAAGAGTGCATGTCTTCATAGAAAAGAGATAACTATGTACTAACATGTCGGCAAGAAGGTGATCTGTTGTTCATTATTATTTTCATGGTTGAATAAATAAAAAAGCCATAGTTGAATTTGGTTAGACTCATGGTCGTTGTGTGAGCGCTTCATGATGCTTGACGCACTTTCACTTTACTGGTGTATTTCTGCAAGTTAAGTGAGTTAGATTTCCCAACAGAAGAGAAGTGTATTATCCAGTCATCGTTTGATTCAGTTTACATGATGCTTGCCTTGTGTCTAGGGTTGGTGGGTTGGTAATGCCTATAACTTTATGGTTACCTGTGTTCAGAAGGTGATCTGTTGTTCATTATTATTTTTAAGTCTTAGAAAGCTGATTTGCAAATTGATAATTGCTGGAACTTAACTAATCGCCTTCAGCAAGTAGATAAAAGAACTGTATGGCTAATGGTCCTCGTTTCAATTCTTTCTGCGCACGCCAGATTTGGTTCCACCGGTACTGATGCTAGGCACATTGATCCGTGGTGGTGTTGCTGTAAAATTTGAGCCATTTTCTTCTGCAGGAAAGCGTAGGCAGAGAACAGGGTGAATTGGCAGCATTCCTTAGGTCCAAGTGTTCCTCGGGTACTTTAGGTAACTTCTGGGCCTTCTCAAAGCCTTGCTACTTGAACCACCTTAGTCAGTCTTGATACTCATAGCAGTTACTTGATATTGTAGCAGACAAGAGTCGGTCAATATGGAATTCGACCCAACACGCATCTTCGTGACATGTCATGTTTCTGTATTGTCAGTTTTGTTACTCCCTGCAAAGGTCAAAATTGCTCACATGCAATCTGTGATTGGTGGCATTGCTGCGAGAAGAACATGGTGTGTTAAAACCTTGGAGAAAAATCATGACTACTCCCTCCATCCCACAATATAAGATCATTTTTCAAGCTATCCTGGGATGGAGGGAGTACTAGTTAAGCCTCTGTCTGAATGGTCTACTACCTGAACCTTAGCCACTCAAAACTCCTAACCCCGTCTTGTCTCGTCTCTGCAGGTAGAACGCGCTGGCAAGTGACCAGAATGACATCCGGAGAGGAAAGGAGGGCCTTCTCCTCACCGTGTAGACGCCGACCTTGTCCTGCTCGAGGAGGAGGACCAGGAGGGGCGCACCCAGCCACCACGGTCACCGCTGTCGAGGGCTTCTTCCACCTGGACCTCAAAATCCACGGCGCCATCGTCCAGCCACCCAAGGTGAAGGTGCTCCTAAATCCCCTCTATCTCCTCTCCCCTCCGTGTTTCATTCGATCTCACAGTCATGGACTTAGGTTCCTCAAGGCTGCCTAATTACTCTACTTTGTATGGATCCAACAATTTTGTTTTCTACAGAATAGCACCACCCTAGTTAGTCTACAAGTTTGTTTATGGTGATGCCCCTGCACAGGATGTGCAGCAAGCCTTCCAATCTACTTGTTTTGTTTTTGTTGGTGTGTGTATGTGCAAAATGATAGGTGCCTGCCATGTGGTTTATAAACACACAATTATAACAGTAAGATGATATTCAAATTGCTTAAGATGTGCTTTCAGTCCTAATTAGACAATCTCCTGCACATGTACCTACATACCAGAGTAGACCATCTATATAGTGTCTAGCCATGCTCACATGAGACATCCACATTATGTGTGTTGATTTGATAATAGGAGTGTCCTTGTCCTGGGCCTATACTGCATTTTGACTCCTATGATCTATGCGCGTGTGTTTAATTGATGTTGTTTCAACTTTGAACTGCTTCTATATATGGCTATAGTGCAATTGGTATTTAAAATTGTGGTTGTTCCTCTTTTACAGAAGCTCAAGTGTGAAGTGTGAAGCAAGTGTGAAGCCATGAAGTGTGAAGCCGTCAAGTTCTACTCAGTGAAGAATAGCATATTGTAGCATATATGTGTTGTAAAGATTGTAATAAATTTATTTAGTGGTATATTTGATGAATTTTATGCATTCTTTTTAATTATGTATGTGATTTGAAAACTTGTGAAATGGAAACTTGACCAATGGGGCCACTTATGAAAATAATATGTCAAATTTGTACATTTCTGACATGTGGAACCAATTTGAGAGATGATCATGACAAGTGGGACCCATCTGACTAGTAGGACCTGCTTGACTATATAATGGCTAAAAATAGAAAATCAATAATAAAAGGCCACGGGCCAACAATAAAAAGGCAGCAATGTTGGGCTTGGCCCATGAAGCCGACACAAAATTCATAGGAAAAAAATATAGAAAGGCTAAATTGTTGAGCTCGGCCCATGTAAAACACCGAATTGGACCGGGCTGATTCTAGTCAATGACCTTTTCATTTGGTCGCAATTTTGCCACGTCAGCTTGCCATGTCGGATCCGACGTGGCTTGGGTAGACAACTAGCAACCAAAATGGAAGGTCATAGGATCAACGACCTTTTGTTTTGGTCGTTGCCTTCCACGACCTTATCCAAAAGAAGGTCGTTAATTTTAGTTTACGACCGCCGGCTTTTGACCATCTGTTTTTGGTCAAAAAATGTCGCAAATGGAAAACAATGACCATTCAGTGACCAATAGTGATGGTCGCAAGTTGATGTATTTCTTGTAGTGACAATTTATTATCACCAACCATGTGAGATGCAGTACAAAATATCCTAGAGCACCGTCGGTGTATAGTACGCCTATAGCTTACGCGAGAAGGTGCGTCAGCTACAGTCCACAGCCGGCATGTTAAGCACACTAGCTCGCTCCCCAAATATCATTTCACTGTTCAACCGTCACCGATGAAAGATGGGGACGTGGACCCGAATCGTGAGGGCATCTTCGGCGGCCCACTTCAGCGAGAGCATAGCCGCAGCCGCCATGCACGTTCTAACAAGGTGCATGAGCGCGGCCGAAATCTGCAACCAGGCGGCCATGGCAGCCCAAACGGCCGCATTGCTTCTTAGGTGGCGGCAAAAACATCTGCCTCGGGGATAGCAGCTAGCGAGAGTGGCACAACAGTTGTCCGTTCCACAGCAGCGGCCTTATCCCTAATGGAGGCTGCCGACGACCATGTCGAGGCCGCCCACGCCCAGCTCGTGGCGATCAGTGCACAAATCAAACGAAGCTTCTCCGACAACGGTCGGCAACCCACGGCCGAAGAGTTGGCAATCGTAGAGAGCGTTCGAGCAGTCATCCGATCCTCCGCCTCATACCTTGCAACGACGGAGCCTGACCAAGCCCAGATCGCGGCCGCCCACGCCCAGCTCATGGCGGCCTTTTCCAAAGAGATGGTGGACACGGATGGCAAGATGCTTGCTGAATATGGTGCGACAGATGCCATGGAGCTCCTTGCCCAGGAGACCGTTTGGCCCGAGCTGGACATGGAGGAGGCGGCGGAGATCGATGAGAACTAGCCGTAGTAGTACTCTTTGTTTTGTTTAATTAAGAGTGCCAGTCTTCAATTTTTTAGAGTAATGTTTAGGCCAGCAAGCTCTATTTAATTGCTGAACTTGCTCGATTAAGAAGTGTGAGGGTGCTGTAGTCCCCTTTGTGTACCTAAATTATGCAATGACGTGGATGAGCACTGTAACCAGGGAAATTGGAACCAAAATTTTTGACGTTCAAACTCATCGCACACAACTATAGGGGATCAATTGTATCTCTATTTGATAAATAAGAGTGTCAAACCCAACGAGGAGTAGAAGGAAATGACAAGTAGTTTTCAGTAAGGTACACTACACAAAAAAATACACTTCCGTGATGATACATGTTTGTCACAGTAGGTCGCGTTTTTTGTCATGCATGTACATCCATGACGATTTTATGACAGAATCAATAGTCATACCTGTGCTGTCGTAGAAGTGTTCCATGACATTACCAAAATTATCATCACGGAAGTGTCCACTTCCATGACGATAAATCACGCGTCACTGAAGTGCTCTCGTCGAGGGTGACCGACACGTGGCATCCACCGTAACGGAACACCGTTAACCTATTGGGTCGGGTTTTGGATCCGATAACCCGTTAACAGTCCGGACCAATGGGAAATTTCCATGTGTAAAATTCTGATTGGCCGGAAGGAACACCTGTCAGCTCGTCAGTGGGCCAGATGTCGCCCATCCATTGGAGGAGACATGCCTATGATACGTCGACTCGTGGCTGGGCCCAACAGAGGCCCATATAGGTTAAAAAGGTCGGCCCAATCAAAGGCATGTAGTACTTAATCAGGTACTAGTGGGCCAACCTAATAACGGCCTGCTTAATAAAGGCCCATTTACGACCCGAAGCCAGATCTGGCCCGTTAATTGTTCACCTAATATTTGGGCCCATTTACGGCCTGAAGCGAGATCTGGCCCGTTAATTGTTCGCCCAATATTTGGGCCCATTTACGGCCCGAAGCCAGATCTGGCCCGTTAATTGTTCGCCGAATATTTGGGTCCAACTACAGCCCAGTGACTTTCGGCCTGTTAGAGGCCCGATGTAGACATGGGCCCATTTCAGCCCGGTGTGACTTTCGGCCTGGGAATGGCCCGTGCTGCCCATGGGCCATATATGGTCCGACGGGACATCGGGCCCACTAATGGCCCGTGCTAAAGGTGGCAAGAGTTAAGGCAAATGTGACTTTGGGCCTATTAAAGGCCTGTCGCGTAATTCGGCCCATTGATGCATGTACTAAGCTTTTGGCCTCTTAAAGGCCCATGATATCAGTGGGCCAACTAAGGCCCAAGATATGTTTCGGCCTGGTAACGGCCCGTGAGCTAACTGGGCCCAAAAAGGCCCGGTCTACATTTCAGCCTGCTGAAGGCCCGTCGACGACTAGTGAAAATTGAGGCCGAACATGCATTTAGGCCTACTAAAGGCCCGTGGTTTCATCTGGGCCGTAACATGCCAGTACAATATTCAACCTGTTAATGGCCCAATGCTACCTGGGCCAAACTAAGCGTTGGGTCAACAAAAGGCCCAACTACGAGTTTTCGATTTACTAGAATGTTAAAAGCATGTATCTCAATGTTAGCGGCCGAGCGACAGTGTCAAGGTGTTTGCCATTCATTCTCATTTCTTGCATGTGAACTAAGCTTGCAACCAAGGACAAACATTTGATTTTGCAACCCGTTTTTATGGACTAGAGCATGTGGTTTAATTCTAAATTGTGCACCTGAAATGCCTAGAAAACCAAGTTACCGTATAAAAATGTCCAAATGAACCCTGAACAATTCCAATTTTTTTACGACACACATATAGTTGCATGTTCACTTCAGATAAAAGGTCTAGCAATTCAAACACCGTCCATTGCCGCAGTGACCCCATTATGTATGTAATTCAAATAAAAATTATAAAATCAAGTATATCCCACAAAGTTTATTATCACCAACCGTGTGAGATGCAGTACAAAATATCCCGGAGCACCGTCGGTGTATAGTACGCCTATGGCTTACGCGAGAAGGTGCGTAGGCTACAGTCCACAGCCGGCGTGTCAAGCACACTAGCTCGTTTCTGAAATATCATTTCACTATTCAATCATCGCCGGTGAAAGATGGGGACGTGGACCCGCGTCGTGAGGGCAACTTCGGCAGTCGACTCCAGCGAGAGCGCAACTGCAGCCGCCATGCGCGTGCTAACAAGGTGCATGAGCACGGCCGAAATCCACGACCGGGCGGCCATGGAAGCCCAAACGGCCGTTGTTGCTTCTCAAGTGGCTGTAGCAACATCTGCCTTGGGGATAGCAGCTGGCGAGAGTGGCACAGCAGCTATCCTTCCATAGCGGCGGCCTTAGCCCTGATGGAGGCCACCCATGACCATGTCGAGGCCACCCACGCCCAGATCATGGCGGTCACCGCACAAATCAAACGGAGCTTCTCCGACAATGGTTGGCAACCCACGGCCGAAGAGTTGGTAATCGCCGAGAGCGTTCGAGCAGTCATCCGTTCCTACGCCGCATACCTTGCAACGACAGAGCCCGTCTGTCGGGGATATACCCCGCGGTATAACCCGGCCGGATATATATGACCCTGCCAGATATATGACTCGACTGGGACTTGGTGTTTCATTGGTAACCCGCCGGAGGATTGGTGACTCACGAGTCTGGCGGCTCACTGGTCTGACGACTCACTAATGGCCCCGACAGCGGGTCAGATAGAGGACTAGGCCCAAGTCCCAGAAGGCTAGCTCATGTTATAGTGGGTCGGCTTAAGAGGAAAGCATAAGGAATATTCCCTTACAAAGGAAGCAAGACTAGGACTCCACTTGTAATAGACTAGTCCTAATCCTAATAGGACTCCACTTGTAACCCGCCCCTTCAACTTATATAAGGAGGGGCAGGGCACCCCAAGAGGGACAAGCAAAATAATCTCTAAGGCTAGACACAACTAAAGGGGAGCCGGCTTATGCGACATCTCCCTGATGAGCAATGAGATCTAGCCACAAACAACATGTAGGGCTATTACCGGATGATGTTTGCCGGGGCCCAAAGCTGTCTAAATCCTTGTCTTATGTGTTGATCCATCCGGCGTCTCTCATCCCGACCAACCCCTCTCAGCTACCACATAGATGTGTTGGCCTCACGACGAAGTCCATACAGTAGGACATCTGCCGTGACTATTCCACGACAGTTGGCGCCCACCTTGGGGCCTGCGTACGGTGGTGTTGAGTTCTCAGAGGGAATTCTTCAGGGATCAAGAAGATCGCAATTAGTTGGATGATAAAGGAGCGGCAAGTTCACCAGTAATGTTCAAAATTATGATTAATTTTGGAGTTGTCATATATGAGATTAGGGTTACAACTTCCTGTGCGCCGCCGCCGATGCAACCTCTGGTGGAACTTGTTTCGCCGGCATCTCAAGTGTCAACATGTAACTCGCTGAAATTGGCAGGATTAAAGTTGAAGTTTCGTTGAGCCGGTTCACCGTGTCCGATGGGAATACCAACTGTGCAAATCGCCAACATGTACAAGGCCAAGTCCTGAAGCGACCGGTGGAATTGTTTACACGATCAGTTGAAAATCAACAAAGAAAAAAAAAGGAGATACCATGACCCGGAGGGAGTCACGGACTCAAGCTCCGCCTTTGACTCGGCTCCTTCTCAAGCAAAGACCATCGGACCACTGTTTGTTTCCATGAACAGCTTGTTGGGGAACGTAGTAATTTCAAAAAAATTCCTACACACACGCAAGATCATGGTGATGCATAGCAACGAGAGGGGGAGTGTATCTTCATACCCTTGAAGATCGCTAAGCGGAAGCGTTTATCAACGCGGTTGATGTAGTCGTACACCTTCATGATCCACCCCGACCAAGTACCGAACGTACGGCACCTCCGTGTTCAGCACACGTTCAGCTCGATGACGTCCTCGCCTTCTTGACCCAGCAAGACGGGCGAAGTAGCAGATCAGTTCCTTCAGCACGACGGTGTGATGACGGTGTTGGTGAAGAACAATCTCCACAGGGCTTCGCCTAAGCACTACGGAAACTATGACAGAGGATAAACTAGAGGGGACGGGGTTGCCGGCACATGGCTTGGTGTATCTTGATGTGTCCTTTGTGCTAGCCCTGCCCCTCTATTTATATGTTGAGCCCTGGGGGTCGAAACTTGGAGCAAAAGCCTCCTCAAAGTCGGTTTTGCCCGAAAGGCAAGAGTCCCACTTGGATTACAGGACCAAATGCCACAATCCTTGGTGTCTAGCCTAGACGCCATGGGCCTCGGCGTTTGGCCCATGGACAAACGCCAAGGTCTCGGGCGTTTGGCCCCCTGGCCTCCGCAAAACTCCTTTTGCACAGACTTATCGCCATGTGGGCCTGACCCCTTGGCCTAACCATATCATCCAATATATGAATCTTTACCTCCAGACCATTCCGGAGCTCCTTGTCATGTCCGTGATCTCATCCAGGACTCCGAACAACATTCAGTCACCAACATATATAACTCATATAATACTATATCGTCAACGAACGTTAAGCGTGCGGACCCTACGGGTTGGAGAACTATGTAGACATGACCGAGACACCTCTCTGGTCAATAACCAATAGTGGAACCTGGATGCCCATATTGGCTCCTACATATTCTACGAAGATCTTTATGGTCGAACCGCATAACAACATATGTTGTTCCCTTTGTCATCGGTATGTTACTTGCCCGAGATTCGATCGTCGGTATCATCATACCTAGTTCAATCTCGTTACCAGCAAGTCTCTTTACTCGTTCCGTAATACTTCATCCCGTAACTAACTCATTAGTCACAATGCTTACAAGGCTTATAGTGATGAGTATTACCGAGAGGGCCCAGAGATACCTCTCCGAAATACGGAGTGACAAATCCTAATCTTGATCTATGCCAACCCAACAAATACCTTCGGAGACACCTGTAGAGCACCTTTATAATCACCCAGTTACGTTGTGACTTTTGGTAGCACACAAAGTGTTCCTCCGGTAAACAGGAGTTGCATAATCTCATAGTCATAGGAACATGTATAAGTCATGAAGAAAGCAATAGCAACATACTAAATGATCAAGTGCTAAGCTAATAGAATGGGTCAAGTTAATCACATCATTCTCCTAATGATGTGATCCTGTTAATCAAATGACAACTCATGTCTATGGCTAGGAAACTTAACCATCTTTGATTCAACGAGCTAGTCAAGTAGAGGCATACTAGTGACACTTTGTTTGTCTATGTATTCACACATGTACTAAGTTTACGGTTAATACAATTCTAGCATGAATAATAAACATTTATCATGAAATAAGGAAATAAATAATAACTTTATTATTGCCTCTAGGGCATATTTCCTTCAGTCTCCCACTTGCACTAGAGTCAATAATCTAGTTCACATCATCATGTGATTTAACACCAATATTCACATCTTTATGTGATTAGCACCGATAGTTCACATCGTCATGTGACCAACACCCAAAGGGTTTACTAGAGTCAATAATCTAGTTCACATTGCTATGTGATTAACACCCAAAGAGTACTAAGGTATGATCATGTTTTGCTCGTGAGAGAAGTTTAGTCAACGGTCTGTCACATTTAGAGTCGTATGTATTTTGCAAATATTCTATGTCTACAATGCTCTGCATGGAGCTACTCTAGCTAATTGCTCCCACTTTCAATATGTATCCATATTGAGACTTAGAGTCATCTGGATCGGTGTAAAAGCTTGCATCGATGTAACTCTTTACGACGGGCTCTTTTATCACCTCCATAATCGAGAAATATTTCCGTAGTCCTCACTAAGGATATTCTTGACAGCTGTCCAGTGATCTACTCCTAGATTAAAATTGTAATCCCTTGCTAAACTCAGAGCAAGGTATACAATAGGTCTGGTACACAGCATAGCATACTTTATAGAACCTATGACTGAGGCATAGGGAATGACTTTTCATTCTCTTTCTATTTTCTGCCATGGTCGGGTTTTGAGTCTTACTCAACTTCACACCTTGTAATACAGACAAGAATTCCTTCTTTGACTGATCCATTTTGAACTTTTTCAAAAAATTGTCAAGGTATTTACTCATTGAAAAATCTTAACAAGCGTATTGATCTATCTCTATAGATCTTGATGCTCAATGTGTAAGCAGCTTCACCGAGGTCTTTCTTTAAAAAACTCCTTTCAAATACTCCTTTATGCTTTCCAGAAGATTCTACATTATTTCTGATCAACAATATGTCATTCACATATACTTTATCAGAAATGATGTAGTGCTCCCACTCACTTTCCTGTAAATACAGGCTTCACCGCAAGTCTGTATAAAACTATATGCTTTGATCAACTCATCAAAGCGTATATTCCAACTCCGAGATGCTTGCACCAGTCCATAGATGGATCACTGGAGCTTGTACACTTTGTTAGCACCTTTAGGATTGATAAAACCTTCTGGTTGTATCATATACAGCTCTTCTTTAATAAATCCATTAAGGAATGCAGTTTTGACATCCATTTGCCAGATTTCATAAAATGTGGCAATTGCTAACATGATTCGGATAGACTTAAGCATCGATACGAGTGAGAAAATCTCATCGTATTTAACACCTTGAACTTGTCAAAAAACCTTTTGCGACAAGTCGAGCTTTGTAGATAAGAACACTACTATCAGCGTCTGTCTTTCTCTTGAAGATCCATTTATACAATATGGCTTGCCGATCATCGGGCAACTCCACCAAAGTCCACACTTTGTTCTCATACATGGATCCCATCTCAGATTTCATGGCCTCAAGACATTTCGCAGAATCTAGGCTCATCATCGCTTCCTCATAGTTTGTAGGTTCATCATGGTCTAGTAACATGACTTCTAGAACAGGATTACCGTACCACTCTGGTGCAGACTGTACTTTGGAAGGCCTACGAGGTTCTGTAGTAACTTGACCTGAAGTTTCATGATCATCATCATTAGCTTCCTCACTAATTGGTGTAGGAATCACTGGAACTGATTTCTGTGATGAACTGCTTTCCAATTCGGGAGAAGGTACAATTAACTTATCAAGCTCTACTTTCCTCCCTCTCACTTCTTTCGGGAGAAACTCCTTCTCTAGAAATGATCCATCTTAGCAACGAATATCTTGCCTTCGGATCTATGATAGAAGGTGTACCCAACAGTTTCCTTTGGGTATTCTATGAAGACGCACTTGTCCGATTTGGGTTCTAGCTTATCAGGTTGAAACTTTTTCACATAAGCATCGCAGCCCCAAACTTTGAGAAACAACAACTTTGGTTTCTTGCCAAACCACAATTCATAAGGCGTCGTCTCAACGGATTTTGATGGTGCCCTATTTAAAGTGAACGCAGCTGTCTCTAATGCATAACCCCAAAACGATAGTGGTAAATCGGTAAGATACATCATAGATCGCACCATATCCAATAAAGTGTGGTTACGACGTTCGGACACACAATTATGTTGTGGTGTTCCATGTGGCGCGAGCAGTGAAACTATTCCACATTGGTTTTAAATGAAGGCCAAACTCGTAACTCAAATATTCTCCTCTACAATCAGATTGTAGAAACTTTATTTTCTTGTTATGATGATTCTCCACTTCACTCTGAAATTCTTTGAACTTTTCAAATGTTTCAGACTTGTGCTTCATTAACTAGATATACTCATATCTGCTTAAATCATGTGTGAAGGTCAGAAAATAACGATACCCGCCATGAGCATTAATACTCATTGGACCGCATACATTGGTATGTACTATTTCCAACAAGTCAGTAGCTCGTTCCATTGTTCTGGATAACAGAGTTTTAGTCATCTTGCCCAAAAGGCATGGTTCGCAATCATCAAATGATTCATAACCAAGTGATTCCAAAAATCCATCTTTATGGAGTTTCTTCATGCACTTTACACCGATATGACCCAAACGGCCATGCCACGAATAAGTTGCACTATCATTATCAACTTTGCATCTTTTGGCATCAATATTATGAATATGTGTATCACTACGATCGAGATCCAACAAACTATTTTCATTGGGTGTATGACCATCGAAGGTTTTATTCATGTAAACAGAACAACAATTATTCTCTAACTTTAAATGAATAACCGTATTGCAATAAACATGATCAAATCATATTCATGCTCAACGCAAACGCCAAATAACATTTATATAGGTTTAACACTCATCCCGAAAGAATAGGGAGTGTGTGATGATGATCAATCTTGGAACCACTTCCAACACACATCGTCACTTCACCCTCAACTAGTCTCTGTTTATTCTGTAGCTCCTGTTTCGAGTTACTAATTTTTTAGCAACCGAACAAGTATCAAATACCCAGGGGCTACTATAAACACTAGTAAGGTACACATCAATAACCTGTATATCAAATATACCCTTCTTCACTTTGACATCCTTCTTATCCACCAAATATTCAGGGCATTTTCGCTTTCAGTGACCATTTCCTTTGCAGCAGAAGCACTCAGTTTCAAGGTTTAGTCCAGCTTTGGGCTTTTTCACGGGAGTGACAACTTGCTTGTCATTCTACTTCAAGTTCCCTTTCTTTCCCTTTGCCCTTTTCTTGAAACTAATTGTCTTGTCAATCATCAACACTTGATGCTCTTTCTTGATTTCTACCTTAGTTGATTTCAGCATCACGAAGAGCTCGGGAATCGTTTTTTTCATCCCTTGCATACTATAGTTCATCACGAAGTTCCAGTAACTTGGTGATGGTGACTAGAGAACTTTGTCAATCACTATCTTATCTGGAATATTAGCTCCCACTTGATTCAGGCAATTGTAGTACCCAGACAATCTGAGCACATGCTCACTAGTTGAGCAATTGTCCTCCATCTTTTAGCTATAGAACTTGTTGGAGACTTCATATCTCTCAACTCGGGTATTTGCTTGAAATATTAACTTCAACTCCTGGAACATCTCATATGGCCCATGACGTTCAAAACGTCTTTCAAGTCCCGATTATAAGCCGTTAAGCATGGTGCACTAAACTATCAAGTAGGCATCACATTGAGCTAGCCAAACGTTCATAACGTCTGCATCTGCTCCTGCAATTGGTCTGTCACCTAGCGGGGCATCAAGGACATAATTCTTCTGTGCAGCAATGAGGATAAACCTCAGATCATGGACCCAGTCCGCATCATTGCTACTATCATCATTCAACTTAGTTTACTCTAGCAACACATATAAAACATAGGTAAGCAACAACATGAGCTATTGATATACAATATTATTTGCAAAATACTATCAGGACTAAGTTCACGATAAATTAAAGTTCAATTAATCAAATTACTTAAGAACTCCCACTTAGACAGACATCCCTCTAATCATCTAAGTGATCACATGATCCAAATCAACTAAACCATAATCGATCATCACGTGAGATGGAGTAGTTTTCAATGGTGAACATCACTATGTTGATCATATCTACTATATGATTCACGCTCGACCTTTCGGTCTCCAGTGTTCCGAGGCCATATCTGTGTATGCTAGGCTCGTCAAGTTTAACCCGAGTATTCTGCGTGTGCAAAACTGGCTTGCACCCGTTGTAGATGAACGTAGAGCTTATCACACCCGATCATCACGTGGTGTCTCGGCACAACGAACTTTGGCAACGGTGCATACTCAGGGAGAACACTTTTACCTTGAAATTTAGTGAGAGATCATCTTATAAGGCTATCGTCAATCAAAGAAAAATAAGATGCATAAAGGATAAACATCACATGCAATCAATATAAGTGATATGATATGGCCATCATCATCTTGTGCTTGTGACCTCCATCTCCGAAGCACCGTCATGATCACCATCGTCACCGGCGTGACACCTTGATCTCCATGGTAGCATTGTTGTCATCTCGCCAACTATTGCTTCTATGACTATCGCTACCGCTTAGTGATAAAGTAAAGCAATTACAGGGCGATTGCATTGCATACAATAAAGCGACAACCATATGGCTCCTACCAGTTGCCGATAACTCTGTTACAAAACATGATCATCTCATACAATAAAATTTAGCATCATGTCTTGACCATATCAAATCACAGCATGCCCTGCAAAAACAAGTTAGACGTCCTCTACTTTGTTGTTGCAAGTTTTACATGGCTGCTACGGGCTGAGCCAGAACCGTTCTTACCTACGCATCAAAACCACAATGATAGTTCGTCAAGTTAGTGATGTTTTAACCTTCTCAAGGACCGGGCGCAGTCACACTCGGTTCAACTAAAGTTGGAGAAACTGACACCCGCCAGCCGCCTGTGTGCAAGGCATGTCGGTAGAACCAGTCTCGTGTAAGCGTACGCGTAATGTCGGTCTGGGCCGCTTCATCCAACAATACCGCCGAACCAAAGTATGACATGCTGGTAAGTAGTATGACTTGTATCCCCCACAACTCACTTGTGTTCTACTCGTGCATATAACATCTATGCATAAAACCTGGCTATGATACCACTATTGGGGAACGTAGTAATTTCAAAAAAAAAAAATCCTACGCACACGCAAGATCATGGTGATGCATAGCAACGAGAGGGGGAGTGCATCTTCATACCCTTGAAGATCGCTAAGCGGAAGCGTTTATCAAGGCAGTTGATGTAGTCGTACACCTTCACGATCCGCCCCGATCAAGTACCGAACGTATGACACCTCCGCATTCAGCACACGTTCAGCTCGATGACGTCCTCGCCTTCTTGATCCAGCAAGACGGGCGAAGTAGTAGATGAGTTCTGGCAGCATGACGGCGTGATGACGGTGTTGGTGAAGAACAATCTCCGCAGGGCTTCGCCTAAGCACTACGGAAACTATGACAGAGGATAAACTAGAGGGGACGGGGTTGCCAGCACACGGCTTGGTGTTTCTTGATGTGCCCTTTGTGCTAGCCCTGCCCCTCTATTAATATGTTGAGCCCTGGTGTCGAAACTTGGAGCAAAAGCCTCCTCAAAGTCGATTTTGCCCGAAAGGCAAGAGTCCCACTCGGACTCCAGGACCAAACGCCACAATCCTTGGCGTTTGGACCAGACGCCGTGGGCTTCCGTGTCTGGCCCAGGGCCAGACGCCAAGGTCTCCGGCGTTTGGCCCCCTGGCCTCCGCAAAACTCCTTTTGCACCGACTTATCGCCATGTGGGCCTGAACCCTTGGCCTAACCATATCATTCAATATATGAATATTTACCTCTGGACCATTCCGGACCTCCTCGTCATGTCCGTGATCTCATCCGGGACTCCGAACAACATTCGGTCACCAACATATATAACTCATATAATACTATATCGTCAACAAACGTTAAGCGTGCGGACCCTACATGTTAGAGAACTATGTAGACATGACCGAGACACCTCTCTGGTCAATAACCAATAGTGGAACCTGGATGCCCATATTGGCTCCTACATATTCTACGAAGATCTTTATCGGTCGAACTGCATAAGAACATACGTTGTTCCCTTTGTCATCGGTATGTTACTTGCCTGAGATTCGATCGTTGGTATCATCATACCTAGATCAATCTCATAACCAGCAAGTCTCTTTACTCATTCCGTAATACTTCATCCCGTAATTAACTCATTAGTCACAATGCTTGCAAGGCTTATAGTGATGAATATTACCGAGAGGACCCAGAGATACCTCTCCAAAATACGGAGTGACAAATCCTAATCTTGATCTATGCCAACCCAACAAATACCTTCGGAGACACCTGTAGATCACCTTTATAATCACCCAGTTACATTTTGATGTTTGGTAGCACACAAAGTGTTCCTCCGGTAAACGGGAGTTGCATAACCTCATAGTCATAGGAACATGTATAAGTCAGGAAGGAAGCAATAGCAACATACTAAACGATCAAGTGCTAAGATAACGGAATGGGTCAAGTCAATCACATCGTTCTCCTAATGATGTGATCCCGTTAACGAAATGACAACTCATGTCTATGGCTAGGAAACTTAACCATCTTTGATTCAACGAGTTAGTCAAGTAGAGGCATACTAGTGACACTTTGTTTGTCTATGTATTCACACATGTACTAAGTTTCCAGTTAATACAATTCTAGCATGAATAATAAACATTTATCATGAAATAAGGAAATAAATAATAACTTTATTATTGCCTCTAGGGAATATTTCCTTCACAGCTGCCGCGCTGCTTCAGTTTGATCTCGAGCTACCGCAAGCTGGCCTTGACGAGGAGCCAGCCTTGCCTTAAGCCGCTCTGCTTTACCTCCTCTGACTGCACCCTTTGACCCGCCAAGGTCATTGCGGCTCCTCCATGGTAAAGCCACCGAGCCTCCGCGGTCGTTGGGACATATGCCAAATTGCTGCGCTCGCCTCTGCGGTCCTGAGACCCTACGCGACCTCGTCGTAGAGTCAGTGGGCTCCACTACGGCCCCGCCTTGCATCGCCTCCATTGGTCCGTCGCTACGGCCTGTCCCCGCCGATGCGGTTTAAAGCTATAGGATCGAAAGTATGTCTAGAGGGGAGGTGATTAGACAACTTTACCAAATAAAAACTTAGCCTTTTCCCAATTTTAGTTCTTGGCAGATTTTAACAACTTAGCACAAGTCAAGCAATCTTAACACAATTCAAGCAAGCATGCAATGAGTATATTAGCAGCGGAAAGTAAAGCATGCAACTTGCAAGAATGTAAAGGGAAGGGTTTTGGAGAGTGCAAACGCAATTGGAGACACGGATGTTTTTGTCATGGTTCCGATAGGTGGTGCTATCGTATATCCACGTTGATGGAGACTTCAACCCACGAAGGGTAATGGCTGCGTGAGTCCACGGAGGGCTCCACCTGCGAAGGGTCCATAAAGAAGCAACCTTGTCTATCCCACCATGGCCATCGCCCATGAAGGACTTGCCTCACTAGGGTAGATCTTCACGAAGTAGGCGATCTCCATGCCCTTACAAAGTCCTTCGTTCACTCCACAATCTTGTCGGAGGCTCCTAAGTGACAACTAACCAATCTAGGAGACACCACTCTCCAAAAGGTAATATATGGTGTGTTGATGATGAACTCCTTGCTCTTGTGCTTCAAATGATAGTCTCCCCAACACTCAACTCACTCTCATAGGATTGGATTTGGTGGAAGATGATTTGAGTGGAAAGCAACTTGGGCAAGACTAGAGATCAAGATTCATATAGTTGGATTGGAATATCTTGGTCTCAACACATGAGTAGGTGGCTCTCTCTCAAAAAATGAGTAGTGGAAGTGTAGGAATGTTCTGATGGCTTCCCTCACGAATGAGGAGAGGGTGCAGGGGTATATATAGCCTCCACACAAAATCTAACCGTTACACACATTATACCAAACTCGATGGGACCGAATCAGAAAACTCAATCGGACTGATTCAGTGCATATGTGACCGTTAGGCAATTTCGGAGGGACCGACATGTCATCTTGGTGGGACCGATATAATTGGGGTTAGGGCATAACATAATCTCGGTTTGACCGACTACACAAACTCGGTTGGACTGACTTTGGTAATAAGCTAACCAGAGAGTTGGCCAGGCAAACTCGATGGGACCTATTCGCTTGTCTCGGTAGGACCGAAGCATTGCGAAAAGGAAACAGAGAGTTTGCATTGCAGACTCGGTGGGACAGATCGCTCATCTCGGCTAGACCAAAACATTGCGAAGGGAAACAGAGAGTTTGCAACCCCATCTCGGTGAGACCGAGATCCCTATCGGTGAGACTGAAAAGACTAGCTAGGGTTTCTGGTAGTGGCTATGTCAAATGAACTCGGTGGCGCCGGATGAATCAAATCGGTGGGACCGAGTTTGACTTTTGGTTTGGGACATATGTGGATATGAGAAAGTGGTTGAGGGCTTTGGAGCATATCACTAAGCATTTTGAGCAAGCAAGCCATTAAGCAACACCACATCCCCTTTTAATAGTATTGGCTTTCCTATAGACTCAATGTGATCTTTGATCACTCAAAATAGAAAATGTAGAGTCTTGGACTTTGAAGCTTGAGCCAACCTTTTTCTTTAGCATTTTGAGGGGTCCACATTCGTTATCCATGCCATGCCAATCATTGAACTTTCCTGAAATATTTATCTTGCAATGGCATTAGTTCAATGATCTACATGTTGTTAATCATTACCAAACCCACCTAGGGATAGTTGCACTTTCAATCTCCCCCGTTTCGGTAATTGATGACAACATATAGATCAAAGCTTTGACAAATGGTAATAAGATTGAAATACATTGTCGCTTTGAGAAGTATGTGATAAATAAGAGCTCCCCCTAAATTTATGCATTATTTAAAATTTGCTTTGGACTTCAAATGCACAATGTGTTAGGATCATGGGTCACTCTTCCATGTCACATACATCTTGGTGGAGCGCTGAAAATGATAATAATTGAACACATGCACTCATCACCAAGCAAAGTGAATGATCATAAATAGACATGAAGGATATTATCATTCAAGCACACATTAAAGTAGCGTAGGATCGAACACATGATCATCCAAGTATCTCACAAAGGAAATAATGTATGAAGCAAACACACACAAAAATCAAGCAAATAAAATGCAAAGAGAGACCAAACAACTCTCTCTCTCTCTCTCTCTCGAAGACTATGATCTATACATATCTCTCCCCCTTTCGCAACAAGTACCAAAAAGTTAAAAATATGCATAGTGCTATGCGTCTCTCAGGCTTGATCTTCATGAGGTGGTGTAGATATGACTCCAAGGATGAAAGTGTCTATAGATGTGGTTGGAACTGGTGGAGTGGCTGTTGGAGCTGGTGGCACTGAAGTTGTGGCTGCTAGTGCAGATGTAGTAGCTCTTGTGTCTGGGACAGGCACGGCACCAGATCTATGACTCCTGGGCACTCTTGTGAAAGCATCTGTAGTAGACTTTCCCTTCTTCTCCTCCACTTCCTCCTGAAGTTGCTCAACTACTGACTGAATCTCAGTTACCTTGACATCAAGATCATAGAATTTCTGCTCAATGATCCTCTCCAAGCTCTCCTGGTTTTGAGTCAGGGTGGCCAAGCCCTTCTCAATCCTCAAGGTGGAGGCAATCAGATATCCAAGTTGATCTTTCTTGCTATTCAAGAATACTTGAGATGCCTCTTCAGCAGTTGGCATCTTTGCAGCTTTCTCTGCCCTTGCCTTCTCTCTCTTCTTATGTGCTTGCGCTGATGATGGATCTTCTTCATTCATGACAACAGTGTTGTCCTCAAAGTCTGGCTTGAGGGGTAAGTGCTCCTTGTCCAACAAATATGTGTCTGTTCCCATCTTGGAGTTGATGAGCACCTGAATTTGTGGAGCATACCCACAAGATCTCTTCTGATATGCAGCTGTCCTCTTGATTGTTTCCACAATCAGACTCATCACTTTGAACTTTTGAGGGACATCAAATATATGCAACAAGTTGTGGAGTTTCCTCTGATCATTCTGTGATCTCCTGATTTTGGCAAGAGAGTGTGCCTCATAATGGTATTGATTGTAGGCAGTCCTGACAGCAAGTGCTTCACTGAGCCAAACTTGTGAGTCTCCAAGTCTGCATCAGGTATCTCCTTGTACATGCTGTCCATTGAGTTGTGATCCTTCTTCTTCTTGGCATAGACATCCAAGTCATCTTCATGAGCTTCTGGGGCATTGATCAGCCTAGCCCACTCATCAACTGTAGATTGGTACCTTGTACCCTCTGACATCCACACAATTTTGCCATCTGGTTAGAAATGAGCAGTTGAATAGAATTGCATAATCAGCTCATCATTCCACTTAGTGAGCTTTTGGCTAACAAAGTTGTCAACCTCACATGCCTTGAAGCTATCATAGACACCTAGGAAGTGTTCTTCATTCTCTCTTATGTAGGTCCAGTCCACCCATCTCATGTCACACACTATGGGCTTCTTGTCAAGCAGGATTATCTCATAGAAATCTTGTTGTTCCTTTGTGTGGAATCTGTAATCCAGAGTAGTTCTCCTCCTGGCAGCATATGGATCAGCCTTTCTCCACTGTCTTAGTCCTGCATCCTTCCTGATCCTCATATCCTCTGCAACAGGATGTGCATCATTATGATATGGGATCTTGGGCTTTAGCTTTCTTAGCACTTGAGCTTCAGCTTCCTCTTCTTCAGCTGGGGCCTTGTTCTTTTCCTCGGCAGGTATGTTCCTGGTACTCCTCTTGGGTGCAGTCTTGGGAACTGGGGCAGCAGCTTTGGGAGCAGTTTTGGGCTTAGGAGCAGCCCCTGACTTAATAGCATCTCCCATGAGTTTCTGTGCCTTAGGAGCTGGAGCAGCATCCTCTTCCTCTTCATCTTCAGATTCTCTCATCATGGATGGTTTTCCAATAATCCTAGTAGTGGTATTCTTGACCCTCTCTTTCCTCTTCTTCTCAGCCACAACTGGTTCTTTGGGTTCAAATCCCAAAGTTTCTTGAGTGGATGCTCTGGCCTTTGACATAGGAACTCTTCTTGCTGATGCCTTTCTGTTCATGCCTGGCTTAGTTGATACAGCAGTGCCAAATTCTTTCTTCACTGCCTTTTTCTTGGAAGTGACCTCATCCTCAGCTGCAATATAGTCTTCATCCTCTGAATCAGAATTCCTCTTCTTCCTTGTTCTAGTAGCTGCCTTGGGCAAGTTACTAGGTGTGCTCCTACTGCCCTCATCATAGCTACTGGAGGGACTAGTGCCCTCACTCAACTGTCCTTGCTGCTTAGACCTGTTCTGGCTGTCACTATGGTCAGACATCTTGCAGGCAAACTGTCAGCAGACCTTGTGAATAGGTTGTAGATGAGGTAGAGTAGATGAGCATCACAAAGTACAGAGGTTTTGCAAAACAAATTGAGTCAAAAAGATTTGTTTTAGTTCTCTATAGAAGTCATCTCGGAGCTACCGAATTGGCAAACTCGATGATACCAAAGCAAGACTTGGAACCTAAACTAGTGAACTCGGTTGGGCCGAGTCACAGTTTGGTGGCACCGAGATTGCTAGGGTTTCATAGAATCTTGAACTCGGTCACACCGATGTGCATGTTTCGGTTAGACCGAAAAGCACAATTGCAATGGCCGAAGCCGAATTGGTGAGACCGATTTCTACATTTCGGTCGGTCCGAGATGAGTTCTGCAGAGGGCTAACCCTAAATTTTTTGAATCAATCAAGACCTAAGGAAGATTTGGCTGGATAGATAGATCTCATTTGTGGCAAGAAGTACGGCATTGTCCTTGTGCTAGGAATCAGAGTGAAAAATATAGCACAGGCGGTCGAACACATACCCTAGAGCAGCAACTGTTCGCTACAGCGGCGACGGCGGAGCAGAATCTGTCGACAGCAGCAGAGTCCAACGGCGGGAGGTCGTTGGCAGCAAGGAGACGATCCGGACACCCGAGGGGGCAGAGCAGGACACACGCGGGCTGAGAAGTTTTTGAAGTAATTTCCAAAATCTCACCCGTGGGTATATATATCCCGACCCTGTCGGTGTGACCGAGTGGAACAACTCGGTGGCACCGAGATTGCAGAATCGCAAGCGGTTGCTGCAACTCGGTGTGACCGAAGTGTTCAAATTGGTTGCACCGAGATGAAAACCTAGATCAACTTAGTGATCTCGGTTTGACCGAAATGGATTTCTCGGTCAGAACAAAATGCACAAAGAGGTTTTGGAAGTTTAAGTCTATGATGAATCAGGGACTTCGAGTGCTCCTCACACAAAGTGGTTCGAATCTGACTTGATCAAACTTTGTGATGTAGCATGAATAGTGTTTGAGACGAGAAAAGCATAGATATCTAGATAAGGTTCTTAGGCATTCTTCTCCATCCACTTGGCAAAAGAAAAAGAAACCAAACAATCAAAACTACAAGTGGATGTCCTTGAATGAGCAAAATATGCAAATGACATGCTCACACAATAAAATGGCAAATGAAATATGTGACAAAGCATGCACAACCAATACTAGCATCTATCATACAATTGGCGATGACTAGGTCATCTATATATGAGTATATTGACTTAGGAGTCAAATGAAAGCATTTGATCATAGGTCATACTCATCGTTTAAGCACAAGTGGGGTTACCACTTTTACATAAAGCATTGTTGTGTTCACACTATTAGAGTTGCATTAGCTCAATTCTTTAGAGTAAAGATCGCCCTAGATGTGAGATCCCCCCTAAGAGGGATGAACTAACCTTGGGTTTTGTCGATGATGACTTCATGTAGGTGTTGAAGATGTGGATGCTCAATGTTCTTGATCGTTTGGAGCAATCCATTGGAGTGAGTTGCACTTTCAATACCTACACGGGTTAGTCCCACAAGGAACAAGCAAGAATATCCATAGACATAGAGTGATGCACACACAAGATGATGTCCATTAAAGCATTTGGTTACCTTGTCCCTTGTCTTACCAACAAGAGGGTTTGTGACTCCTTGAACTAGTGCAAGATGTGGAAGTTGATGGCACTTGTCCTTGCCAAAACGATATGAGTGAAGTATATTGGCAGAGTCACCCTCAAGAAATCTCTAGTTCTTAATCTTTGGGATCCACATCATCTTGATGGGAATCCTTAGGGTAGTAGTGGAACTTGATGAAGTAGAACTTGATGTAGTCTTGGGAACCCACTTGACCAAGGCCTTGGGAGCTTCTTCAAATGCATCAATCTCCTCTTGAAGCTTGTCCTTGCCTTTTTGCTTGTGGTCTTGTGGTGGAAGATCATCTTGAGCTTGTGTCCCTTTGAAATAAGTAGGATCATACTTCTCTTGTTGCGGAACAAACTTCATCTTGGGATATTGATCGTCTTGGAAAGAAGTAGGATCATACTTCTCTTGTTCAAAACCAACACCTTGATTCTTCCGGTGCCTTCCTTGCTTATGTACAATTTCTTCAAATTGCTTACTCCCGGCAAGGCTCTTGTAGACACCCTTCTCTATAATTCCCTTCAAGAAGCTATTTTCTTGCTCAACTGTAACTTGGCTAAGAGAATCATTAGTGGAATCAAGAGAACTACTAGAAGCAACAACATTGGATTTAGCATGATTATTGTTACTACTAGAAAAATCTTTCTTGCTCTTGTTACTAGACTTGACTTGTGGCATGTAAGTAGATAAGAGTAAACTCTTGACAATGTAAGAAGAACTTTTCTTGCGAAGATCATCATTGATTGCCTTTAAAAACTCATGCTCTTGCTCAAGGTTGAGCTTTTCAAAGCGTTACTTCTCATGAGTCTTTAAAAGTTCTCGATGATCTTCCAAGATAGTTTCATGACCTAACTTAAGAGTGTTTAGTTCTTTAGTTAGGCGCTCAATCTTCTCCTTATCATTGTCATTCGTTTTATCTTGATTAGCATAATTATTTGACGTTTCATCATAGTATTCATCACTAGAGTTGTCAACAAGTAAATCATCATCACCTAACACGTCATCTTCATCACTATCGAAATCAACATACTCGGGGTGTGATACCTTTGGGCCTTTAGCCATGAAGCATCTTACAACTCCTTCATTTGGTGAGTCAAATATGTCGTAGGAGTTGGTTGACACGGGTGCTAGACCGGCAACACCTTCATCTTGAGTATATTCGGAGTCAGATTGATAGCTTCTCTCGGAGTGATTGTCGGAGTCGGAGCCAGATACCCATTCACCAACATGATCTTGATGTCTTTATTTTGTGTAGCTCTTTCATGATTTGTCCCTCCTTTCCGAATCCTTGCTTCTCCAGGATGTTCTTCGTTCATAATGAGCATCTCTACTCCTCCTCTCTTTTGGTGGTGATTATTCTCTTCTACTTCTTCTTTTGGGTGAATCTTCTCTCCTTTTGTAAGGAGCCGTACACTCATTGGAATAGTGTCCGGGTCTTCCACAGTTGTAACAATTTTGTTCACGACTCAAAGATCTTTTGTCATTGTAGGACCTTGACTTGGAGCTTCTTTCCTTGCTTCTATTCTTGTAGAACTTGTTGAAGTTTTTCACCATTAAGCTCAATTCCTCATTGAAGGTTTGTTTCTCACTTGATGATGTAGGAGCATCACATGAGGCTTTATAAGCACCACTTGACTTGTTGTGAAGCTCTTCCTTATCCTTGAGTGACATCTCATGAGCAAGAATTCTTCCAATGACTTCCGTTGGCTTGAGATCTTTGTAATTGGGCATCATTTGGATCAATGTGCACACGGTATCATATTTTCCATCCAAGTCTCTTAGGATCTTTTTGATGATGAATTTGTCGGTCATCTCTTCACTTCCTAAGCCGGCAATCTCATTTGTGATGAGAGCAAGCCTAGAGTACATTTCAGCGACACCTTCACCATCCTTCATTTTGAACTTGTCAAGTTGACTTTGAAGCACATCCAATTTGGACTCCTTGACGGAGTCGGTACCTTCATGCATGTCAATCAAAGTATCCCAAATTTCCTTTGCATTCTCAAGGCGGCTGATTTTGTTGAATTCTTCGGGGCACAATCCGTTGAAGAGAATATCACAAGCTTGAGTGTTGTATTGCAGCATCTTCAACTCTTCTGCGGTAGCTTCACGGTTCGGTTTTTTCCCATCGAAGAATTCACCTTGCAAGCCAATACACACAATAGCCCAAATGGTAGGGTTATGTCGAAGAATATGCATTTTCATCTTATGCTTCCAACTAGCAAAATTTGTACCATCAAAGTAAGGACCTCTACGGTGGCAATTTCCCTCGCTAGACGTCATACTCTCCTAGGTTGTGAAACCAAGGCTATGATCACCAAAAGCGATGGAAATCTAAGCAAATGGAGACCAAAACTCTGATACCAATTGTAGGATCGAAAGTATGTCTAGAGGGGGGGTGATTAGACTACTTGACCAAATAAAAACTTAGCCTTTTCCCAATTTTAGTTCTTGGCAGATTTTAACAACTTAGCACAAGTCAAGCAATCTTAACACAATTCAAGCAAGCATGCAATGAGTATATTAGCAGCGGAAAGTAAAGCATGCAACTTGGAAGAATGTAAAGGGAAGGGTTTGGAGAGTGCAAACGCAATTGGAGACACGGATGTTTTTGTTGTGGTTCCGATAGGTGGTGCTATCGTACATCCACGTTGATGGAGACTTCAACCCACGAAGGGTAATGGCTGCGCGAGTCCACGGAGGGCTCCACCCATGAAGGGTCCACGAAGAAGCAACCTTGTCTATCCCACCATGGCCATCGCCCACGAAGGACTTGCCTCACTAGGGTAGATCTTCACAAGGTAGGCGATCTCCTTGCCCTTACAAACTCCTTGGTTCACTCCACAATCTTGTCGAAGGCTCCCAAGTGACACCTAACCAATGGAGGAGACACCACTCTCCAAAAGGTAATAGATGGTGTGTTGATGATGAACTCCTTGCTCTTGTGCTTCAAATGACAGTCTCCCCAACACTCAACTCACTCTCATAGGATTGGATTTGGTGGAAACATGATTTGAGTGGAAAGCAACTTGGGGAAGGCTAGAGATCAAGATTCATATGGTTGGATTGGAATATCTTGGTCTCAACACATGAGTAGGTGGCTCTCTCTCAGAAAATGAGTAGTGTAAGTGTAGGCACGTTCTGATGGCTTCTCTCATGAATGAGGAGAGGGTGGAGGGGTATATATAGCCTCCACACAAAATCTAACAGTTACACACATTATACCAAACTCGGTGGGACTGAATCAGAAAGGGCCATTTGCATTTCTGTCCCTAACTCGAACCACCTACTCAGATTTGTCCCTAATTTCAAAGCATGCTCAAATTTGCCCCTCTGCCATTAGGTGCGCTTATAGAAATGCCCATCCATGCCGTTTCCGTCCGGTCAAAGCTGTTTGACCGGTATCTGGCCGTTAATTTGACAATTTTGCCCCTGTCTTCTTGTGTCACTTGCCGGTAGGACCCACTCCCTTTTTTTTGAAAAAAACTTTCTCTCACCCCCATCTCTCTCGCACACACTTACATGTGGGTCCTAGCTAGACAAAAAATATTTTTCTTTCTCTCACCTCTCTCTCCCTGCCGAACGACGGGCCGACGCCACTCTCTCTCAACTCCGGCGAGAGTGTCGAACGGGCGCCGCCTCTACCGCTGTCCTCCCCTGACGCCGCATCCTCTCGCCCTCATTCTCTTTCTGCTGCTAGCCTTCTTTCTCTCTCCCGCCCTTGAGCCCTCTCCCGCAAGCACGCTGGAGAGTGACTTGTCGCCGTCGTCTGTCAAGAACGTGGCCAAGGGCAACCCCAAGCCCCGCCAACTCGCCGGGAAGCTCTTACGACATGAACGCATCCTACCAGCCTACTAATTCGACCAGAGACATCAAGGATTGAGCGCTACAACGCATCTTCCCCGCCTCCAGTCTCGGATTGCCGCCTTCGATTCGACGCCATTGAGGCACGCCGGTCGATTCCGCCTGCTCCCCGGGCATCGTGATGTAACTAAGAAGACGTGGGCTTCCTCCACAGCAAGCGGCATGAGCTCGGGTTTTCTTCCCTGTGAGCTCCGAGCTCTGCCATGGCCGCCATCGTCGAAGTCCTCGCTCTAGCCTTCTCTTAGCCCGAGTGGCGTAGCCATCGTGATCCTAGTGATGGAAGATCCCCCACACAGCCTTTTTCCCTCTCCCTCCCGCTCGCATGGAAGCTCCCCCACTTGTGCCGCCCAGAGCCGCCATGAGAATGGTCGCCACCGTTTGTTCCGGCGACCATATGGTCCAACGACAATATCCCCGCACGCGGTAGATCGAGGGCTATCGCCTGGTCCTCTCGGTCGGCCTCCTTGCGGCCTCCTTGTGTGCCTCCGGCATGGGAATTGGTCGTCGCTGGCGACCGTCGGCCTAAGCCACGGTTTTTAATTGAGGAAGCCTAATCCACTGTTAATTAAAAAATTATTTGAGACAATACTGATAAGCCAATGGCATGTGGGCCTAATATCTAGTTTGACTAGTCCTTTTCTATTTTTCATTTTAGTTTTTATCCAGGACCCACGTGGAAGTGTGTGAGAGATAGGTTTTTTACCAAAACAATTGGAGTGGCTCCCATCCATAAGAGACACAGGGAGACAGGGGCAAGATTGTCAAAGAAACAGCCAGATACCAGTCAACCCACTTTGACCGGACGGAAACGGCACAGAAGGACATTTCTATAAGTGCACCTAACGGCAGAGGGGCAAATTTGAGCACACTTCGAAATTAAGGGCAAATATGAGCAGTGGGTTGCAGTTAGGGACACAGATGTAAAAGACCCAATTAGAAAACTCGGTCGGACCGATTCAGTGCATATGTGACCGTTAGGCAATTTTGGTGGGACCGACATGTCATCTCGATGGGACCAATATCATTAGGGTTAGGGCATAAGTAATCTCGGTTTGACCGATTACACAAACTCGCTTGGACTGACTTTGGTAATAAGCTAACCAGAGAGTTGGCCAGGCAAACTCGGTGGGACCGATTCTCTTGTCTCGGTAGGACCAAAGCGTTATGAAAAGGAAACACAGAGTTTGCATTGCAGACTCGGTGGGACCGATCGCTCATCTCGGCTAGACCGAAACGTTATGAAGGGAAACAGAGAGTTTGCAACCCCATCTCGGTGAGACCGAGATCCCTATCAGTGAGATTGAAAAGACTAGGGTTTCTGGCAGTGTCTATGTCAAATGAACTCGGTGGAGCCGGATGAATCAAATCGGTGGGGCCGAGTTTGACTTTTGGTTTGGGACATATGTGGATATGATAAAGTGGTTGAGGGCTTTGGAGCATATCACTAAGCATTTTGAGCAAGCAAGCCATTAAGCAACACCTCATCCCCTTTTAGTAGTATTGACTTTCCTATAGACTTAATGTGATCTTTGATCACTCAAAATAGAAAATGTAGAGTCTTGGACTTTGAAGCTTGAGACAACCTTTTTCCTTAGCATTTTGAGGGGTCCACATTCCTTATCCATGCCATGCCAAGCATTGAACTTTCCTGAAATATTTATCTTGTATTGGCATTAGTTCAATGAGCTATATGTTGTTAATCATTACCAAAACCACCCAGGGATAGTTGCACTTTCAAAATCCGCCTTTGCCACACCACCGGAGAGCAGCCCTTGCACTGCCCTTTAGCCGCCGTCGCCTCGACAAGCCGCCGCCGTGCCCAAATCAATCGACGTACGTCTCTGCTTCAATGCATGTGAGTTGCCATCGCAATTTCCACTACAGGCTTTAAACTGCCTTTGTGAAGGGTCCGTCATTCCTCCGCGCGCTCCTGGTCCTCGCCTCCAGCAGCGGCGTGAGCCACCAGACGCGCCAAGCCGCCCCTGACTGTTGGTTCTACCCGAGCTGCCGTGTCTAGCGCCCCTCTGCTCTGGGCTATGGCCGTGAGCCACCCGGGCGTTTACTCCCATGTGCTCTCCTGTCAGAGAGAAGAAAGAGATAACAGGAGATTGGTTGTTTGAAAAGTCAAGTGGCCAGGTCTTGAGGCCCTATGTATACTTCTACTAGTCACTTCAAGTTCGGAGGAATTTTCGCTGCCGTATTACATTCACGTGGAGGCCTGGCACAGTACTACAAGTACTATGGTACTCATTAATCCAACAAAATACCAGGTGCTATCCTTTCTATGTATTTTATTTCAGTACATATTAATTTTTGTGTGAACAATTATTTTGGTTTGCGATACTTTTTGATGCAGGATAATTGTTCATTACGAATGAGGTGTTATGTTGCGGGTATGGAGCGAGCGATGGCAATGTTCTGCACCGGCGTTTCGTCTGTGTCATACTTCCTGGTGAATGAACATGCACAAGTCATCGTCCTATGTGGCCCGGTTTACATCAACTCGCCCGTCCACACGGTTTACCGCGCCTGCGATTGACCCGCCCATCCGCGCTAGCTTAAAACGCCGCGGCCGGCTCACCCGTGATTGATTTCAGCTTCACGTGGTGATCATCAACTCTGTGGTGGATAACTACTTTCCTGAGGTATCAAGTGAAATCCATCCAATATATTTTTATATTACATATTGCTTTCTTTAAAAGAGCAATTACGCTGGCTTGCAAGTTCTCTAATGCAGGGCAAGTTATCTACTGCAAAAGGGACTATTATATCACTGCGCTGTTGAATGGCTCATACCGATTTATATTGCAGTCAAATAGGAAGAATCTCAAGCCAACTCTTTGAGTCGTCTTAAGACTCAGGGGCTACAATGACATAGCTCAGTAAATGTTGCCGGTGTAAAGGCCGTCAGAAAATTTCCGGCTCAAATGAATAATTCTGGTTTAAAATCCAGCTCAAGGGAAATTTGTCTCTCACAAAGCATTCAAGCTCAATATCCGGTTTAAAAGATGGCTCAAGGGAAATCTGTCTCCCACAAAGCTCTAAAGCTTTCAATATCCAGCTCAATGCCCGGTTCAAGAAGAATTCATTACTCACAAGTTTCAGTTCTCAGAAAAATTAAAGGGACCAAAGAGAGTCTGTTGCAAAGCACAACTCAAACATAGGTACCCTGCTTCAATGACCATTGGGGGCTTGATCGTATTCGAATCATAGTGTAACCCCTTTGGCACGGCTCCTGATCATATTCGAATCATAGCCGTTCAAACCTTTTGATCACTTGGGGGCTTGATCGTATTCGAATCATAGCTTTACACCTTTTGTGCCGACTTGCTGATCGTATTTTAATAAGAGTCGTTAAACATTTGGACCATTGGGGGCTGGATCATATTCGAATCATGGCTTAACCCCTTTGGCACGGCTTCCTGATCGTCTTTGAATCATAGTCGTTCAAACAATTTGATCATTTGGGGGCTTGATCATATTCGAATCATAGCTTAACGTCTTTTGGTCCGGCTTACTGATCATATTCGAATCAGAGTTGTCAAAAACTTCAACGTCATTTATGGGCTTCCTGTTCAAACATAGGTGTATTCACCAAAGAGAACATAGCTGTTGGTACCCTCTTGATCGGCGCAATGCCAAAGCTTCAAGGCCATTTGGGGGCTTCCTGTTCAAACATAGGTGTATTCACCAAAGAGAACATAGTTGTCAGTACCCTCTTGATCGGCACAATGCCAAAACCTATGGTCACTAGGGGGCTTCCTGATCGTATTCGAATCATAGCTGTCGGTACCCTTTTGATCGGTGCAATGCCACAAACCACTTGGGGGCTTCCTGATCATATTCGAATCATAGCCATTAACCCTTTTGGTCTGGCTTACTGATCGTGTTCAATCAGAGCCTCATGTTTTCTTTCTTTTTGATTTGAGTTCTTTGAAGCAGTTTTCCGGGTTTCTCTTGATACTTTCTTGCTCATATCTGAAGCATATATGTGGTTTCTATTAACCCGGCCTGGCCTTGGACGATAAGTCGCCAGTACATGACAATGATAAATACTTGGGAGTATTGGCTTCTACAGTCCGGGTCATCACCCTTACTGCATAAATATCATAAGCCGGCAGTATAATTCAATATCACAGGGATCTTGTGATCTACTTGTGTGCAGGATAAGACTACGTTTGGGTGGTTACCCGCCCTGGCTTTTGACGTTAAGTCACCAGGGCATATGTTTTTTATACTCTGTGCAGGATTTACAGAGCGATGACTTACATAATTGATTAAGTTCAAGCCCATCATCAAAGATTGAAATTGGTGTCTCAAAAGGGTTATCAATTCTTGATTTTCTCAAAGGCTATAAGCCGCTGGGTTATGAAAATCTATCTTACAATGAATGCGCATTAAGTCGCCATCGGCCAAGAGCCGCCGAGTATTTAAACTTTGGATCTACTTGTCAACCGGTAAGGTATTCAAATTTCTAATAGCCAAAACTTGGCTGGATTTTCATGATGATATTGAATGATTGAGGTTTTCATACCAGATTATGTTATTCAAATCTTGAATAGCCAACATGGGATTTTTATTATGGTTATCAATAACTAATATTATGATGGAGGTCTTTAAAGTCGCTTCAGCGCAATGGCTATTATTTTGTCAAGGTATATGATTTATTTTACAATGGTTGGAATAGTCCCGAGTCGCTGCAGGCTTACGACCCAACACTTGGGGGCTATATTATTCAAGTTGAGGTTACATTAAATAGGCAAGTCCCATGTCACTGCCAGCATGCACCATGGCACTTGGGGGCTAATGCAAAGTCATCTTTTGGCTCACTTTATTGAAGATCCGACTCATCACATTATAATGAGCCGGCCGTTGGGGCTACCAATTGCTCTTGTCAAAACCTCAAGGTACACAAGCCTTAATCCATTATATCGAAAAGGTCCACTACTCAGTAGGTAGAGTACAAAGCTCTTAACCTTGTGGATGTGGGTTCAAGCCCCATGGCGGAGATTACATCATATGATGTTATTATCAATGAATTATATACAAAAGTCCCTGCCCATTATTGCATAATGACCCAACCCTTGGGGGTACACTGGTTGAAGTTTTTTATGAGCATAAGGCAATTACAAGTCCCAGGTTGCTGCAAGCATGACAACCTGGCATTTGGGGGCTACAAGTGATATACATATAAGGGAGAAAAATCTTCAAAATCTTAGTTTTGAGCAGACCAGATTGACCCGGTGTCTGCAACAATCGTGACCCGGTGTCACCAATAATTATGACCCGGCGTCGGCAACAACTATGACTCGGCATCATCGATTTATAACCCGGAAATTTTGGTAATCATAAATTGGCAAGTTTCTACATCTTCAAGCCGGCTAAAAATTAGATGAGTATTTCAAGACCAATATTTTTGTCAAGTCAGAGCATTGAAGGCCGACTCAAATGGATTCTTTATTCACAATATTTCTTCTACAAGCAAATTGATTATAAAGTTGGTCTATTGACCCAGACTTTCCAGAAGGAGGAAATGACAAGGACTTAAGGATGATCAAGGTCAGTTTCACATGGATAAATCCAAATTAAACTGGGGGCTAATGTCGGTGATATACCCCGCGGTATGACCCGGCTAGGACTTGGCGTTTCATTGGTAACCCGCTGGCGGATTAGCGACTCATGAGTCTGGCGGCTCACTGGTCTGACAACTCATGAGCCTGGCAACTCACTAATGGCCCCGATCGTGGGTCAGTTAGAGGACTAGGCCCAAGGCCTAGAAGGCCGTCTCATGTTATGGTGGGCCAGCTTAAGAGGAAAGTGTAAGGAATATTCCCTTACAAAGGAAGCAAGACTAGGACTCCACTTGTAATAGACTAGTCCTAATCTTAATAGGACTCCACATGTAACCCGCCCCTTCAACTTATATAAGGAGGGGCGGGGCACCCGAAGAGGGACAAGCAAAATAATCTCTAAGGATAGACACAACTAAAGGGGAGACGGCTTATGCGACGTCTCCCTGATGAGCGTAATGAGATCTAGCCACAAACAGCATGTAGGGCTATTACCGGATGATGTTTCCCAGGGCCCGAAGCTGTCTAAATCCTTGTCTCATGTGTTGATCCGTCTGGCGTCTCTCCTCCTGACCAACCCCTCTCAAGCAACCACATAGATGTGTTGGCCTCACAACGAAGTCCTGACACTAGGACATTTGTCGTGACTATTCCACGCCACCGTCCAAGCCCAGATCGCGGCCGCCCACGCCCAACTCGTGGCGGCCTTTTCCAAAGAGATGGCGGACGCGGATGGCGAGATGCTTGACGAATATGTTACGATGGATGCCATGGAGCTCCTTCCCCAGGAGAACGTTGGGCGCGAGCTGGACATGGAGGAGGCGGCGGAGATCGACGAGCACTAGCCGTAGTAGTACTCTTTGTTTTGTTAAATTAAGAGCGCCGGTCTTTAATTTGTTAGAGTAATGTTTAGGCATGCTGGCTCTATTTAATTCCTAAACTTGCTTGATTAAGAAGTGTGGGTGTGCTATAGTCCCCTTTGTGTACCTAAATTATGTAATGACATGGATGAGCACTGTAACCAGGGAAATTGGAAAAAAAATTGATGTTCAAACTCATCGCACACGGGTTAAGCTATCTGAATCGTTTGTGATGTTCACATATCGTACACAGTTATGAAAAAGGGATCGTGTCTGATGACACTTTCACACCAGTTTTTCGCTGAAGCGATTCAAAATTTTTGGCTTCCGCAAAAATATCTACCTCCCCACCCCTCCCCCTTATCAAAAGCCACATTTCCCCTATTTCGCCTTCCTTTCCAAGTTGAATCCTTCACTCCTTGCTTGCAGCACCGCTCCCCTTGCCGCTGACCCTCCTTCACGTTGCTCAGCTTCGTCTATCCAGGCAGGTAAACCACACTAGACCCCCATTGTCCTCCTCCTTCCACATCCCACATGCCCTGACCGCCGGCGCGACACCTCACTGGTATGCGTCGGTGCTATACAAATGGTTTTTAACCCCTTTCTGCAACGACATATGGAACCATCGCCTAGTGAGTGACAGCGATTAGGGGGTCCTTCCCACTCGACCCAGAAACCGTCGGGGATAGGGGCCCTACAGTACTCCTTTTCATTTGTAGTCGCATTGCCATCACAGTCGGTATTCTGTGGTGCTACATTTATGATGCGCGGCCCATCACAAACGGTTCACTATTATAGAACGTGTATGATAAACATACAATCACACACATTCGCTTTTCACAAACCATATGTGATAACTAATTAAGAATATTAGCTGATCATCATACGAGTGTCGGATAGGATTACAAAACGTCAGACCGTTGTAACATCATCGTACACGACAACTATCACACATGGTATTCTGTGGTGCAACGTTTATGATGCATACTTCATCAGAAACAGATCATGGTTGCGAATCGTGTACGATAAGGCAACTATCACACACGCTATTCCGTGGTGCAACGTTTACGATGCATACTTCATCAGAAACAGTTCATGGTTGCGAATCGTGTACGATAAGGTAACTACCGCAAACGGTTAGTTTGCCAGCACCGTTTGTGATATTGTCTGACATCGCACACTCTTTGCAAACGACAACTATGTGCACGCTTGCACATGTTTCCTCTCTGTGAACCGTCTCGGATTATGGTGTATATCGCAAATGTTTGTATTTTACCAACCGTGTGTGCCGTAACAACCTGGAGAGCGTAATTTCACCATAATTTAATTGCTGCTATGTCAAATTGAAATTGAAATTGAAATTGAATGTATGCTATAGCTTTATTCATATCCATCAGGTTCAGACAACTGATGCTTCCAAGTCGTAGGTACACATCAAGAATTACATAAGAATCAAATAAAGAATGATGAACCACAGTTGTATACTTGTACTATTAAAGATGGTAAAGAAAGAGGTGAAATACATTTTGGTTGCTAAACAAGGTGAAGCAGAATGCCCATATTGTGCCCTCCTCCATGCAGAAGGCACGCACGACTCTAGTCCAACCCCTTGTGATGGCCAACCGCCCACCCTTCACGGTCTTCATGGAAACATCTAGATAATCATTGTGTTTTAGTAGAAATACTTTAACCTTTGCATGCCCACCAATCATGTAGTTTGAGAGGTAATCTTTAGTAAACTGCTTTGGGAACCACTATAAAGGAAAAAAGATTCAGACATTGTCATCTAATACAACTCATTATGGGCAATAAAAATAAGGTTGCAGAGTTCTTACTTATCATCCTGCAGTTCGCTGTTGTATTGGATAAAGTGTAAACAAATAGTTTAATTGTCATCTTTTGACCCATTTTACTAACAATCTTTATCAGCTTCCTCACTTGATGTTGGTTCATCGATATCTCATTTCCCCATACGCAGAAAGGGTTGAAGCGTGGATCTTTACAAATGACATATGTACCTAAAAGCACCAAGTTAATATTAGAATATAAACACCAATTGCACAATGATGTAGTACAACACACTTTATAATATTTTATAACATCCAATATACTCACATATTAGATGAATTAACATATTATATTATGGGCCGGAAGGAGTTTATTACATTCTCACAAATTATCGGTTGATTAACTGCTGCTGTATCCATGGGTTAGAGTTAGTTTGAGCTAGTTCGGGCTCAAATAGCCCTAAAGTATATCTAAACATGAGAGCTAGTTTGAGCTAGTTGCATCTATAACCCACCCAAAAAAACTATCCAACCCAAGAGGTGCTAATTGGAGCTAGTTCTCCTAGTGCATTTATTGTCAATCTAAGTATTTATCCCTGTCATCCAAACACCTCTTTGGATGGAGTTAGTTCAGGGTTAGTCATGAGCTAGAAACTAACTCTAACCTCTAAGCTAAGTTGATTATCCAAATAGGGTTGTGTTGTTGTTGTTGTTGTTGTTGTTGTTGCTGCTGCTGCTCTTCTACGTGTATCTAGACATCATCAGAACATTAAGGTAACACTCTTCCTTGTTGCTATGTAGCCTAGGATTGCATATGTAGACATTAAGTACAATGCATGTTGCTATGTAGCCTCAGATATATTACATATGTCCCTAGTTAACCTAACGATAAATGGGTTGTTGATATATTCAGTAAAAAGTCTGATTCACTGTTTAGTCCCTTATCAGCCCCCAGCCTATATGGTACCAGCTACCGATATCCTGAATAGTGAGCATATATAAGCCATGGGATGAAACTAACCTCGATGGAAAACAGCAGTCGTTCCCAAAATTGTCCTATGTAGGGACATCAAGAAGCATGTTAAGCCCAACAGGCTAAACGTCAACCAAAATTATCCATGGCAGACAAAATAATCTCCAAAAGATAGCTTCAGTGTGCAGGTTTAAGCATGCTAGTAAAGCAAAACAAGTGAAAAGGTGTGTTAACTGCAACAGGCCTAACATTTAACAACAAGCAAACATAGTCATTCAAAGTAGCATCATGATCTTCATGATAGAGAGTCTCCTATGTTGTCACTTTCATATACTAGTGGGAACTTTTCATTATAGGACTTGGCTTGTATATTCCAATGATGGGCTTCCTCAGAAATGCCCTAGGTCTTCGTGAGCAAGAAAGTTGGACGCACACCAACTTAGTTTCTTTTGTTGAGCTTTCATATATTTATAGCTCTAGTGCATCCGTTGCATGGCAATCCCTACTCACTCACATTGATATCTATTAATGGGCATCTCCATAGCCCGTTGATATGCCTAGTTGATGTGAGACTATCTTCACCCTTTTTGTCTTCACAACCACCACCATATACCACCATAGTGCTATGTCCATGGCTTGCGCTCATGTATTGCGTAAGAGTTGAAAAGGCTGAAGCGCGTTAAAAAGCATGAACCAATTGCTCGGCTTGTCATCGGGGTTGTGCATGATGGGAGTATTTTGTGTAATGAAAATGAAGCATGGCCTAACTATATCATTTTGTAGGGATAAGCTTTCTTTGGCTATGCTATTTTGATAAGACATGATTATTTGTTAGTATGCTTCAAGTATTATCATTTTTATGTTTCATAAGCTTTTATCTTGAATCATTTGGATCTGAACAATCATGCCACAACAAAGAAAATTACATTGAGAATTATGCTAGGTAGCATTCCACATCAAAAAATCTATTTTTATCATTTACCTACTCGAGGACGAGCAGGAATTAAGCTTGGGGATGCTTGATACATCTCCAACGTATCTATAATTTTTTATTGTTCCATGCTATTATATTACCTATTTTGGATGTTTATGGGATTTACTTTACACTTTTATATCATTTTTGGGAATAACCTACTAACCGGAGGCCAAACCCGAATTGCTGTTTTTTTCCTATTTAAGTCTTTCGAAGAAAAGGAATATCAAACGGAGTCCAAATGGAATGAAACCTTCGGGAACGATCTTTTTGGAACAAATGCCAACCGGGAGACTTGGAGTGGACGTCAAGCAACAAACGAGGCAGCCACAAGGGTGCCCGACGCACCCCCTAGGGATGGGCGCACCCCCCACCCTCGTGGGACCCTCGTTGCTCCATCGACGTACTTCCTTCGCCTACATATACTCCCATACCCTAAAAACATCAGAGGCGACCACGAAAACCTAATTCCACCGCCGCAACCTTCTGTATCTGCTAGATCCCATCTTGGAGCCTTCGCCGGTGGTCCACCAGAGGGGGAATCGACCATGGAGGGCCTCTACATCATCTCCAAGGCCTCTCCGATGAGTTGTGAGTAGTTTACCACAGACCTTCGGGTCCATAGTTATTAGCTAGATGGCTTCTTCTCTCTCTTTGAATCTCAATACAAAGTTCTCCTCGATCTTCTTGGAGATCTATTCGATGTAACTCTTTTTGCAGTGTGTTTGTCGAGATCCGATGAATTGTGGGTTTATGATCAAGTTTATTTATGAGAAATATTTGAATCTCCTCTGAATTCTTTTATGTATGATTAAGTTATCTTTGCAAGTCTCTTCAAATTATCAGTTTGGTTTGGCCTACTAGATTGATCTTTCTTGCAACGGGAGAAGTGCTTAGCTTTGGGTTCAATCTTGCGGTGTCCTTTCCCAGTGACAGCAGGGGCAGCAAGGCATGTATTGTATTGTTGCCATCGAGGATAAAAAGATGGGGTATATATCATATTGCATGAGTTTATCCCTCTATATCATGTCATCTTGCTTAATGCGTTACTATGTTCTTCATGAACTTAATACTCTAGATGCAGGCATGAGTTGGTCGATGTGTGGAGTAATAGTAGTAGATGCAGGCAGGAGTCGGTCTACTTGTCACGAACGTTATGCCTATATACATGATCATGCCTAGATAATCTCATAACTATTCGCTTTTCTATCAATTGCTCGACAGTAATTTGGTCACCCATCATAATACTTATGCTATCTTGAGAGAAACCACTAGTGATGCATATGGCCCCCGGGTCTATCTTTTATCATATAAGTTTTCAATCTACTTTTATTTGCATCTTTTACTTTCCAATCTATATCATAAAAATACCAAAAATATTTATCTTATCATATTATCTCTATCAGATCTCACTTTCGCAAGTGGCCGTGAAGGGATTGACAACCCCTTTATTGCATTAGTTGCGAGGTTCTTGTTTCTTTGTGTAGGTGCGTGGGACTTTTGAGGATCCTCCTACTGGATTGATACCTTGGATCTCAAAAACTGAGGGAAATACTTACGCTACTTTGCTGCATCACCCTTTCCTCTTCAAGGAAAACCAACGCAAGCTCAAGACGTAGCAGTCCTTGCTGTGTTGTTGTTGGCGATGGGGTTCCATCAGCAGCAGCAATACAGATCGATCGATTAGAGTTAGCATAGCACCAAACTGATGCCAAAGTGATCCACGTCTGAATGTTTGTAAACACTGCCACTACCATTCCAGAGTCGCCCGGGTGGACGACGCGTGTAGGAGAGTGAGGACAACGGGGAGAGCGGGGCGCTTCTGCCGCTGCTGTCCCCGGTGCCGCACATTGCCAAGTGGGTGTCCTCGCGGCAGGCCAAGCAGCAGGAGGAGACCATCGTAATTGACTCAAGCACTACGAGCTCATGCTCAACTTGCAGCTCGGGATCAAGTGGGTTGCTTCGGTCATCTCCCTTCGTCAGCGAGTCTGAATTACGATGTGTTCAAGGAATATAGTCAAGCTTAAAATATTTGCATTTGCTTTTAGTACCTTTGCTCCACGCAGAGTTATAGGAATATAGTAAAGACTAAAATATGTGTTCATCTGGAAGCCTATAGACGCTAAACAATATTTTAGTGATCTTGGATGTTATCACCTGCATAGACTTTTCTCCCGTAATAGTGTGCTTCCAGTTTGTTGGTTCATGGACGGTCAGATGGTTGCAGCGTACCGCCTGCTTCGATGGATCGACTTGAATAGATTGGTTGTTGATGATATGTCTTTTCGGACCAGCAGCAGTGGTTTGATTCAGATGTAAATCTCACTATCACTACATCAGGGTCAATATCTTAGGTCTAAGAAGAGAAGCAAAGCTTCGTACTTCCATTACTCACTATGCACTATCGCTACATAAAGTAGATCACTTATGCATGTATCAACTAGATTATCTATTTTTTTTGTATGAACTACTTTACCATGAATTGAGTCTTGGAACGACTTACCAAATATTAAAAAAAATTAAATAGCTTATCAATTCTTTTGGCGCGGCGTGCCACCACGCACTATTCGCTAGTATTGCTACATTTGGATAAAAGGTGCCACATGCACCATATACGCCAAAGGGGATTTTTCCCCCTCTTCTTTCTATATTAGGCAAATTAATGATGTATTGTTCTTTCGATTACTCTCATATTTCCATGACATCATGTTTACTCTATCTGTTTAATTATAGATTTTTGTCCTTCTATTTCAAATGTTGTACAATTCTTTCAATTTGGGCCCATATTTGGATGTTACCATATTTTCTTTAACAATCCTACTATTTTCTGCAGCGCATCCCTTGCTATGCACCAGATTTCATAGTGCACAATTTTCCCTTTACATATATCAAGGCTGCATGGATGTCATACTGCACACACACACCATGGATTTACAACCGTTGCTACTGTATTACTTGATGAACGTGGTGACTCCTATTTTGGTGCTGGCTTTTGGAAAGAAAATTCTAAGTTTTATGTACTGAAAGCTGGCACTAAAATTGGACTGCACATAAAAGGGCCTGGTCATGAGATATATGCTAACTTCCCAAACAAAATCAGCCGTACTGAGTTTGTTCAAAGTAAGTTTTCTTTTCAACTATCTGCATGTTGACTTACCCAGCAATGTTAAATGAATTGTGTAGTATTTAAGGAACCAAATGTTATTCCCTTTTCTTACTATATTCCTACCTAATAACTTCTAGTTACCAATACACTTTTCTATTGCCCTATTTTAACTAAATATTCCCTGTTCTCTCATTTCTATCAGAAAGCGCCACTGACAAGGAGACTCCAGAGGTGGAGAACGGGCCTGCCAACAAGCAGAGGCGGGGTGAGCTAGAGCTGCAAGCAACTCCAGTAGGCATAGACTTCATTAGAAGCCTCCCCAATGATATGTTGACAGTCAACATCTCCCTCCTCCAAATCAAATGTGGGGCGCGGACAACCGTCCATTCCCGGCGGTGGTGCCCCCTATGGAACTTCACCCCTCTCGACCTCATCGACACCCATGAGCTCTGCCATGGCTATCGCAAAAGCTTGGATGCATTCTCCATGATCCTCACCAGTCACCCTGGCCCAACCAGAGGCCTTAGAATGGGCAAGTTTCATTCCAACGGCAGGGACCGAGCCAAGCTTGATGACTGGTTCGGATCCCCCGCCCTAGATCATCTCGAGGGGCTCACTTTTGATGATGGGCATATGCGCTCGCTGCCAACGTCCGTGCTCCGCCTTGCGCCCATGTTGCGCGTCGCCAAGTTCAGGAACGGCCCCCCTAATGACGCGCCCGCTCTTATTCTACCATGACTGAAGCACCTTGAGCTCGTCATCGTCTGCCTCTCAAATGGTGACATGGAGCGCCTAATCCGTGGATGTACTGCACTCGAGTACCTTCGTCTTCAGGCGATCAATGGGTTGAGTACATTCCACACCACCTCCATGACTCTCTGGACTATTTATGTGTGTTGCTGGTTCGGCAGGAAGAATCACAAGATGTGTACCACGGTATGGTCATTGAGGACACACTTGCACTTGAGAGATTACTTGTACTTGATCAAGTAGGTCCAACAAGAAGCAAAGTCATTTCTACGCCAAAATTGACAGTGATGGGCTACTCGTCTGACAAATACTCCGAACTTGTTATTGGATCCACATCCATTCAGGTACAACACCCGCCTTTTCTACCTCTCCTTCTACAAATTAACATTATTTCTAATTTTGAAGATGTTTGTTCATATGTCATTTAGAAAATGATTCCAACGAGCCTGACCGTGAAACTGTGCACAGTGAAGGTCTTGGCACTAGAATCTATCAGCCCCAACCTGGAGCAAGTTGTCACTTTCCTAAGATGCTTTCCGTGCCTGGAGAATTTATATATCAAGGTGATGTTCCTTTCCTATTAAATGTTAACCATCAGGGAGTTCAATTTGTGACACCTTTTTCCAAGTTTACAATGACAATGTACTACGATTTCTGAAGGATTCTTTTGGAGGATTTCAGTACATACATGTCTCCTTTTCCAAGTTTACAATGACAATGCTTGACCCATATGGTTACAATCCATATGCATTTCTCCTTTGGATTCATCTATACTAGTTTTCTTAGGGAACTTTTCATCCACTCCAACATCTTGTGAAGATGGAAGATGGAATGTTAATGCCCATGTTAATCATGTCAGATCGAAGATGGCATGTTAGTGCATTTTACAAATCCTGCAAACCAAATAGGCCTGTAGTAGTGTTCAAAACTGCATCTAGGCACTAACACGTTTTCTTCTTTTGCAGATAAGATTAGGCCTAGTGGTGGATAATGTGATGCAATATAACAATCACGTTGAATGCCTATATCTGCATCTCTCAAAAATTTCTTTGAACTCCTACCGAGGGACCTTACTGGAGATTATATTCGCCAGCCTCTTTGTTGTCAGAGCAAGGGTGCTGAAGGTAATGAGGTTTGCCCTACATTTATTTTGGAAAAATGAATGGTTTGTTGATGAACGCGGCGCCTGCGGCGGAATGGAATAGGCTCCAAAAATGCTGAATTTCATTTTGGAACTTCAGATGTCAGAGTAATCGGAACTCATCCTGTCAACCCCATACGTGACTTCTCAGTGGCTGACCCCTTTGTAAAAGTTGTGAGGTTTCGAAACCAGACTTAGAAGTGGTAATATTAGTTTGAACCTCTCTGATATGCATGTTCAGTGGATCAGCGCGAGCGTTTGCAGCTGATGAGCTGAATTTCATTTCTAATATCAGTTTGAACCTTGTAATCTTTGAATTTGAGCCATATAACTCTGGAATTTGAACCTTGTAATATTTCGAGCCTTTGTGGTACAATCGTTGAAATGGCATCGTATGAGACTCGTATCACTACAAAAAAATACACTTCCATGATGATACGTGTTTGTCACAGTAGGTTGCATTTTTTTATGCATGTACATCCATGACGGTTTTATGACAGAATCAGGATAGTCATACCTGTGCTGTCGTAGAAGTATTCCATGACATTACCAAAATTATCATCACGGAAGTGTCCACTTCGATGACGATAAATCGCGTGTCACAGAAGTGCTTTCGTCAAGTGTGACCGACATGTGGCATCCACTATAACGGAACACCGTTAAGCTATCGGGTCCGGTTTTGGATCCGATAACCCGTTAACAGCCCCGACCAATGGGGATTTTCCATGTGTAAAATCATCATTGGCTAGAGGAAACACGTGTCGGCTCACCATTGGGACAGATGTCATCTAATCATTGGACCGAAGGCGCCTATGATACGTTGACACATGGCATGACCCAATAGAGGCCCATTCCTGTGAAAACGCCTGCCCATTTGACTTGGTCAAAAGGTGGCGGGCCGGCCCAAGGAAAGCCTGTTAACGGCCTGTTCACATATAGCCCATTTACAGCCCGCTAACCCAGGGCCCATTACGACCTATCCGAATTAGGCCCAGTAGCGTCATCTGGGCCGTCCAATATGATTCCAGCCCATTTTAAGTTCCGGCCCATGTATGGCCCATGACGTCTTTCGGCCCATATTAGGCCCTTTGTAACTATTGGCCCACTAACGGCCCGTGGCGAAACTGGCCCGTAATGAACAGTGTATCGCTTTATACCCATTAACGGCCCATTAATCCATTGGGTTGTTTGTAGCCCATGTTATCTTTCGGCCTTCTCAGGGCCCATTTATTCTTGGGCTCATTTCCAGCATTCGGTCACTTACGGCCCGTTACTGTCATTTTCTGCTTGTGGGCTAAATTCAGCCTGTGGTTACAGTCGGCCCGTTTGTGGTCTGTTAATACATTGGTCCGTTTTCATAGCATCATCAAATACGGCCTATTAACGATTGCCCATTATGGTCGGCCCATGAACGGACGATTCCAACTCTAGCCCATTTACGGCCATAATGTGGTCTGTTATTGGCCCATGTTTGGCCAATCGATCATATGACCCGTATAAGGCCCATTGATGATACGACACATAGAAGGCCCATTGTTTCTACGGCACGTACAAGGCCCATTGTTTCTACGACCTGTAGAAGGCCCATTGTTTCTACGGCCCGTAGAAGGCCCATTGTTTGTACGGCCCGTAGGAGGCCCAGTGTCACTACAGTAAATATTTGCCCATGGTTATTGTGGCCTAGTTTTAAAAAATAGGTTACTACAGCCACTAGAAAACCGCGGAAAAAGAACTGCAATGACTACAAGAAAACAAATAAACAAGACAAGGAAATAAATAAGCAAGCAACTTACGCTAGGCTATCACGGCTATCACACATATTACATCCACTGGGCATCAAAGTTCGCCACCAGTGCAAATAAACACGCCGACAAAAGAATATACAAAACAGAGAGCACTTCAGAAGGCACTATGCCTGGCCAGGTCGGCCCGCCAAACAGCCGAAGAAGCTGAGTAGACCTTAGTTGTGTCAACGATTAATGCATCAACCGTAGATGTATGGCATGATTGTGCGCACGGTAGTCCTCTGACATCTTCATTGCATCTTTGACTTCAAGTCGGAGCTGAGCTGAAGCAAGCCTTTCCGCTTTAAGTTGAGACTAAAGAAGTCAAACTAATTGAGGCAGCGACTGCACAGAGGTTGTCTCACACCTGCTGGTGAGTAGCTTCAACTCACTATCTTCATCAAGACACGACCTTGGGGTCATCTCGTTGTCCTCGAGATGGTTTGGCTCACTATCTTCCCTAAAGTTCTGCCTGGCATAAGAGATACGACTTTGAAAGAGAAACAAGGAGACACGTAACAGGTTTCACAATTATACAAGCAAATAAATGGATCTATTCTGCATAAGGAACATGTTTTTACAACTACAATTTCAAACTGGTAGTTGTTGCAAACATCCAATCAGATGTAAACAGCAAAGCAAACAGCAATGGAGGAAATGATGCCTATCCAAATCTATACTAGAACAAAGTTTGAAGGATTGAGAAGTATGAACTTACATTACATGTTAACACGGGATGGACAAAGCCCTTCTCCATGTTGATGGGAGGATAATTCAATAAATTCCCCAAAGAAAATTCTTTATAAGTGTTGCCATTATTCTACATTTTGCAAAGAGTAAATATAGATCAAATAATATTGGAAGAAACAGAGGATAATGAAGCTCAGGTGTAGACCGATGATACATAATCAAATAGTAATTAATTAAATACAGCGTTACAAGGCAAAAGGGAGAGAAGTACTGACAAGAACAATTCAGAGCCCAGTATTGTTGTGAGATCATATGATCCTTTGAGCAAGGAGATTCATCTGAAATTAGTTTTCATACAAGAGAGAAGGTAAGGCACATGCAGAAATTTAGGAGTTCAAATTTTGAATTGATATCATAGACAGTACCTGACGCTGGGCTCTCAGCAGTTCTAATAGGGGTTTGGCCACTGGAGTAGGGGTAAAGTGTGGTACATTTGGGCCTATGTTTTCTGTGGCTGCTGATCTATCTGATTTAACAGGTATCACTACCTTTTCCAAATACCTAGTTTGTACTCCTTGAGGATCTGCACTCACCCTCTTCCTTTTGGACATCTATTACGAAAGAACAACATTTGACTGGAAAAACATAGTGTGACGACACATGGAATAGGTACAGAAAATGGATAGGTATGGCATATACTCATATATGATGCTTAAACTAAGCAGATGGTGTAACAAAGTAGAAGTAATGCAAGAGGTCAGATGCTAAATATGTGCGACCAATACAACCTTGCAAGTTAGAGCAAGCACCTTGATGGGTGAATAAGATAGGCCATCCTCCACCATGCCAAGTTTGTTAGCCAGTGGAGTGTTCCGCAATATTCCTCTTGTGCGCCCATTCTCATATTCATTTTGATAATGTTCAATATCTGACATGCATGAAAACATAAAAACAAGTGAGATTTTCTTTGTAATGCAGAAGTGATTCTAATCCAATACTGCCTCCCTGTAAACCCCTTTGTGCTATCTCTGCAATTCTTTTAAGAGATGCCATGCATGCTGTAATTTGGTGTGTGCATTAATATAATATGGCCTACTCAAAATATGAGAGCTCCAGAAGTGATGACACTTCACAGATGCCAGCTTCAACATATAGTAAAGAAGAACAAGTCGACCTGACCTGACAGATTCAAAATATACTAAGGGAGAACAACTCGACCTGACCAGTCGACCGCAAGAGAAGAGGATTATCTTAAAGAAGAGCAGAAGAGCAAGCAGATTGAAGATATTACAAGTCTTTCAATACAATGTCGGTTGGCCACCCATGATGAACCAGAGCGCACAGAGAAATACTATTCTTCCCAGTCTCTCCATATGTGGCTCACATGCATTTCGAAACTAAAGTAGGAACATTTAGTTAACCAATTAAACATCTCTCAGTTTTACTAATATCAGCATAATATCAAATATGAATTTGTACAACTAAGCTTGTTTAGCTCGATGGGTGGAGCAGTGCTATTACGACATGAACCACGTAGGCTTATTGTGGTCATCATAAAATGGGGATACAATAAGCATGATGAGTACAGTGTTGACCTTCGCAGTGGGATGGCAGATCTGAAGCTGCAAACCACGCAAAGGGTAGTTAGCAACCGATGTTTGCTTTGAAATAACAACTAAGATTTGGTATGGACAAGAAAGTACAGTCAACAAGTGACAAAGAAATGCAATTATGTTGTCTCTCTATATGTTGCGACATGCATTTGGAAACTCAAGTGGGACCTTTAGCTAACCAATTAAATGTGTCGGTTAACTAATATCAGTATCATATCACAATCATATTTGAACAACTAAGCTTTCTAATTCTGAGTGTTGTATTGTTTAGCTTGAAGGGTGGATGAATGCTATTATGATAGAAAGCACCTACGCAGATCATAGTAGAGTAGATAAAGGGGGAAAACCCTAAGCATCAAGAGAAAAATCAGGAAAGTGGAACTAGCTGGACCAGTGGGTGGCACACATGCTTTTCGAAACGAATATAGGAACATTAGGTGACCAATTAAACGTTCTCTGTTTTAGTGATATGAGAATCATATCAGATTCGTATTTCAACACATAAGCTTTGGGTTGAGGTCTTGAAGAGCAGTGCTAGCACGACACGAAGCACCTACGAGGATGGTAGTGAATATAAAGGGGGGGAAACCATAAGCTTTACGAGTATAGTGCATGTGCCATGGCAGATCTGAAGGTGCAAATTGGACAAAGCTACTTCGCAACCAAATGTTTGCTTTCAACTAGCCACTATGATTTGGTACGGACAAGAAAAGTATAGTAAACAAATTACGATCTATTTTCCGGGTGAGATCAATAACTTAAGCACATATGGAAGAATACCACCTCTCTTGCGATGCCATGTAGGCCTATGCTGATACGTTGAGGGTGCTGCGGGTGCGATGGCTATCGGCGGCAGGGAAGAAGACTTTAGACGGCAGACGGTCGGGTCAGGGGATAAATCATGTTGCCGTGGACGAGGCGGTCGTAGGAGCGGCAACGGCAAGGTGGACGACGGCGCCGATGAAGCGAGAGAAGGGATGAAAGGATCATGGTCCAGCACCGTGGATGAGGGACGTCCATCTCTTGCAGTGGACGACCGGGTAGGGGTAGCGGCTCTGGCAAGGTGGAGGATGGGGTGGCGGACGGAGGAGGCTTACCGCAGTGCGGAGGCTGTCGTGCCGCCGATGGTGTATGAATGGGAAAATGGAGGGGAGGGGGGATCTCAAACTTTGGGACGCGCTTCTCTGAAATGTGGGAAAGTTACGAACTTATCCCCAATTTAAAATTTCGAACATCGCGTCGGTTGGGGATAGGACGGTAATCTTGCATCTCCCAAATATTTGCCGGTAACTATTTTGGGCGAGGAGAGGGTGTTTTGCCGCCCACGGTTGGCGCCCATGGTGTATGAACGGGGCTAACAGGTAGGGCGGTTGTGTCACGTCTGAGGGAAGTTACACATCTGCCCCTATTTAAAATATTAGCCTACATCGATTTCGGACGAGGAGAGTTTGTTTTGCCGCCCACCGTGTATGAATGGGGAAATGGAGGAAGAGACACATGTCTTTCGGACGAGCTTGAATCAAATGTGTTTTACCGCCCACGTTTGGCGCCCACCGTGTCTGAATGGGCTCAGAGGCCGTCGTGTTACATCTGATTGAAATTACTAGTCTACCCCGATCGACAGCAGTGTAAATCCGGTCGATAAGGATGTCAAGTGTCAGGGGTAGATAGTAATTTCCATCTTGCAAACACTTGCTTCGGGCAGCCCACAAATTATAGTGGGTGTTTAGCCGCTTCGTTCAAAACTTGGGAGAATTAGCATTCACATTTGCCCTAGGCCCTGGCAAACTAAATTCAAATCCAATAGTTATTCGATTACGAATATCCACAGATAATTCTTTTTTTTGTTATTTATTTCTTCAAAACGACAACAAAGATTTATTCCACCTTTATATATGATTATGATTTAGAAATGTCGTGATCTTCGAATTCAGTAGGTTGGATACACTCTGAGTCAAACAGTTATTTCATCCAATACAATATGCTCACATGAAAATAGTTCACCTTATGTCAATCATACAAGTACTAAGGATTACCTCTCCTAAAAACTTCTGATCATTACCACACATGGACAACATAGGGGGTCTTGCAACATAATCCATTCAGAGACATGACACAACATGCAAGTACAATAATCTAATGACAATTTCAACTGGTATCTAAAGAAGAACCGGGATTACCCTGGGCTTCAGATAGCAGAAACAGCAGGACCTCCTCTGTCTTCAAATGCAGTATTCTAACTTCCTCCAATTCTTGGATTGCTTGCATAATGTGTGCCGCTAATTCGGTAATTTCCAGCCTCAAGATAAAGATTACCTCATTCATGGCAGCCACACCATCTCTTTCTACCTCTAGTAGAGCCTCAAGCACTATAATATTGTGCTCAGACTGCTCTCCAGCGGTGTTGCCTCTGAACTGCTACCATCTGGTAACATGGATGGCGCACTGCTTCCACAAATAGATTCTGGGGTTGTACATTATGTCCTAGTGTGAACGGCATCCTGAAAGGTTTCCGCTAGACATAAGTAAGAGATAGTTATCGTATGATCCAGGCAGTAAGCTTACATGGTAAACGACAGAAGAATTATTGCCGAGCATGGCAAGCTATATTTAAATGGTTCGAAGCAGCATCAGCCGAAAAGAAATTAAAATGGTAAGATGAAACTAGGGATGTAAGTGGCAAATAAACGACATCCGCCAGTCCCATCTAGTTAGTTTTTGCTAGCTCCCTAGTTCATTTTCCTCAAAAAACAAAAACTCTTTTGAACTATCATACCACTAGTGGACTTTAATCGGGATTAAACGGGACCCAGTTGACATCCCTAGTTGAAAGGGAGTGTACCACCGCTATATTTAAGTTGCCAAGGCATCTAAGCAGTTGAAATAATCTAAGAAAGCACTTAACAGTGTGGCCTCATATAAACTACGAAGACAGTCTTGTGATGAAGTTGAGAGGAAAAGTTAAGGACTCAAATGAAATAGGCATGCATTTCTTTACGATAGTACAGCAGGCACTGCTGACATATTGGCCAACTCAGGTATAGCGTAACAACAAACAAGCATTCGAATCAAGCAATACAGCAAAGCAGACAACTGAACTATTTGTAATTCGGTAGGATTACAGGTTGAGGGCACAAGCCAAGAAAGCAGCCCACTCGCATTACATTTCACATGTACTAAAACACACTGGCTTACCATATGTTGCTGTGAAGCCTCGCTGCTGTTGCAATGTTCTTTGAAGATATCGTCAGCATCCCGTGGTTGCAAATATAGTTGTTGTAGTTTATTCTGCACCCTCTATTTAGGTAAAATTAATTTTAATCGCATGCACTGGTCCGAATTGATCATCAATGGTTCATCTAAACTAATGGAAGTAGGGTGTGTGCATACACGACAATATATCTGCTTCCCTATATTTTTATGCTTGTTCGAGGTGCTAGCCCCAAAAGAACAAATATTTTGCTTGATGGGGTTGGCAGCTCCATAATTAATAGAAGCATCAAATTAGTCATGCAACTTGGGAAGATCAAGAACACACTAACAAGTAATTAACAGAGGCTCGGAGCAGTGATGTAATAGCTAGCATTAGAAAATGTAGGGTAAAACAAACAAAAAGCAGTGGAACCACATGCTAGTTTGCTGACGTGTAATTAAGCATAGAGAACATTAAGCAGTCTGATGGAACCAACAGGTGGCATAAGAACAACACCATTATCTTAAGTATAGCATTCAAGAAGTAAAATAGTAGGCAGTGATATCTAGGAAGTACAGTAATATGGAGTACTTAGGACAAAACTAAAGCATATTAACTATATGTGCACTGGTATGTAATTTAGCACATGTAACATGTTCACTACCAGAAGTATGGCCCTACAGGTGCAAGCAGAATAACGCATCTCATGAAAAAATGAATGATGCCCTGAAGAAATTGAAAGGTGCGGTGCTTATGCTAGGAAAGTGAAACGTAGGCGCCGACCGTTGGATAATAGTACCTGATTCTCGGTGGCGTATGGGTATCGTTGTCATACTTGATAGCTAAGGATTGTCGATGGTGCTTGTGTTGAGGTTGAGTTTGGACTGGCTCTCGCCATTGCTGAAGCGGCTCCGGTGCTACAGTTGCGGCGCATGTCGACATACAAGAAAGCTCATTTGTGGTAAGTGAACAGTTGCACGATAAAGAGAAAAACCAAAGGAGTACAAATCGAAATAACCTGATGAGGCTACGGCGTCGGTAAAGCAGGGCCGGTGGAGTTGAATATGGCGTTCGTGGAGCGGGTCCGGTGCATTGGACGAAGGCTTCAGCGGGCGCGTTGTATAGTGCTTTCGGTGAGGCGGATCTGTTACGGTGGACGAGGGCTTGTATGAAGGGGAAGCGAAGGGGCGGACGAGGGAGTCAGTGAAGGGCCTACACTATGGTGGACGAGGGCGCCGGTTAAGCAGAACCGGTGCGGCGGTGGTCAAGGAGATCTAGAGTGGTGGACAAGCCAGTCGCTGAAGCGACTCCGGTGAAGTGGTGAGTTGGTAGTTGGGGGTTCCAAGGTGTGGAAGGTAGATCCGGCGGGGTGTGAGGTCCACCGCTGCGGTGGAGGACTAGATTCAGCGGCTTGCCGTGGTTGGGGGGTCGGGGAGGGGAAGGCAAGGGGCTCTGGGGAAGCATGTTGGGGGCAAAGAGGGGAAAACAATGGAGTTACCAAAGCAGTCCTTTTCCGTTCATGGGCAGGGGTAAAACAGGAATATCGCAGGGCTAAACTTTCAGGCGCGTGATATTTCGATGTGAGAGGGAAGTTTGAAAGCTTTTGGCGCCTAAAATTATAAGTGGTCTGCTCTTGTACGGCCGACTATGATATCATGGCCGACAATTTGTTTGTTTTGCACGTAGAAAAAAAGTGCAAGTTTTGAAAATCAATGTCTCCAACTCGAAACTTAGCTTGTCCATTCAATTCAAATATGGATCATTGACCTACTACAAGCAAATACCATCATACGGTCCAATTCAAATGAAATTCCAAATGTGTTTATCCTAAATATGATGACAAAAGCAAAAATGTGTATGTGTATGAATAAAGTGGGTGATTATAAAGTTTGAACATGCCCGTATGTGTATATCTCAAGGTTTGATATATGAATTTGAAATCACGAAATCCCGGCTTAAAAATGTACCTCCGTTTAAATGAATTACAAAAGCTAATGATGGAGTCGAATTCCAAAATTCCAATCTTAGGTTTGTAATTCTGGTACATCAAGGTATATCACGCATGTTCAAAAGTATCGTTATCTCATAGTCCAAACTGTGAAACAAATTGATCAACCATGAGTGCAATCTCAATTACGCTAAAGTCCCTCAAATATAGACACCTCACTCTTTATCTGAAGCCACCCCCCCCCCCCTCGTCCCCCCCCCCACACACACATAGAGAAGTCGTTCTCTCCCCCAAACACCAACACATGAGCACATTAACGCCCATCTCTCTTCTAAAGTCCGGACCCCAATATAGGTCTCTATCACTTTGTCTCTCAGGCATGCACACATCTCTTCCCCCACTCTCTAGGTCTTCCCGGCATCTCTCTTTCCCAAGCACACGCACTATGTAGAGTGTATATTTCCCATACACACAAAACGTCGCCCCCAAACGTCTATCTCCCTAGTTATGTGGTTCTCGCGCACTCACCTCACACACCACCCCCACTGCAAACAAGCACACTTTGTCTCCTTGTGCACCACTCTCCTCTTTCTATCTCTCCCACATGCGGACCCGCCCCAGCTCCTTCCCTGTATACATATATGTCGTGACTCTTTCCATAGCTCCCTAATGTATCATCGTTCTCGATTTCGCACATTGTTCTCTACACCATCTATTCTAGATCTCTCATGAAGTCCCTATCACACACACGATGACTCGCTTCCCTTGCGTCTCCGTACATAGGCCAATTTCGAACAACATCAACATTGTCTCCCTATCTATACGCCATTTATGGACACAAACGACCCCTCTCGCCCCCTCTCTTCCTCTCTCTCTCTCTCTCTCTCTCTCTCTCTCTCTCTCTCTCTCTCTCTCTCTCTCGCTCTCACACCCCTCTCCCACACACACACTCGATGTCTCTTCCAAATAGTCTGCTCCCCCCGCCCGCACCCATGCTATCCCGCTACTACACATGTCACACCATTCCCCCTTCCCTTATACTAGGTTTACATCATTAGTGGTCTCTCTACTCCACATACACACACTCCCTCTCACACACAAACGCGTGCACAAACACACACAGACACGCACAAACACCCATTTATCTGGATCCTCATCTCTCCCCATGTCCGCATGTGTATCTCACACACTCACTCTCTAATTATGTATATGTGTCTCCATGTTACACAACACAAAGCCCCATGTACATATCTCTCTCTATCCTCCACACACATAGACACAAAGAATCTGTTATCATTGCCTCAGTCTCTAACATATCACACACGCACACTTCTCTCTCTCTCTCTCTCGCAAACACGCTCAACAAGGGTTTCCCCGTGAATAACTTACCGTCTATTCATCAACAGTCGTGGCAGTACGGCGAACACGAGACGTGAAAAAGAATAAATCTACACGTGCTTAGACCACCTAGTATGACTACTAGGACTAGAGCAAGCCAAAAAGCGCGCCGCCGTCACCCCCTCCTTATCGGCGACGGGAAAACCTTTGTTTTACACAGTCGAGAAGTCATTGTGCTAAGGCCCCACATGCCGAGGCGTTGAATAGAATGTAGATGCTAGTTTACGGAAGCAAGTATCGATAATACGTTTGTATCTCCATACTTATATTTCTTCTCTTATAAAAAACCGAGTTGGTGATGATGGTACGTGTGCCATCTTGCAATATAGACCGTCCGATCTATATCTGACGGATGGAAATTAAACTAAAAGATACCCGCACCCCTCTCCACATTTGTAGACAAGGCCTTCCCTCGTTCATCCTTATCTCCAACAACCTCATTGTTGAGCAATTAAGAAAGGAAGCCTCTGGAACAAACTGGCCTGGTGGCCGCTGCCGGCGTCGTCAATCCCCATGCCTCCGCTCAGTCCGACCACCAATCACCACCACACCCCACTCCTCTTCACCTTATCTCATATTTCTCGAGATATCATTAGTTTTTACACATGGGATTACTCCCGCATGGGTCAATCACAACAAGTGTTTTATAAAAAAATGCATCTTGATGTTCCGTGCAATGCACGGATCTTGCTAGTACTCCTACAGAAGACTAAGTTGGTGATGATGGTGTGTCTGCCATCCGTCGTTTCTGACCATTAGATCTACATCTAACGACTGTGAGGTAAGTTGTTGCCTTTTCTCACCAACATCCCACTTGTCTACCAATTTGCAGAAAAACCGATAATTAGTATCTTAAAACCAACCACATCCCTCCCTGACCTCACCAAAACAGCCCAAGGAATATATTCTAATTGAAACATAATATATCTCTAGTGATATATGTATATCAAAATTAGAGTGTTTTGTATCAAGTTTGTGAATAAGTATTATTCTAATTATGATTCGTTGCAACGCACATGAACATTGCTAGTATTTCCAACCATGCATTTTTTCCTAGTATTCCATAGTTTCGAGTTTTCCATCAAGATATTAGTCACTCATGGTTGATATTTACTTTCAATCATGTACACATATGCACTATGTAACTAGCCTTGCTTATTGGCTTCCAAAGCTTAACTTTCACTCCTACTTACAATATGTAGAGTATTTAACAAAAAACTACCACTTTCAACCAGCCCTAGGAAGAATCTATTGTACAAAAAATAGCAAAAACATACCCAAAATTTCTTAATCCACGCCAAAAACTACTACCTAGTACTCCTACCGATTAGGTTCGTTTAAACCCATTTATGACAGGGTTGGCCCACACGTCCGTGCTGACGAGGCAGCTTAAACCAACACATTTTGTTTGACCGTTGACACGAGGGACCCACATCTGACCTTCTATCCTGTTATTCCCCCTCAAATCATTATTTTTCCTGAACATTACTTCAAACAGTACTGATGCGTGTTCGTCGGTGGCGCCGGTGATGAGCGAGTTGGCCGCCGCTCCGCCGGACGGGCCGGACGCCGCGCTGGCCTCCGCACGGGTTGGCAGGCTGGCCCGAGCGTGACTCACGAGCGAGCAAGCCGCCGCGCTGGCCTTCGCTCGAGCCAGATGGCTGGCCTTAGCGCGGCGCGCGCGAGCAAGCCGCCGCGCTGCCGTGCCAATCTAGCTAGCAAACCTTGCAGACAAGCAGCTGGACGGAGCTATCTTGGCTAGCTAGCGGCCGCGAGCGCCGGACGGAGCTGGCATCCGGGCTGCCGCAACATGGGCTCCGCACCGCCGGCGGTTTTGACCTCGCCTTCTGCCGGCGGCGGTAGCTGCGTCCCATGGCCGAGGATGACTAGGTGGACGGGCCGGAGGTAGGAGGTCACTCGGAGATTTTTGTGCAGACTGACATGTAGGTCCCACAAGTCATAACGCCCGGTCAAATAGAAGGTGTTGACTTAATGGGCGACATGGGCCCTGTCAGAGGTTAGAGTTAGATTCTAACCCTGAACTAACTCTAACCAAAGTGGTATTTGGATGGCAGGGTTAGATTGACAACAAATGTATCCAAACGGGGCCATGGGTTGAAACGTGCCTATAACGGCACTTTGTAGAGTAGTCGTTTCTTGGTAGGGCTGGTTGGTAAGAGCATGTACAATGGTTGATAAGGTAGTCTTATCTTAAGTCTGCCACGTATGCAAGCGGTAGTAGTTTCTTGGCATTTTAGAGGTTTCTTGCATTATTAGGGGTTTCTTGTAAGGAACAATGTACGTACTACTAGCGACAAAAGGCGATTCTAGGTTGCGTTGTACTCCAATGAGTAATACTAGTGGTCGCGGGAGTGTATACCTCGTTTTGTGGGTTCGGTCCTGGTCGAACGCACGGCGGCCTTTTTTTAAATAGTAACTTTGCTACGAGCCAATATTTTACACGGGTAGTTTGAGTTTTGAAGTCAAACGGACGTGCGGCACCACAATCTGGGTGCACTGGATAGCCTAGCCACGTGAACGGGTTTTCCTTGCCAACATCCCGTGGCTCGCGTGCTCGCCCTAGCCGCACCTCGCTTCCAGATTCCTCATCAGCTAGTAGCATATTTATACTAGCGCCTCCCAATTAAGCCCGAGGAGCCGGAAAAGCCTGGCGGCGCATTGGGAACTGTGCAATATGGCTCTGTACATAAAGTGCTCTACTACTACTCTGTAGCTTGTGGTGTTGCACGCATGACTTCACTCCATTATTGGCTCTACTATAAAAGAAATGCCTCTTGACGTGTTTTTTTAAACGGAGTCAAAAGCTTTGCTTCATCTCATTCATAAAGAAGGAACTACTAAAAAAGTTCGACGAGATCCATTACACCTCCACAAATGGAAGCGAAAAGCCTAGTCTCGCTGTATCAAATAACTCAAATGTTATGCCCCCGCAGTAACCATCGCTGATAAACAGGCTACTAGTGTGTGCGTGAGAGGAGTGGCTGAGTAGGCCAGCTACGTGAGAGGAGCGGCTGAATAGAGCACCGAGAGTACCCACTAGGCCACTACGCAGGTGTACTTTCCCTGCATTGATAGTATGATGGTTCTAGAGAATAGTAGTACCCTCCACTTCCAATTGTAGCTCCTTGGCCCTGAGATTCAAGAGTTCAAACTGGTGCACTATACTAGACTAGACTAGAAGTACAGTACATCGCACTACTAGTTGAGAAAAAGTAGTACTAGTACTGCTACAGTACGAGTACATACTCCTCCGTCACATAACGTAAGACGTTTTTTGACACTAGTTGGCGTGTACAAAAAATAGCAAAAATATACCAAATATTTCTTAATTCACGCCAAAAACTACTACCTAGTGCCAAAAATTTCTTACTAGTGCTATTATTTACAGTATAATGCAATCCCATAACGTTCCATAATGCTAGTACTAGTAGTAAATAATAGCCTCACCCCTTCTCTAAGGAACGATCTACAGTTGGAAGGGACGAGGCCCTGTGGTTACTACCCTCTTATCTCCTCCTCGCTAGTTCCCCTCCCCCCGAAGAGAAGTCAGTTCGTTGTTGCTCCCATGGATTCGCCAGGCGGTTCTTCTGCTTGTCAGGGCTGGGAGACCTTGGAAGACAATCCTCTGGGAGAAATTGCATGCCGCTCCGACGTCCTCACCGCCACAAGACTCGGTGCTTCCTGCGCCATCTTTTTCAAGACGGTGCTTAAACAGACTTGGGAAAAGGCCATGTTTGTTAGTCTTCCATGCGACCTCGGGGACAAGGTTCTTCTATGGGACAATCCTTCAAACAATCCACCGCTCCCTGGCCATGGTTGCACGTTGACTCCGCTAGAGTTGCCGACGTTGAGAGGTAGTCGGATTTTGTCCAATGAGCAGGTCAGTAATGGAGTTTGATCATGTAGTACTTAGTTATTCCATTTACATCCCATAATTTCTCCGCTTCCCACCGTCTTATATATAGGTCTGGGTCAGTGCCAATGAAGATTGGCTTGCATACCTCCGGCCGGATACCACCATCATTTTTCACAACATCCACAGCAGTGCGGCCATTCTGGTAGACCCCTTCTCCACCATTGGGATCGGCCTTCCGGACTGGCTGGGCTTTAATACATATGATGATGCCTACATGAGATTGAAGAAGATAGCAATTGCAGACCCACCAACAAAGCAACGCGGCTACGACCATTACTATCTCATCGCAGTGTTCGACATAAGGATTGCCATCAATGCAAGAGGCAGTAACGGCAGAGGCTAGCGCATGTTGGCTGCGGCAGATTTGTACCCCTACACGTTCGAAGACGACGTGCGCCATCTGGCTGCATCTTCGTGGTGACAAGCCAGGGGACTTGTTTCATCTGGTTGCCATCCTACGATACGGGAGATTACAAACGGAATGCACAAACCATCATTTGCATCCCTAACGGTACTCCATTATTTTGCAGGGACCAGTCATCCCCCGATCAAAATAAGATCGCCGATCCTGGATGTGCATTTGCATCCGCGATTCGGTCTAACCTGGAACCTTGTAGCTGACTTTGGCATATTGGGATCAACTATCTTAGAAGTCGTTACCCATGGTACCACTGATGTGCAACATGGTCACACAATCTACCACGATCGGACCGTCACCATCTACCCAGGTATTCCATTTTTTAACCCTCTCGCCTTCTCTATCATTGTTGTACTAGTAGTACTTACTAGTACTAGTAGGAGTACTTTTTACCTTGGAGGATGCGTGTAGCTAGCTAGGCCCTTGAAGACTTGAACCCACTAGCTACCACCATTTTTGTTTTTCCATGTCTTACTATCTCATCTATGTAGCCAAGAGTGGCTATATATAATAAGCCGGTTATTTTACTTCCTCTATATCGGAGTAGTACTATTTGCTCCACAGTATTACTGACCGACATATTTGAGCACAAAATTATTATGCATGGACCTTGACTATGTACGTCACCATGTGTCCAGATCTGAGATGCCGCGTATACCAGATGAACGGCGCCGAGTTCGACCCCCGTGATGCTACGTGGGTGCCGAGGAACACTCTTGGAGAGTACTCGCTTTTCATTGGGGACAGCTACCCCATTGTGAAGCGGATGCCACCTTCCGTGCACGACACGGAAGGCCTGCCGTTCATGAAGCATGGTTGTGTCTTTAATGCGCACCGCCGGATGAACGACATGCTGGGACACGCTATCCCTGATTTATGTCGCTTCAGCTTGGACGAGTCTCCATCGTGTGGAACCGGACTAGAAAGCTGCAACAATGATTCCCGTTACCCACTGCTACGGATCATGCCACCCATGAAGAACACCTGGGACTGGAACCTAGAGGAGTACATGTAGCCCATCGATAACGTGTAAGTGGAGTACGGTAATTGTGAACGGTAGCACTATGAATATATGTAGACTAGTCATGCACAAATTTATCACATGAATTGGAGATGAACTTGTGTAGCACACTGGCATTTGTCCTTTAGAATTTATTACTAGTAAATGTGTTATGTGTACTTGCAACTTGTGTGGTTGTTGCACGCGGCGTCCAACACGCTCTTTGAGAAAAAAAAAGATGGCACAGCTTTGGATATACGTGACGTGGCGGCATCATACAGTAGCATCGTTCGCTATAGTTGTAGTACACTCCTACTAGGACGACAACTCCTATAAAACCTTGTGCTTGGCTCTTTGCCTCTTCGGGAGGTTCAATAGTTCGTACTCGTGTGAACCTTGAACTTGGCTCTTCGCCTCTTCGGAAGGTCCAACAATGATGGTACTACAGTACAATATGCTTCTGGCAATCTGACACCGATTGAACTGCTGCACGTCCACCGCGAGGGCAAGGGCTAGGGCGAGGGAGAGGGAGAGGGAGAGGGCGCTGTAGTCAAAACCCTCTCCTCGTCCTATGAACCACCGCGCGCGTGGGCGAGGGAGAGGCGTAGTAAGCAAGCTTCTCCTCGTTCGGTGAGTTGACAGGACACATCAAAGCAGTACTAATACTACTAGTCCATACTGCGTCCTTTCCGGTTAATATGTCTTAATTTGAAACGAGAAAAATACACTGGCGGTCAACGTATGTAACGATACGCTCTTTACGGTCACTATATATAGTTTTGCAGTGATTATACGATCACTAGCTCATCGTAGAGCACCGTATTGCACCCTACTGACCACCCACATAGTTGACGTGGCACTTTGTTGACTGGTTAAATTGTCACCTGGTTTCTGGGTCCCACCTGTCAGTTGGCAGAGCAAAGAAATCAGTTAAACAAAACTTCACGCAGGCGCGACAGGAGTCCAACCTCTTGCGTGCAAACCACCCTGGTTGTGTATGTGAGTGCATGCACGTGTACTCCCTCGGTCTTCCAACAAAGAGTGTACATCGGCTAAAAAACAAAGAGTGTAGTATATGATGTACATCGACACTTCCAATGCATTTGGCCTTTAATCTAAATCGATATTGATTGACTAATGCACCAACTTGTGCTCTAGGTATAGGCTACATGTCTATCCTTAATTACAGCATGCAACGGCCTTCATTTAATCTTCTTCTCTCAATGGTCGCATGCACACATAAGTCTGCTACTTTTAGGTGTTAATTATTCCCTGGTCAATGTGTAAATCTCTAAATGTACAGTCTTTCACGGACGTAGGGAGTAGGTTGAGCACTTGAGCGTGAGCGTGTGTGTTGCGTCGTGTGTTGTGTGCCGCATGGGTGCGTGAGTGTTGCGTGCGTCCATGTGTACGTGTGAGTGTTCCCTGTTGCATGCATGCATGCATGCATGGGGCTTACTCCCTCCCATTGACATGTTCATATTTCAAGCTTCCTCTGTTCCCTCCATATGGTGATACTCCCTCTGTTCCCAAATACAGAGTAAAAGCCTCCCTCCGTTCCCAAATACAGAGTATTTGTCTTTTTACAGATTTCAACAAGTGACTAGGTACGAAGCAAAATGAGTGAAGTGAGCGTAGAGGCATAGGGATACTATAGAAAGGAAGTCTTCACGATCCATTATTCCCCATCTCGGTCAGAGAGAACTATTCAACTAGTCTTCGCAGTGAAGTGACAATACACGCTGCAGCAGACGGGACACATAATTAATAAGCTGAACCAGCGTGTTGGTGTTACTAGATCAGCCTTACCCAGTACTGCCATCATGTTTGCCAGTATAGCACGCTTCCGCAAATACGCCTACGCACCTCTGTCCTCCATTAACTGACATATGGTCCCTCTTGTGGTAGACCCACATGTCATCAGTGTAACTATTTACACTCCGAAGGACGGTATATCCTGGTAGTAGTACTAGTAGAATTGAGATTTAATGCACTTTCTTCCCCATCTTCCACTCTTCTTCCTCCTCTCTTCTTCTTCCTCCTCTCTTCTTCTTCCTCATATCTTCCCCATCGTCGGTCGGACACCATTTACCCTCGCTCACTGCTCGCTCGCCCGCGCCATCTTCCTTGGTAGCTCGCACGTACCATATCCCCCCGCTCACTGCTCGGCCACACGAGGAGAAGCTTCTTCGCTCGCTTGCCCGAATCCACTTCCCCGCTGGCTCGCAGGCACCGAAAACCCCAATGGAAGAACCGACTGACATGCAGATCCGCGATTGGAATTCCCTCCCCGATGTTCTCTTGGAGCAGATCTGTAATCGTATGGACCTACTCAACACCGTCCGTCTGGACGCATGCTCGGTGTCTTTGTACCGTCTACTCATTTGCAACCGGCCGGCTCTTTTCAAGACACCCTACTTGCTGATGCCCGATCCTCGCAGGTTGCCCAAACACCGACTTGACGATCCTACGGAGGTTGTCGTGGTGCCCCTCGACATGCTACCACTACCTGTCCACCTGTCCTTCATGTGCGGCCACTACAGGGTGGGCATGAAGACCAACTGGATCATCCTCATCCACCAATCTGGTAGTCCATGGCATCTCGTGGATATCTACACCCAGCGAGAGATCACCCTTCCATCATTGGATACCGTCGCCATCGAGCCTCGCGGCCCGCCGGACACTCCTGCCTACTACGTACGAGACGCGTCAAGCTTTTGGCTCGACCTCTATTTGCTGAAAGTTGTAATCTGCGAAGTGCCCACACCATCAGAAGGCTACATGGATTACAAGCTCATTTCCTTGTTCAACATGGGATTAGTCTATATGGAATCCAGTCGCCGTACATGGTTATGGCTCATTGTCAATCCTATTGAGGCAATATTTCTGTCTGATGCTATAGTGCATGATGGCATCGTTTATGCGGTCGATGCACAGATTGGCTGCCTATACTGGTGGAATCTATCGTCGTGTAATTGTTCTATCTCATCTCATCTTTACCTTATGAATACGACTGCATGTTCATTGTTACAAATTTAGAATAGATAGTATGTCTATAACCACATCATTGCTATATGTTCCTCTCATTTCCTAGATTTTTATGACCACACAGGTTATTGTTAGAGTTGATATGAGAACAATTGGCATCTAATGAATGTTAGAATACATATTATGAGCATAACATCATGATTGCTATATGTTACTCTCATTTCCAAGATTTTTAGAACAACGCATGTTATTGCTTAGAGTTGATATGAGAACAGTAGTAGTAAGTGCTATGGTAGAATATGAGTAGGCTTTGTCATAGCTGTTTTCCTATCATTGTTACATGATGTTTGAACCATGACTTGCTAGAATATGAAAGCCATTGGCTTTTTTTAACTTGGGGTATGATCATGACCACGACATTGCAATTCTCTGTCTATGATATGTGTCACTGTTATAATAATCTTAATTCCACACATACTCTGAACATGATTGTTTATTTTTGTCCTTTTGGTCTCCAATTTGAATTGTTGCAGCAGACGCAAATGCGCTGGCCTTAATTGATTCCAGGACCTGGAATCATACCAGCCGATGGGTGGTGGTTTATCGCTCGTTCAGATGACGGCGGTCATTTGATGCTCATTCGCATGTACCAAATTGACCAAACCATTACATCAAACCACATGCAGTAAAATGCGTGGGGCGTTCGTGACATTGATGGCTATGGCTGCTTCGTGTTCAAGAAAGATCCCAGATCCGTTGCACCAGGCGTATTCAACTAGAGGCGGGTTAACGCCTCGGCAACCACTCCTTGTTCCTCGGGCTCAATTATCCGATCATCCAACCAATCATTGATCATATCACCGACGATGATTACCGTGCTATGCAACTTCCATTCGCCAGGGGGACTGTGTTTACACATCATACCATGGGTTTCATGAATCACCATATCCAGAGATTCGTCGACACAGCTTGTTGCCAGATAATCTTCAGTGTGTGAAAGGCATCAAGCTTCCATGCGATGGATGGCTTTTGCAAACCCTACATGGGGCAATGTGGTTCATGCCAATAGCAAATATGCACAACTTGATTCATGATGATATCTAGACTGAGCCATGTATTCTGCTGCTGTAGCACGACCCTCTTTTGTTGGATATTATGTATTGTTGTTAGTTTGAAGCACTCCTCTGGTTTGAAGGATAGATACCTTCCTGGGATCAAATGCATCCTAACTCACCTGCGTAGGATGTACTGATAATGATGATGGAGATGATGTGTAGAAGCCATATATATATATATATATATATATATATATATATATATATATATATATCAATTAGGCTTCAAGTGCGTACTTGTTAGTTAAACCTATGGTTAAAATGTGACACTAAATACGACTAGTAAGTAGTACAGTAGTAGTACTAGTATACGTCAGTCAAATTATTCATCATGTCCACACATTGAATTGATGTGACAACATGTTGTGCGTGAGGTGACACAAGAATCCCGGCGGCGTGTTCGGGTATTCTGGACTTCAGATTTGGAGTACCACTTATCTGTCAAAATCTTTCATCATTCACTTAAAACAGTCAATTGATCATACATTGAGTACCATATAACTGGAATTACCGATGCAAGTCGAAGAAGGATTGGTCGGTGCTGCCGGCTGGCGTCAAGTTCGATCCCACGGATCAGGAGCTGATCGAGCACCTTGAGGCCAAAGTGAGTGCTGACAGCGCGAGATCTCACCCTCTCATCGGTTTGTTCACACCAACCGTCGACAGCGAGCACAGCATATGCTACACCCAACCTGAGAAACTTTCAGGTAAGACACCGATTGGCTGTCTACTTGCACAAACATATTCCTTTGTTTATAGCTCTATTTTTCTTTTTAGATGCAAACCTAGTGAAGCAATTACAATTTGATAGTTAATAAAAAGTGAAACAAGTGACTGCAACATGCCGAAGATGTTATGAAAATGCCAAGTATGTACACTAAAACATGTATTCGATAATACTGCAGGTATCACACTGAGTGGCCTAAGGAAGCATTTCTTCCAGCGCAATTCCAGGGTGTTCAAAAGGGGCACGTGGACGCGTTGCAAGTATAGTCGGAGTGTGGCATGCACACGATGTGGCACAAGACCGGCAATACCTTGCCGGTGATGGTTAACGGCCGGCAGACGGGCAGCAAAAAGGTTATGATGCTGCACACCAACAAGAACTTCGACCAGCAGAGGACCAACTGGGTGATGCACCAGTACCACCTCGGGGGCCTGGAGCAAGAGAAGGAGCGGGAGATGGTCCTCTGCAAGATTTTTGACCAGGCAAACACTAGGGCCAGGAGTAAAAAGATTATAAGTTAGTTTGGTATTGGTATTTGTACGTACTACCTTGTCGTCCACAAGTTGGTATTGTTGTTAACGATCTTTTGGTATGAACTTGCATTTGCTTCCAACCATCATGCCGAAAGTCGACATGGATATAAAGCTGAATCATTTGTTTCGAAACGAATTTTCAGGCACCTGATTTTTATTTGATGGGTAGCATAAGCACCTGTCGTTTGAATTCCCAGTTCTCTATTTTTTTGAAACAAGTGCATGCACTTATTATCATGATGAAAAAACAATATCCCTGCTGCATCCCAGTTATCAGTCTATACTTGCAGAATTCTCTCGTTTATTGAGCACGTATATTGTTTTTTCAGGTCGGGCAAGTTTCAACTGGGTTGTAGACTGCCGAGGCTTGGTTTTGTTTTTAGCAGGCCCAGCCCATGATGACAACGAGGCACAAAGATCCAGCAAGTATCTACTGGCCTCTGGCCCGCCAGCGTTAGTTATATTTTGTCTTACAACATCCGCAAGCAGTTTTTTTACTGAATCAAACACACAGCTCAGTTCTATTTTCCTCTTGAAACGCATGTCCTACATCCGTTTTCTAATCTCTACCTATAGTTTTACTAGTTCATATACACGTATCATTATATTGAAAATATATAAAATTCCCTTTTCATATTTACATCCTTATTTTTGTTGTTGTTTTCCCTCCCAACGCTGGTTTTTTTACCACTGGTTTTTCCTTAAACCAACTCAATTGTCCCACGTCTTATTTGCTTACAAAAACAAAACGTTTTTTGGCAAATCAATAAGTTCTTACAAAATGTTTATCATTTTGGGATTACAACAGTTAGGGCTGGTTGAACTTTTTGACTGTGGTCCTGGGCAGAAAATGGGCAGTAATAAATTACTTAAGAATTAGCAAATGGGCTGCAAATTATTAAAAAAATAGCAATGGGCTCTATGTTGTGTGCCACAGATTTGGAGGCTGACTAGTGGGCCTACTAAGTTCATGCGTACACAAGGTTTCTCAAAAAAGAAACTTAGTCAACAATCGACTCTACCAGCGTTAGACCGTTAGATGTCAATCTAACGGCAATCGTGTTTCTTCAGTCTCTGATCTTCCTGCCCCAACCGCCCAAACCAGCGTCGTCGGAACCGCCTGCTCCCGCCTCCCATGGCCGGCTATGCTGCCGGGCAGGCCTCACGGCTCCATCATACTCGCATCCCTATCCTGTCTATCCCTCTACTCACCCACACCTCCTGTTATTTTCCGGCGACGGTAGCCGAACCAGTCAACCCTCGTACTCTCCATCGCATGGGAAGCCACTGATGTGTCTTCCCCGACTCCGTGTCGTTCCCTTCGTAGGCCTCGCCGTCGTCCACCGCCCTGGTGCTCTCAGCGCGGGGTGGTCAACTTGGTCAACGAACGACATCCATCGGAAGAGGACTATACATGGAGAGGCTGACAGCTGGGTCCATGGCCGCACACAAGGAAATGCCTCCTTATTACGCGCAAAATAATGATTCCTCCACCTGACATCTGGGACCTGCCGGAAGGGCCTCTGTATTTCGCGAAAAAAAGTTCCCTTCGCTGACAAGTCGGACCCACCAACTATATCTTCGCACGCAAGGAAGTGCCTTCTTATTGTGCACAAAAAATGAATACCCCCCTGCCAGCTGGGCCTACCATAGTGGGAGGCTGACTTATGGGCCTACTAAGTTGACGGGGACGGAGGGCTTTGTCAACTTAGTCAATATATGAACGATTCTAGCTCCAGTGACCATACGATGTCCATCCAACGGTCGTAGTGCTTCTTCAACCTCTGGTCTTCTTGCTCTAGCCGCCCAAAGCAGCGCCAGTCGTGCCGCATGCTCCTGCCTCCCGTGGCCGGCTGTGCTGCCGTGGAGGCCTCACCACCCCCATACTACTCCCACCGCTAACCAGGCCATCCCTCCACTCACCCACTCCCCCTGTTATTCTGCGGCGACGGCAGCCTCACACCGCAGCCGAACCAGTGAACCCTCGTACTCCTCTCCGTGTGGGCATCCACTGCCTCGTCTTCCTCGGCTCCGTGTCATCCGTTCCTAGGCCTCATCGTCGTCCACCGTCGTGGTGCTCTTGGTGCAGCGTGGTCAATGTGGTCAACAACCAACTTCCATCGAAAGAGTACTGTACGTGGAGAGGCTGACAGCTAGGTCCACGGCAGCCGCAAGGAAGTGCCTCCTTATTACGCGCAAAATAATTATTCCTCCACCTGACAGTAGGGACCCACCGGACGGGCCACCGTATTTCATGAAAAAAATCGTTTCCCCCCTGACTGCTGGGACCCACTGGACGGGCCACCGTATTTCATGAAAAAAATGTTCCCCCCGCTGTCAGCTCAGACCCACCGGAAGTGCCTCCTTATTACGCACAAAAAAATGAATACTCCCCCTGCTAGCTGGGACCCACCTTGTTGGGAGGCTGACTTGTGGGCCTACTAAGTTGACGGGGACGGAGGGCTTTGTCAACTTAGTCAATATGAACGATTCTAGCTCCAGTGACCGTATGATGTCCATCCAACGGCCGTAATACTTCTTCAACCTCTGGTCTTCTTGCTCCAGCCGCCCAAAGCAGCGCCGGTCGTGTCGCATGCTTCTGCCTCCCATGGTCGGCTGTGCTGCTGCGGAGGCCTCACCACCCCCATACTACTCCCACCGCAAGCCAGGCCATCCCTCCACTCACCCACTCCCCCTGTTATTCTGCGGCGACGACAGCCTCACACCGCAGCCGAACCAATGAACCCTCGTACTCCTCTTGGCGCGGGCTTCCACTACCGCCTATTCCCCGGCTCTGCGTTGTCCCTTTCCTAGGCCTCGCCATCGTCCACCACCCTGGTGCTCTCTGCACAGCGTGGTCAATGTGGTCAAGGAATGACTTCCATTGGACGTGGAATGTACGTGGAGAGGCTGACAGCTGGGTCCACGACCGCAGCAAGGAACTGCCTCCTTATTATGCAGAAAATAATTATTCCTCCACCTGACAGCAGGGACCCACCGGACGGGCCACCGTATTTCGCGAAAAAACATTTTCCCCCTGACTGCTGGGACCCACCAGCTACATCTTCGCACGCAAGGAAGTGTGTCCGGGCAACAAAAAATGATTCGCCCCCTGACTGCTGGGACCCACCAGCTACATCTTCGCACGCAAGGAAGTGCCTGACAGTCGGGACCCACCTGGTCGAAGCGTACGTAGCGTTGTCATTCTGGTCGCGAACGTGTACATACATATATACTGGTCGATGTAGAGGCGCGCACGTGTCGAAGTAGAGGCGCGCACATGTCGTAGTAGAGGCGCACACGTAGCATGTACATGTACATACAACGGCCAAGGTGCAAGAAAGAAAATACGGCCATGTACGTACATACGAACGGGGTCTCAAACGCCTACTTGCGCATACGTGCGGCCAGGGCTCGTGTACATGGCTGGTCGGAACGGAGAAACTGCGTCGTCGTCGTGTTCATGGGGAGGCAACGGAATGCGTCGTGTTCATCGGGAGGCAACGGAATGCCTCTTGTTCATCGGGAGGCAACGAAACGCATGGGAGCCAACTGGCTTGGATGGAACAGGTGATGGAAACGAGGCCTGGCATACCACAGAATGGAGGAAACGGCCTTGTGTTTGACTGGCCACGTTCGAAACGGGGTCCTGTTCATCGGGAGGGGTCTAGCGTACTGCAAAACAGAGGAAACGGACTTGTGTTGGACCTCCTACGATCGAAACATGGTCCTGTTGATCGAGAGGGGTGTGGTGTACCGCAAAATGGAGGAAACGGATTTGTGTTGGAGTGCTACGGTCGAAACGGGGTTCCTGTTCATCGAGAGGGGTGTGGTGTACCGCAAAACGGGACTCCACGGGATATTGTTCATCTCCACCGTCGACCTCCTCCAGCCTCCACGGGTTACTGTTCATCCACCGTCGACCTCCTCCAGCCTCCACCTGCGACTATTCATCCACGGGCTCCTGTTCTTCCAGCCTCCACCGTGCGCTACTCCACCGGCTACTGTTCAACCACCCCTCTCCATGGGCTCCTATTCCACCACCCCTCCACGGGCTACTGTTCATCCACCCCTCCACCGTCTACCGTTAATCCAGCCCTCCACGGGTTCATCATGTTCATCCATCCCTCCACGGGGTCCTATTCATCCAGCCCCAACCGGCTCGATCAATCGGGGTCCTGTTCATCCAGAGGCAACGCCACGGGGTCCTGTTCATCCACCCCACTGAGGGAGTCCCGGATTAGGGGGTGTCCGGATGGCCGGACTATGACCTTTGGCCGGACTCCCGGACTATGAAGATACAAGATTGAAGACTTCGTCCCGTGTCCGGATAGGACTTTCCTTGGCGTGGAAGGCAAGCTTGGCGATACAATATGTAGATCTCCTCCCATTGTAACCGACTCTGTGTAACCCTAGCCCTCTCCGGTGTCTATATAAACCGGAGAGTTTTAGTCCATAGGACGAACAACAATCATACCATAGGCTAGCTTCTAGGGTTTAGCCTCTCTGATCTCGTGGTAGATCAACTCTTGTACTACCCATATCATCAATATTAATCAAGCAGGAGTAGGGTTTTACCTCCATCGAGAGGGCCCGTACCTGGGTAAAAACATCGTGTCCCATGTCTCCTGTTACCATCCGCCTAGACGCACAGTTCGGGACCCCCTGCCCGAGATCCGCCGGTTTTGACACCGACATTGGTGCTTTCATTGAGAGTTCCTCTGTGTCGTTGCCGTTAGGCCCGATGGCTTCTTCGATCATCAACCACGACGCGGTCCAGGGTGAGACTTTTCTCTCCAGACAGATCTTCGTGTTCAGCGGCTTTGCACTGCGGGCCAATTCGCTTGGCCAACTAGAGCAGACCGAAAGCTACGCCCCTGGCCATCAGGTCAGATTTGGAAATTCGAACTACACGGCTGATATCCGTGGGGACTTGATCTTCGACGGATTCGAGCCACAACCGAGCGCGCCGCACTGTCACAATGGGCATGATCTAGCTCTGCCGCCGGACAATGCCCAGAGCGCCGCCCAGGTGTCCGCTCCGACCCTTAGCTCGGAGCCGACTGCGCCAGTCGGGGACGGATGGTTGGACGCCGCCCCGGGGGCTGCAATCTCTACGGCGATCGAGCCGAATACCAGCCTTGTCCTTTCCGAAGCTTGTGACTCCAAGGGGCCAGACTCCTTTCCGAACTCCGAATCCTCCGCACCCCTTCCAATCGAACCCAATTGTGTTCCGATCATGGAGTTCACCGCCGCGGACATCTTTTAGCACTCGCCCTTTGGCGACATCCTGAATTCACTAAAGTCTCTCTCTTTATCAGAGGAGCCCTGGCTGGACTATGGTCAGCAAGGTTGGGATGCGGACAACGAAGAAATTCGAAACCCACCCACCACCCACTTCGTAGCCACTGTCGATGATTTAACCGACATGCTCGACTTCGACTTCGAAGACATCGATGGTATGGACGCCGACGAAGGAGACGACCAAGAACCAGCACCTATAGGGCATTGGACAACCACCTCACCTCACGATGTATACATGGTGGATACACCTAAAAGAAACAAAGACGAGGATCAAAAGGGCGCAATGAGGGATCATTCCCTCGAAAAGCAATCAAAGCGGCGGCGGAAACACCGCGCCAAACCCCACCTCGACAGAAATCTAGCCATACAGAAGGATGAACCGGCGGACGACGAACATACCATCGAGCAACCGTCCGAACAGGGCAACTTGGATGAACAAACCAAGAATCCCGTCCCCAGCGAAGATAATAGTCCGGACAACCTCATGTTGGACAAATTACTGGAGAAGAATAACCTCCACCAAAGGCTCGTCGCCACGGCACGTAGCCTCAAAAAGCAGAAGCGGAAGCTCAGAACAGCGGAAGAAGCACTCAGAATCAGATGGGATAGAGTACTCAACACCACACACAAGTACGGCGACAGTCGCCAGACAAAGAGCTATCCGAAGCGAAGATTACTACCAGAATTTGATGAGGAGGCCTTAGAGCCCCCACGGTCAAAAAACAAGGAAGCCACCAGGTCGGATAGACGACCCCATGGCCAACATCGAGCGGCAAAGGGCGTCGCATTCAATCCGGCACGCGATCCGCACAAGGATTCAAATCAAAAAGACGGCCCACCTAGATCTATCTATGGGCCAAGAAAGCAAGCTCTATTAAGCAATGCAACGCAACAAATATCCGAACATCGCGGCACACTAAAATACAGGGGTGCCGTGAACCCCCTATGTTTCACCGATGAGGTGCTGGATCATGAATTTCCAGCGGGATTTAAGCCCGTAAACATAGAGGCATATGATGGAACAACAGACCCTGGAGTCTGGATTGAGGATTATATCCTCCACATACACATGGCTAGAGGATATGACCTCCACGCTATAAAATACCTACCCCTCAAGCTCAAAGGGCCAGCCCGGCACTGGCTTAAAAGCCTTCCCGAAAACACCATTGGAAGTTGGGAGGAGCTCGAGGATGCTTTTCGGGCAAATTTCCAAGGGACCTATGTCCGACCTCCGGATGCAGACGATCTAAGTCATATAACTCAACAACCCGGAGAGTCAGCCCAGAAACTCTGGAACAGATTTCTTACTAAAAAGAATGAAATAGTCAACTGTCCGGACGCTGAAGCCCTAGCAGCTTTCAAGCATAGCGTTCGAGACGAATGGCTCACCAGACACCTCGGCCAATAAGAGCCAAGAACAATGGCCGCATTAACAAGCCTCATGACCCGCTTTTGCGCAGGAGAGGATAGCTGGTTGGCAAGAAGCAGCACCAGTGACCCAAGTACATCCGAAGTCAGAGATGGAAACGGGAAACCGCACCATAACAAGGAATAGCGTCGGATCGAGGATAACAGCCCGAAGAGCACGGCAGTCAACGCCGCATTCAAAAGCTCTAGGAAGAATCAGAAAAGGCCGCCCCAAAGGATAATAGGGACGAGCTATCTAACCTCAAAAAAATCTTGGACAAAATATGCCAAATCCACAGTACTCTCGGGAGGCCTGCAAACCACACCCACGAGATTGTTGGGTCTTCAAGCAATCCGGCAAACTCAAGGCCGAACACAAGGGGCTCGACATACCAAGCGAGGGCGAGGACAAACCCCACAAGCAGAACACCGGAGAACAAAAGAAGTTCCCACAAGAAGTCAAAACAGTAAATTCACTTCATGTGACAAAAGGGAAAAGAAGAGTGGTGCCTATGGAGATACGCGCCATACGGCCTGTCCTAGAGGAGTCCCACCACTGGTTGTTACAACCAATCACCTTCGACCATCAGGATTACTCTAGAGGTATCCGGAACGCAGGCTGGACTGCCTTGGTCTTAGATCCGATAATTAACGAACTCCACTTTACACAAGTCCTAATGGACGGTGGCAGTGACCTAAACCTACTATACCAGGACACAATCCACAAAATGGGGTTAAACCAAGCAATAATTCGCCATGGCAACACTCCCTTTCAAGGGGTCACGCCAGTCCCAGATACCCATTGCACGGGTTCCCTCTCGTTAGAAGTTATGTTCGGCTCCCCCGACAACTTCCGAAGTGAAAAGCTAACCTTCCACATCGCCCCATTCATAAGTCGCTATGAAGCACTACTGGGACGCGAAGCTTTCGCCCGCTTTAACGCAATACCGCATTATGCATCCCTTACACTCAAAATGCCCGGTACACGAGGCATCATCTCATTAATGGGAAACATCAAGTGTCACCCAAGCGCGGACGATGGTGCGGCTGCCTTGACAACCGCGCACTAATCCAGCTTTACTAGTTATAGCACCTAAATAGGTCGTTAAAGACCCCAGACATGGATCGAGGAGTTCGGCGCAAACATACAAAGGCTTGATAGCCACATAACCCTATACAAGGGGCTCCGCGCGTTTACACCAGGAGACAATAAAGCTCAATTCTCCCCATTTTCTGTATTATACTTTGTTTATTTTAACATCGATTTCTCGCATGATTGTTTTCCACTAAGTTCCTCCCTTTTGCAGACGAACACCATGCTACACCCGTCCAGGATACGGCACAACGGAGACACAGGCGCAGACGAGCAGCAGGGACCCGTTTCAAGGATTCTTTTCAGATTAAGACCCTGCGTAAACCTTTTTTACTGTCTCTTGTTGATAACATCCCCCGGTTCTTGCTATAACCAAGGAGGAGGCTGGCGTCTTGGCATGTGGCAACGCCAGAATTTTGCGCGTACCTGGACACCAGGGGCTTTTATTTTACCAGGGGCTTTTGTTCGGCCCGTCTTCATAAAGACCGAATACCTTAGGGAGTGTTCGGCGTCGCGAGTTTGGCCTTATATGCATCAGCTCCGAATCATGTCTTTGGTTAAATGTTGGGTTTGCCCGGCTCCTGTGTTTTGCTGCCTTACGTTCCGCTCTATCGGCTAAGGCGGCACCAGGAGAACTACTGCGATTGTGCCCCGGTTCGGCCAGGAGAGCACCTCAGTAGAGAAAGCCGAAAACTGACTGTCATAATATAGCGAGAGACTGGTCAATCACTCGATGACTAGCTGGAATCTTTAGGATTCCTCCGCATTAACGAAGGGCCGTTTCCCGGTCAGGCACACACGCTCCCCGAATTCGGGCGAGCGCGGTGCCCCTAGGGGCTATTCAGTAGCCCCACTGTCAAACTCCTATGGCTAAGTGAAAGTGATAAAGCATTATAGTCCGGTTTCCTAGTTCGCTGCGCTATCACCTCCTTTATAGGACCAAGACGTTGGATCAAGTGTGAAGAGGCACCTTCTGCGAACAACCCCGCATTATATGCGTGGGGGCTGAAGCCAACGACTGCCATCTTTCAGGTTATATACACATATACATTAACGGCCACACAGGAGGCATTCTAATTCTTGAAAGCACAAGTATAAAAAGCTTTTACATCCCATCAAAATATTGTTTTACAATAGCACATGTTATTCGAACACAACATCCTTCGAGCACTGCGTCTCTATTAAACGAGCGCCCTGAAGAACTTCCTCAAAGTAGTGCTTGGCAGGTACTCGGCTTTCGTCCGAATCTCGGGATGCAAGAACACTGGCCTTCATATCTGCCCAGTATGTCTTGACACGGGCAAGAGCCATCTGTGCACCCTCTATGCACGCTGACCTCTTCATTGCATCAACATGTGGCACCGAACCAAGGAACTACTGCACCAAGCTAAAACAACTCTTCGGCTCTGGCTCTTCCGGCCACAGACGACTCGCGACGTACCTCATAGCGAGTCCGGACAACCTGTTCAGCTCCGCCCAAGAGGCCAAGCGGTCGGACACCGAAAGTGGGCGCTCTGGATTATGGAACTGCGACCAAAACAGTTCTTCCAATTTATGGTCATCCAGACCCCAGAAGTGTTCAGTCGCGTCCGCGGCACTCGCCGCCAAATCCAGATAAGTGTTCGCCGCACTCCACTACCGGTCCAACGGAGCATACTTAGGATCCCCGAACTTCATCCGTAGCATATAGGGCTTTCCAGCCGCGATATCTCCGGCCTCACGTAGCTCCTCCTTCATAGCTCTCATTGCAGAGCGAGTGTCCTTGGCCTCGACAGTGACCTTTTCTAGGTCCTTCTGTGCCACCCTATCTTCTTTTTCACGAAGCTTACAACGGTCGGCAGCGTCCTTCAATTTTTCAGCCATCTCGGCCATTTCTTTCTTGCTCTGGCAGTGAGCAGCCTGTTCGGCTTTCAGCTCTTCAGCCGCTTTAACGGCAGCCGCATCGCTCTTCCTCGCTTGCTCCTTGGCTCGGGCAAGTTCCGTCCGAAGGTTCTCCACGGCAGCGGCACCATCTGCATTAAGCACATATGTTATAAGGCACGAGCATCAAGCTCCTCTTATCAGATGTCTTTGGAGACATTACACACCTTGTGCCTCGTATAGCCGCTCATTTACAAGCGCGATGTCGGCATCTGCTACGTCAAGTTGCCGCTTTAGCTCGGCAAATTCATCAGTCCGGCTAGCCACCGAACACCTCGCCACCTACATAGGAAAGGCGACATATTATACCTGGGATTATGATCCTCTGTGCACCGTCATTTTTGACAACACACAGAGTCTCAGGGGCTACTATTTATACAGGGTGCATTTCATATCAGCGGCTCTTTCAAAAGGTACATCTTTTCGCGTACCTCAAAACCTGTCAGTAAACTCCTGGCGGCCTCGTACAATCCGCTTTTCACGGATGAAATCCTTCTAATCACTGTGGTCATCAACACACGGTGTTCCTCTGAGATAGACGCTCGCCCGAGCAGATCCTTTAGCCCCTCCGACCGTGCACCAAAAGGTGACGGACTAGTCCGACGACCTTTTTCAAGGTCCGGATTTGGAGAAATCCTCTGAGACGACACCTCGGGGTCGCCAGCCTCGCAAGACGGTACAGCTGGGGGAGGCGTTTCGCTCTCCATCATCTCCGGAAGGAGATCCCCTGAAGATGAGCTCTGCTGAGAAGGGTTGAGATCCGAACTGCAAGGTAAAATTTTGGTTATCTTCCTCAGAAATAGAACAGGGATATCACTCGTTTTAAAACCCCCCTCTTTACTTACGGCTCGTTGGACAGCTGATCCCCTTGGGGGCGCAATGCGGTCGGAGCACTCTCCGGCGCCGGACCCTCTGACGAAGATTTCTTCCTCTGCTTCGAGGCGATCGCCTCCGGGTCTTCAGAGGCATTCCTCTTCTTTCCCTGGGTAGAGGAGTTCTCGACTCCTCCCTTCCTGACAGCCTCCTTCGTAGAGGCGATAGCTTCTTTGTTCCCCTCTTCGCCTTCTTCAAAAGGCGCAATCTCCCGCATCCTGATCAACACAGGATCCGGTGTGGTCTCCGGGAGGGGGGCCGGACACCTGATAAGCTTTGCTTCCGCTATCCACTCATGTTTAAAGGATAGCTCTTTTAAAGGCAGTTTTATGATTAATGTACGGATGGCATGTCCGGGCACGGGGCTACTTACTTGAGTATCCGGGCGATTGCAGCTCAGACCTGCGTCCTCGGACAAGTCCGGACACCTTGCTTGTGATCCGAAGAACAATTTGTACATCTCCACGGGCGTCGTGCCCATAAAGTGTTGGAGAGCTCATGGCCCTTCCGAATTAAATTCCCATAGGCAGAGGGGGCGACGTTTGCAGGGCAGTATGCGGTGAATCAGCATAACCTGCGCCACTACGGCCAAATTGATGTCTCTCTCTAGGAGATCTCGAACGCGGCCCTGCAGCAAGGGCACGTCCTTGGGCGGCCCCCAGTTAAGCCCTTTATTGACCCATGACGCTAGCCGTGGTGGGGGACCCGAGCGAAAAGCCGGTGGCGCCACCCACGTGGTGCCCCTGGGAGCTGTGATGTAGAACCACTCTCGTTGCCATAAGCCTAACTCCTCTTGAAAAGAGCCCTCGGGCCATGAAGCGTCGGCAATCTTGCTTATAATGGCACTTCCGCACTCAGCGTGCTGCCCCTCGATCATCTTTGGTTCTACCTTGAAGGTTTTAAGCCACAGCCCGAAGTGAGGAGTAATATGGAGGAAGGCCTCGCACACGACGATGAACAATGAGATTTGGAGGATGGACTCTGGAGCTAAGTCGTGAAATTCCAACCCGTAATAAAACATGAGCCCCCTCATGAAGGGATCAATTGGGAAGCCTAGCCCCCGAAGGAAGTGACATGTGAACACCACACTCTCACCGGGCTAGGGAGTGGGAATAGCCTGCCCTTGAGCAGGTAGCCTATGCAAGATTTCGCCGGTCAGATACCTGGCATCTCTCAGCTTTCGCACGTCTTCTCCCGTAATGGAGGAAGGCATCCACCGGCCTTGGAGGTCGGAGCCGGACATCATCGAAGGTTCGAAGCGCCTGAATCTGAAGCTTTGGGTGTTGGAACTCGAGGCAAGAGGCGGATTTGATTGGATTGAAAGAAAGGAGTCGAGCCTTGGTCCCTTTATAAAGGGGTTGAATACCAAGGGCCCTCCCCGTGACTGTTTGGGACTCACTTTCAATTATGAAGCCATACTAATGGCACGGTTGGGTTACCCACGTCCGTGTTGATGAGAATAACGGAATAAGGGGACACGATCTCTGCTTTGACAAGACGTGCCAAGGAAACCACCTCGCTAAACATGCTGAGGTGGGGCAGTAAAACGATTCGAATGAAGGCTTGGATGTGGCATGACGTCACGCAACGGAATACGTCAACAGATTAGATTTGTGCAGATATTATTCTCTCTGCGATGGTATGTGGAACTTATTTTGCAGAGCTGGACACTATCCTTGTGTTCAAACATCTTTTACGAAGTATTCGAAGGAGGAACCCGCCTTGCAATTCCGAAGACAAATTTGCGCGCCGGACTTGTCGTCATTGAAGCCTGGTTCAGGGGCTACTGAGGGAGTCCCGAATTAGGGGGTGTCCGGATGGCCGGACTATGACCTTTGGCCGGACTCCCGGATTATGAAGATACAAGATTGAAGACTTCGTCACGTGTCTGGATAGGACTTTCCTTGGCGTGGAAGGCAAGCTTGGCGATACAATATGTAGATCTCCTCCCATTGTAACCGACTCTGTGTAACCCTAGCCCTATCCGTTGTCTATATAAACCGGAGAGTTTTAGTCCATAGGACGAACAACAATCATACCATAGGCTAGCTTCTAGGGTTTAGCCTCTCTGATCTCATGGTAGATCAACTCTTGTACTACCCATATCATCAATATTAATCAAGCAGGAGTAGGGTTTTACCTCCATCGAGAGGGCACGAACCTGGGTAAAAACATCGTGTCCCTTGTCTCCTGTTACCATCCGCCTAGACACACAGTTCGGGACCCCCTACCCGAGATCCGCCGGTTTTGACACAGACATTGGTGCTTTCATTGAGAGTTCCTCTGTGTCATCGCCATTAGGCCCGATGGCTTCTTCAATCATCAACCACGACGCGGTCCAGGGTGAGACTTTTCTCCCCAGACAGATCTTCGTGTTCGGCGGCTTTGCACTGCGGGCCAATTCGCTTGGCCAACTAGAGCAGATCGAAAGCTACACCCCTGGCCATCAGGTCAGATTTGGAAATTCGAACTACATGGATGATATCTGCGGGGACTTGATCTTGACGGATTCGAGCCACAACCGAGCGCGCCGCACTGTCACGATGGGCATGATCTAGCTCTGCCGCCGGACAATGCCCAGAGCGCCGCTCAGGTGTCCGCTCCGACCCTTAGCTCGGAGCCGACTGCGCCAATCAGGGACGGATGGTTGGACGCCGCCCCGGGGGCTGCAATCTCTACGGTGATCGAGCCGAATACCAGCCTTGTCCTTTCCGAAGCTTGTGAGTCCAAGGTGCCGGACTCCTTTCCGAACTCCAAATCCTCCGCACCCCTTCCAATCAAACCCAATTGTGTTCCGATCATGGAGTTCACCGCCGCAGACATCTTTCAGCACTCGCCCTTCGGCGACATCCTGGATTCACTAAAGTCTCTCTCTTTATCAGGGGAGCCCTGGCCGGACTATGGTCAGCAAGGTTGGGATGCAGACGACGAAGAAATTCGAAACCCACCCACCACCCACTTCGTAGCTACTGTCGATGATTTAACTGACATGCTCGACTTCGACTCCAAAGACATCGATGGTATGGACGCCGACGAAGGAGACGACCAAGAACCAGCGCCTATAGGGCACTGGACAACCACCTCACATCATGATGTATACATGGTGGATACACCTAAAAGAAACAAAGACGAGGATCAAAAGGGCGTAATGAGGGATCATTCCCTCGAAAAGCAATCAAAGCGGCGGCGGAAACACCACGCCAAACCCCACCTCGACAGAAATCCAGCCATAGAGCAGGATGAACCGGCGGACGACGAACATACCATCGAGCAACCGTCCGAACAGGGCAACTTGGATGAACAAACCAAGCATCCCGTCCCCAGCGAAGATAATAGTCCGGACGACCTCATGCCGGACAAATTACTAGAGAAGAATAACCTCCACCAAAGGCTCGTCGCCACGGCACGTAGCCTGAAAAAGCAGAAGCGGAAGCTCAAAACAGCGGAAGAAGCACTCAGAATCAGATGGGACAGAGTACTCAACACCGCACACAAGTACGGCGACAGTCGCCAGACAAAGAGCTATCCGAAGCGAAGATTACTACCAGAATTTGATGAGGAGGCCTTAGAGCCCCCACGGTCAAAAAACAAGGAAGCCACCAGGTCGGATAGACGACCCCATGGCCAACATCGAGCGGCAAAGGGCGCCGCATTCAATCCGGCACGCGATCCGCATAAGGATTCAAATTAAAAAGACGGCCCACCTAGATCTATTTATGGGCCAAGAAAGCAAGTTCTATTAAGCAATGCAACGCAACAAATATCCGAACATCGCGGCACACCAAGAGGCAGCATCTATCGGCTTCAGTTAGCAGCAGTAGCGACGGAATCACTCGATCTGGTTCAGTTAACAGCCATCGATCGATCGCCCGGGTTCAGTAACGCGTAGCCTGCAGTGCAATCGCTCGGGTTCAGTTAGAGTCCAATGCCTCGCTCGGGTTCAGTTAGAGCCCAACGCCTCGCACACACGCGCGTGCGTGTACGAGAGAAACGCGCATCGCTCGGCCCCGACCACCCACCGTAACCGGGAACACCCCGATATTTTCCTCGCCCTCACTTCTACCATGGTTTTTTCCGTCATGGACAGCCCAAAGAATGTCATGCAGCTGCGTCTCTAGCTCGCCCAGGACGAAAAGCCCATTTTCTGTCATGTTTTTTTGCCATAGAAGTAGGATCCCACCACATCTATGATGATACTGGGTTTTGTCACAATTATCGTCATAGAAGTGCCATAAGTATGACAGAAAAAAAATTGTTCGGCCCAAAATGTCACGGATGTGTCTTTTTTTTGTAGTGTATATTGGTAGCACTATTTTGAACTTAATATGCAATGGTCTTAGATTTGATTTTATTAACCACTCTCGAATCTGTTTAGCTTGTCGATCTCACAACACACGATCTGTATAGCTAAATCGACTGCGATCTTGGACATTATTGCACACAGTTGGTTTCTTCCACCATGTGCCCTATAGAGCGTAGAATTAATTATCGCACTCAAGTGTCCATCATCACCCTTCTGCGTAACTTTGACCTCATCACCCACGGGTAAACTTATGACCGAAGTCATTCCACACACTTTGTTTTTACAAAGCTTTTTGCCAATAAATGCCCATGATTTGTCCCTCTTCTAGCCGACGCATGGCAAACCAAGCCGGGTGGGAATCTTGCATGGTAGACTATGCGGTAGCACAGGAACAAGCTCACCGACATACATTTGGCACCTCTTCGAGCCCACGCATGGTCAAACTGCGGTACGATGTTGTCAAGCATGCATTGGAATCCTCACTACGGTGCGGTGTTATCAAGCGTGCACTGGAATCCTCTTCTATGAACACCATGACAAGACGTGACAATTACAGGCCGGCTGGCCCCCATTTGTTATAGCGGCTATTTAACCCTTGTGTCTCTTCAACCTTTCGATCGCGCCCCACCATTGCAAGAAGCACACCCACCATGACAAATTCTTACAGAGTATCCTGCATGGCTCTAATGGCGCTCCAAGCGGCTGCCGACGATAAGCAGCAGTTCACCATCCATGCCGTGGTGGACACCCACCGAAGGTTCGAGGAGCTCTCAATGGTGTACACCAACCACCCGGTCTGGGTGGAGCACTCCATCCGCATCATGGAGTTGTTGCTTGCCGACAAGAAGTACAAGGTGGCCGGGTTCGACATCGAGCACACCCACGCTCGTTCCGGGTCTCGTCCCAAGGTCACCGTTGCCCAAATGTGCATGGGACACCACGTCCTCGTCTACCACTACTGCCTGGCCACAAGGCCTTGCGAGCGTTCTGCCAGGTTCGTCAACAACCCCCACTACATGTTCGCTATGGTCGACATCACCAACAATAATGTCAAGGTGCTCAAGAATTCGGGCATCGCCTGCCAGAATCTTGTCGACATCCAGGGCCAATACAAGATCTGGGGCAGCCAGGAGCATGAGAACGAATCACGGGTTCACCTCGCCGAGGCCATCATCGATCCCTACTACAGAGACATGAAGGATTCCTGCAACAATGACAAGCGTGCCTGGCACTCGGCCTGGATGGAGAAACTCAACAAAGATCACGTCGTGTATGCGGCCAAGGAGGTGTACACATGCTACGACATGTACAGGCGGATTGTTGACAGGAGGAAGTGCCTCCTTCCCCAAAACGGCTAGGGATCTAACCGGAAGTAGAGCAATGGCAAGCATCGTCGCAACAAGAAGTAGATGATTAGATCCTCGTTTCTCCTAGTTTAGTATGCATGTAATTGCTTACTTTGGTGTGTGCAAATGTTATTTGTGTAGTCACTTTTCTAATTGTATGCTTAATTTGGTTATGCAATGCTGTCTTTTTAAGTATATATGTTGATGCTCTGTAGACAGAGCAAATCACATCGCACACGGACTAAACAAGGGAACCGTTAGTGATGATTTCATCAATCACTCACAATTGTATATCGGCAATCATTTGTTCACAACACACATGGCTTGTTAACAGGAATAGTCTGTGTTGTTATCGGTCTTCGCACACATTTCTGATTACAGACATGTTTGCCACGTATCACACACATCTTCTTATATTGAACCATTTCTGTTCTCTTGTCTCAACGCAAACAGTTCATCTGAGTGAACCTCGTGTTGTATATCGCACACACACCTTGATCTGGCTGACCGTTTGTTTTGTGTTGCCTAATCACAAACAGTTCATCCGAGTGAACCGTATGTTGTGTATCACACACGCCTTCATCTCGCTGCCCATTTCTTTTGTTCCTCCTCATCGCAAACAGATAATTAAACTGAATTGTATGCCCTGCATCGCACACACAAGTAAAATCTGAATCGTGTTTGATGCAGCCGTCATTGCAAACGTTTTGCACATTTTAGATGGTTCTCTAACACCACCGTTTGCGGTTATTGCATCGCACACAGTTTCTCGAAGGGTCTCTGATCGTAGTGTCGCCTTAGCAGCATCCTGCGGATGAGATTGCGATGGCTACCATTCGTGCCGCCCAGATCTTGGAGGAGCACCTTGCCATTTGCTAGCTACGTAGGTTAAGCATGCTCGGTTTACCCGTTGCGTGTGCTGCTCCTGCCTTTCCTTAACAAATTCTAGTGAATTGTGCTATTTAATTTTACCATGCAATCTGTTGCTCCTGTGTATATATTCTATATGTCATGCAGTGTGGTGCTCATTTATTAACTGTTTCATTAATTAGTTGTCGTCTTCAGGTAACTGTTTGGTTCAATTCTCAAATGTGATGTTCAATTCTTCAGGCTGCAATTTTGTATTGTCTTCCATGTGAGAAATAAATTGAATTTATCTTTACAAAATACATGAGAAACGAATACAATTGCTATATTTCCAAGTTGTCAAGCATGCTTGGTTTGGTTATACATTGTGCAATGTGGTGCTCACTTAACGGTTGGTTTATTTGTGTTGTGGTGTTTAGTTAACTGTTTTGTTGAATTCTGCAATGGGATGTTCAATAGTTGTGGGTGTATTCTGTTATTGTATACCATGTGAGAAGTAAATCGAATTTGGCTGTACTAAATACATGAGAAACAAATACAATTGATATATTTCCAAGTTGTTAAGCATGCTTGGTTCGGTTAACTGTCTGATCTTCTATTAGGAGTATGTTATATTGTGCAATGTGGTGCTTAGTTAATGTTTGGTTCATTTGTTGTGGTGTTTAGTTAACTGCTTGGTTCAATTCTGCAATGCGATGTCCAATTGTCTGGGTGGAATTTTGTATTGTTCTACATGTGAGGAATAAATCGAATTTGGCTGCACTTAATACATGAGAAACATATACAAGTGCTATATTTCCTAGTTCTTAATCATGCTTGGTTTGGATAAATGGGTTTTCCATGTGGCTTGAAATAATCTGGTGAATCTGCAATGTGCTTATTTTTCATCAACATAATTTACTGATAGCATGCGAACCCTTACTTAACTTGATGACTAACTACCTTATATGTGTTGCAGGGAAACAATGGGAAGCACTCAGGTTTACAATCGAGGTTAGCACGTGCATGGTTCGTTGTCTAATAGCACATTATTGTGCAATTGCATGAACCATTCTAATACTTAGGTTTTTAACAGTTTGGTCGTGCACATGTAGGTCATGCTGTCAGAGGTTTTGACCCACTGTTTGACCCTTTTTGCATATAGGGAAATGAGTTGTCCATGAATATCAATCAAGTCAAGAAACTCAGAAAGATTGTTAGGATAAAGAAAGTAGCAACAAAAAATAACAAGATCTTTGTCTGCACAATGAAGAAGACATCAGTTCACTACAAGATGGTACTAACTATTATACCTTGCCTTTTTTATTCCTTTGCCCCATTTCCAATATAGAGAAGATATTTATACACATCCTTGTTTTCAGGCCTTTCCAAAGCAGTTCACTGATGATTACCTGTCAAACCACCTGTATGGTCAGGAGGCAAGGAAGGTTTTCATACAACACCCATGGTTCAACATTGAAGTGTTCCTGAAGAGGACGAAGGATGGACGGCCAATCATTCACAGGCACTGGCCTAAAGTTCCAAAGACCTTCAACATCAATGTAGGCTCAATATTCGCCTTTCGCTTCAGCAGTTTTCCCGATGAGATGCATCTGTCTATATATCGTCTATGATGCTAATTTTGAAAGGTTCTAGATGTTGCATGTGAATCTTGGTGCTGGTGCAGTTGTGTAACGGGGTAGATGAGTGCTGAAGCTATATCATGTTGTACTCTGATATATTTCAATTATGAAATCCTACTTCCTTAATATGGGAATGAAATATATTATGTGTTAATATGAATGTCAATTAGATTCATAAATGGATTATTAATAATAGGGCAATTAGCCTGCTAATTGGTTTTTGCTATTGCAAACGGTTATTGAGAAAATACTGTGGCGATGATATAAGGCAACGCACACAGTTTCTAGCAATAAAGGATGAACAATCACACACGACATTCTCTTCAAAATTGTTTGCGTTAGGCCACCTTGTGCAAATGTTTACCGCATAAAAACTGCGTATGATGGACAGCCTTTACCACACAGTTTCTTCTACGCACCATGTGTGATGCATTCAATAATGCAAATGATAATTTTTTTAATATTGTGTGCGATGGGAACGCTATCACAAATGATTTAACGAGGAAAATTGTGTGATGTACCTACGAATGAAAACGTTTTCCTTGCAGCGACTGTGTGGGATATATATACGAATGGAAATGCTTTGCGGGGACTAGCTGTGTGGAATGTACTTACGACTGGAAATGATTTCGCCTGTATAATTGTATTTTTTTAGCATTACTATATGTATAACAGTATTTGCTCGCTCGCCGGTCACATACGACCTCATTTTGCCGAGCGTGTGTGCCAGGAGGGTATATCCCCGACGGTTTCTGGGTCGTCTAGGAAGGACCCCCTATCGCCCACACTCACTAGGTGACGGTTCCGAACCCCGTCGTGGAAAGAGGTTAAAAACCGTCTGTATAGCACTTCGTTGTACCAGTGACGTATCATAGATCACTAGACAGCAGTCAAAATTATCCTTAGAGGACTAAGGAAATATTTCTCGCTTATGGAGGTGATAAAGAGTTCGTCGTAAGGAGTTACGTCGATGCAAGCTTTTTCACCGATTCAGATGACTTTGAGTTTCAATCTGGATACATATTAAAAGTGAGAGCAATTAGCTAGAGAAGCTCCATGCAGAGCATTGTAGACATAGAAATTTGCGAAATACATATGGATCTGAATGTAACAGACCCGTTGACTAAACTTCTCTCACAAACAAAACATGATCACACCTGGGTGTTAATAACATGGCGATGTGAACTAGATTATTGACTCTAGTAAACCCTTCGGGTGTTGGTCACATGGCGATGTGAACTATGGGTGTTAATCACATGACGATGTGAACTATTGGTGTTAAATCACATGGTGATGTGAACTAGATTATTGACTCTAGTGCAAGTGGGAAACTGAATTAAATATTCCCTAGAGGCAATAATAAAGTTGTTATTTTATATTTCCTTATTTCATGATACATGTTTATAATTCATGCTAGAATTGTATTAACCGGAAACTTGATACATGTGTGGATACATAGACAAAATACCATGTCCCTAGTAAGCCTCTACTAGACTAGCTCATTGATCAAAGATGGTTAAGTTTCCTAACCATAGACATGTGTTGTCATTTGATAAACAGGATCACATCATTAGGAGAATGATGTGATGGACAAGACCCATTCGTTAGCTTAGCATTATGATCGTTCAGTTTTATTGCTATTGCTTTCTTCATGTCAAATACATATTCCTCCGACTATGAGATTATGCAACTCCCGGATACCAGAGGAATGTCTTGTGTGCTATCAAATGTCACAACGTAACGGGGTGATTATAAAGATGCTCTACAGGTATATACGAAGGTGTTTATTGGGTTGGCATAGATCGAGATTAGGATTTTTCACTCCGAGTATCGGAGAGGTATCTCTGGGCCCTCTCGGTAATGCACATCATAAGAAGTCTTGAAAGCAAAGTGACTAATGAGTGAGTTGTAGGATCATGCATTACGAAATGAGTAAAGAGACTTGCCGGTAACGAGATTGAACTAGGTATAAAGATACCGACGATCGAATCTCGGGCAAGTAACATACCGATGACAAAGGGAATAACGCATGTTGTCATAACGGTTCGACCGATAAATATCTTCGTAGAATATGTGGGAGCCAATATGAGCATCCAGGTTCCGCTATTGGTTATTAACCGGAGAGGTGTCTCGATGTCTACATAGTTCTCAAACCCATAGGGTCCGCACGCTTAACGTTCGATGACGATTTTGTATTATATGAGTTATGTGATTTGGTGACCGAATGTTGTTGGGAGTCCCGGATGAGATCACAGACATGACAGTGAGTCTCGAAATGGTCAAGAGGTAGAGATTGATATATAGTACCATAGTATTCGGACACCGGAAGTGTTCCGGAGGGTACCGGGTACATATCAGGTCACCGAAAGGGGTTCTGGGCACCCCCCCCCCCCCATGCATATATATGGGCCTAATGGAACAAGAGGGTAAACGTAGAAGCCAGCAGGGGCTGCTGCGCCCCCCATATGGGCCGAACCAGAGGAGGAAGGAAAGAGGGGAAGAGAGAAGGAAGGGGAGGGATTCGGCCTCCCCCTTCCTTCCCTCCTCTCTCCTCCTTACTTCCCCCTCCGAAAAATATGGTAGGGGAGGCGAATTGGACTAGGCCCCCAAGTAGGATTCCTCCTACTTGGGGCGCCCCAAGGTTGTTCCCCTCCCCCTCCCACCTATATATACGTGGGGAGGGGGCGCCTAGAACACACATCAACTATTGTTAGCCATGTGCGGCGCCCCCCTCCACAGTTTACGCCTCCGATCATATTCTCGTACTGCTTAGGCGAAGCCCTGCGTGGATCACTTCACCATCACCGTCACCACGCCGTCGTGCTGAGGGAACTCATCTACTTTCTCGACACTCTACTGGATCAAGAGTTCGAGGGACGTCATCGAGCTGAACGTGTGCAGAACTCGGAGGTGTCGTACGTTGGTACTTGATCGGTCGGAACCAGAAAAAGTTTGACTACATCAACCACGTTGTCAAACGCTTCCGCTTTAGGTCTATGAGGGTACGTAGACACACTCTCCCCCACTCGTTCCTATGCATCTCCTAGATAGATCTTGCATGAGCGTAGAAATTATTTTTTGAAATTGCATGCTATGTTTCCCAACAGCGTCTCACTTTAGACGCAAACTTTTTTTAGTTCTATTTAATCGGCCATAGGCGCAACTCTTTGTCACCCGAGTTGTGTAGTCTCTCCTTTAATTCCTTCCTGCATATATTTATGTCAATCTACTTACGTTCGTTCTCTCATCAAATGCCCATGCGTTGCAACGGGAGAGCACCGGTTCCTATGAAGCACGGTTTGTCGAGTTGAGAAATTGTGTCATAGGACAAAAAAAGCAAATAAACTATCCTTCCACTACACAATGATAAAAGCAAATAACTTACTGTGCAAATGGCTCAAGTCAGTTAATTAGGAACTTCTTCATATTAACCAACTCTTCACGTGCAACAATAGCCATCATCTCAAATATGTTGAGGCTTCTCTATAAAGTTAAGAACAAAATCTAGTTTAGGAACATCAAAAATTAATTACAATGAGAGTAGTACGTTGATGGCATGTGGCAAGCACAAAATACTCAGTCTCATTCTTGTAGGAAACAATCAAATGCAGCAATGTGGCTACCTTTATGACTAACTTTTGTGGGATTAAAAGAGCTACATCTGTAGACATTCAACAGTTATTAGCTTCATTCTTACCCTAATTCTTAGGACATATTTGTGTTTACAACAACATTCAGGTCAGATAACAAAGACTAACTCCCACGGTTACATGCTTGAGGTGATGCTATCATTCTGTCAGTATAATAGTAGAAATCCTCATATCCTCTTGCAATGAGCAGAATATAATCTGTATGTACATGTTTATGTTTTTTCTACCAAGGAAAAACTATTATGGACATGAAACATAATCAAATCAGGTTGATTTCTATTTACAAAAAGAATCCCATTTATATGGTCTATCTGTACAGTTATATGGATATTGGTTAGAAAGAATGAATTTATTTTGGGGAACAAGAGAACGGATGATTTGAAGTGTATGTGTTCCACCACTATGGTGAGGACACACATATTGCTTATTGTGTAGGATAATAGAAGCAAGCAGAACATCTTGCCTCAGATTTGCAGCAGTACTATTGGACCAGATCTTATCAGTTCAAGGAACAAATTGGAGTGGTGCGCAGTAATACTTTTCTTAAAGAACTTACTTTCCATGTAAACTAATCTCTAACACAAATGCATCTTCAGAGCCACCCAATAGCTCAGCGGACTTCAATCTAGACCCCAACTTTACCATACAGGAAAACAAAGTTGACTAAACCACACAAGAAGAGAGGATTCCAATATGATGAATCCGGTGATGGAGCACCTTTTGGTCCCTGCAGCAAAGCTGGATGCCACGAAGGAGAGGATATGCCGAGCCTCAGGTGGCTAGCATGACAATGTTCCAGAGGGGTAACGGCACTGATGGAGATATGTTCTTCTAGCCAGCCTCAGATTTGAAGCCACTATTATGGAGGATGCAGCTCGAGATCAACAATGTTAGCAATGACAGTATAACGTAGAAAACAATTTGTTTCGTGTCAAATCTTAATTCTAGAAGGTCCCTAAAAAGGTCTTGACGGCCAATACTCATGTAATTCAATCCATTAACCAATCCTAAAAGCATTTGTGATCTTGACTTTTCCAGATTGAATCAACACATGGAAAAATCACGTTGCTTACCTGAGAATCAGTGAAATTGCTTCGGATGAAGTCTCCGGCCAATGCTACAGATGATGGCTGCACAAACCAGACATGGATGACACAAGCGCCTTACTGCCATTAATGGAGCCACGGAGCCGCAAAACATATATGATGCGGTGGAGAGGTCATGTGAGGTAGAAGCGGACCCTCCACTATGCTCTGCCTGATTAAGCAAAAGATGTTCAGAAAGCCATAGTCCAGAACAAAACTTGATAGCAATGATAAAACATGTAAAGTTGAAAAGGATTTTGCGAGTTTCGACAGCCGACATGTAAACTTTTTCTCATCCAAACCGGTAAAAGTGAGGGAGGGTGGAGGCAAATCAAACTGGTCAAAGCACGGAGGGCAGTACAAATCGAAACGTACAAACGCCTGTACATAATAAAAAAAAAAGAGAATTGGGTTTCTGTCGTCTGTCATAAGAATTACCCCGTAGTTGCTAATAATTACCCCTTGCCACCGGTAAGTGAAAAAAAACGATTCGTTTTTTCCCTTCTCAAGTGGCCGCTGGCTTTAGTTTATTAAAAGTGAAAGTCCCTTTGATGCCAAAAGCGTTCGTGTAGCACAATGGCTTGTGCCTCATGGTTGCAATGGGGAGTTCCAGGTTCTATCCCTGGTTCTTACATTCATTTTTTTGTTTTTATTTCTTTTATCCTTTGCTTTGTTTGGGAGTCAACCTGCAGCTCAGAAAAAGAGAGCCGAGAAAATTAGTTGCAACACGCTAGATATTTGCAAATGCATAAATTGACATCATTTTGTTAGCCATTTTGATCGATCTCACATTTAACTGATAGCTTCAGTTTAGTTTATACACAACTGAAAAAAATCACAGTGCATGATGAACATAAAAGGTGGTATCATGCAAAAGAAGATTCACTTACTTTCTCAAGTGAAATCGAAAAACTGGCCCTGTAGTTAATCAAACAAGCAAGCAGTAGCAGTATTATGCTATTTTAAGAATAATACAAGTCAGCTAGCACCGTTATGGAATTGTGTTTTTAGTACTTATCTTCAATGTATATATTGTAATTTACGTTCTTTTGCATATTTTGGTTTCAACATTAGCATATTTCTGATCTAGATTATCAGATTAGCACATGTACTCTTAAAAAAGGGTGTTAAGGCAATCATGTAGTGCTGCATATAACATGGAATTCAAGTTCTGACCAAATCACTAGAAACATATAGCAGTCTTTCTTCCAGATGATCGATAGAAAAGTAAAATTAGAAGGAAATACTCAAATCACATAGCAATCGAATTTCAACCCTAATAACAGTTCGTCAATTATCATTCATTTGCAAAAAAATTGTTTTGCCACGTTGAGTAAAAATCGAGCACAATTCCATATATGTGTGTGTGTTAATTGATGGTGGTCTGATCTATTTTTATTGATGTCCGTATCAGATACCGGTAAAATATCCTTCGTTTTTATTTCGGTTGTTTTACTGAGATTATTTTCCTAGGAAACTACCATTGCATGAGTAGAAAACATAACATCATAAAATACAACATCTCGTCTTTATCTTGGCGAGTCCGATTATGCATATATTATTTTGAGATTATATGACGAGCAATGGTAGCGCGAACAACTTTATTCGAACCATGATCTTACTTCTTATAGAAGATATATAGATGAAAAATATAATGTACAATACTCCTAAGGCGGATATGATATTAGGTAATGGTATGTACACTTTCATGTCATTGTACACAATAGTAAAAAAAGGCATCAATCCAGATACGACAAGGAGGTAAAACCACATAGTCCATCCGTCCCAAAATAAATGTCTCAACCTTAGTCCAACTTTGTATTAAATTTAGTATAAAGTTGAGACACTTATTTTGGAACGGAGGGAGTATAATCCTTTCATTTTTTATGCATGTTTTCACACCATGACAATGTTTTAATAGCATGTTCCCCGTTGCAACGCACGGGCAATTTTCCTAGTAAAAAAAGTACAAACAGAAATATCACACGTGTCACGCTCGTGACTGCAGTAAAAGAAAAGGTAAAAAAAGCAGAAAAAAGTATCCCTTACGGGCAAGTTCTTTGGATATCCAAAAATATCACAGTGATCCCTTACGCCGTGGCTTGTGGCATTACAAAAAGGTCAGATCATGAAATAGTTTTTGAAGGATTTTTCTTTCTAGAACTTTTGAAGGAGTTTATTTCGTGCTAAGATTTGCTAAGAAGATCAAAATAGTGAAAAAGGTCCTTTGGATATTACATGTGTTTTGGGCTGCGAAACAGATAATCTAGTCGGGTCCTTCCCCCACTTCCTCGCCCCAGCCGCCATCAGCACGATCTGCCTCCTTATCCGGCACGATCCCTATGGCAACCAACGCCGGCCACCCCGCCTGGCTCCTCACTGCCGCCGAAGGCTACGTCGGCGACCGGTCCAACGAGAGGACCGCCACAGGCTTCACGAGTAAGGGCCTGAGCATCAAGGCGTCATTTTTTCCCAACCGCCCGCCACAACCATCCAAGCTATGGGCGCACTGCCCAGAGGCCGCGGTCGTCGAGACCCCCCGTGTCCTCTGCATCGCCGGCGACCTGATCCTCTTCCGGGTCCCCATCTCCTCCGGTCCTGTCCGAGGAAACAGTTTCTTGTGGCCGCTGGATAGCGACTATTTCGTCTACCGCGCTGACCCCAATTTGCGAGTGCTCAAGCAACTCCTCACCGACGTGCACAGCAGAAAATTCGAAGACTGTGAGGTTGGTATTCTTCCCCGTGGTCTCCACGACTACACCATCGCCGCGCTGGTTCCTGTTCCTCCCACCATCGACACGTTCAAGCTCCATTTGTTCCACTCCGAGACATGCAGCTGGACCTCCATGGTGCTGCCTGTGGCGGAGCCACAGGAGGGCTTCGATCGCGTCATCCCCACAAACACGGATCTTCATCGCCATGATACTTCCAACGTTATCACAATCGGTGGTGAGTACGGCACCATGGGCTGGGTCGATCTCTGGCGAGGGATCCTGTTCTGTGATGTGCTGCGTGAGAAGCCAGCTCTCCGTGGAATACCGTTGCCGCTGCCGATGTATCATATCACAGGCGGCGATGGGAAGGGATTATACTTAGGCCGTGCAATGGATTGCCGAGGCATTGCCTTCGTCAATGGCTGTCTCAAGTTCGTCCAACTGGACATCACAGGCAATTACCTCTTAAACGGTCCAATAGACGGGGAAACAGGGTTTCCAGCTTTGCTGGTGTCTGACTGGGCGATCTCCTCATGGACCAATAGCAAGATGGACAATTCTTACAAAGCTTGGGGCGATGCTGAATGCACGGTCCACGCTTCTGAGGTCACAATCAAAACTGATATGATTTCGGACCCGACTGGAATGCTGCTGCTGCCATCGGAGGAGGGTGTTGAGAACCCAGAACAAGAGGCAGCCTACTTCCCGCGGCTTGTGATCTCGGACCCCTCTCCGAGCTTGGATGGTGACGGTGTTGTTTACCTAATTGCCAGGGAGAAATTATATCACCCAAAGTCATGGGTCCTTGCTCTTGACATGAATAGCAGGACGCTTCAAAGTGTTGTTCCGTTTGGCATCGTAGAAGATCCATGTGATTCTGTCGTGTATTGCACTAGCAGGTCTGCCTCCAATGCTTGAGGTACCGTAATTCGCACTGCAACGTCTGAATGTCTCTCTCTCCTCGGCTCTCGGCAAAGCTTCATTGCCAATTATAGCCAAATTCAGCTATTCCTATAAAAATACTTGTGCTTTTTCTCTTGCCTATACATGCATGAAGCATTTTATCTATTTTGTTATATGCAGTTATGTGGTGGAACTGGAAGCCATGGGCCATCTACAATGGGAAAAAAATTCAGCATGAGGATGTTATTCTCAAGGTTAAATTAAGAAAGCATGCCCCGGTGCTGTACGCAGTTTGTCTCTGGGTCTTGCTTGACATACCCATTTAGTGGCATTTTACTATGTTGGATAGAAGACATGATCTCCTGTGTTTGCAACATAAACCTCTCTGTTTATTTTATTGTGTTGGGCATGATGGCCTAGGTTTTCAGTCAACTTGTATTTATTTTTTTGCATGGCAATGCGTGTCCCATTTATATCATAAGGATCATAGTACAAGCCACGTATAAACTGACCTGACAAAACAGAAAAGACAGCAGAACGCTACCCTTTGAACACAGGAACACCATTCGGAATTTGTGTAAGTATTCATGTTATAGTATATCAGCATTTATGATAAATATTTATTATTAAACTTATAGTGGAAGGAACATGCAGACTTTGGCTTTTACTAAGATTGATGCAACAAAGGTGAAGTTAGTACAAAATGTGTTTACTGGAAACAATGTGGACTATGACATTACATCTACAAGAATAATATTTCCTTTAATATGTTCCGTCCATATGAAATGATTATTTCAACCTATGGAACTCTAATGAATATATTTTTATTGTGCAAAATACTTAGTTCATAATTGTTGGGCCGATGCATCGGGGGTGGTCAATTTGTGTGTGAGATATGAAGGAGAAAGTGATTAACATTTTAGATCCACAGTGTGCAGATGGTAGTGCATCATACATGAAAAGAAAGGCATGAATAATCCACATGCGCCATGGAAAGAAAGATGCGAAGCCCCACAGTGGGCGCCGACTATCATGGGTAAAACCTGACAATAAGAGAGGTACGGAAGCGATTCTTGATCTAACGAGACGCGGATGGGTGACACAAGGATTATACAGGTTAGGGCCCCTCTTCGGTGGAGGTAAAAGCCCTAATCATGTTTTCATAAAGAGGTGTTCTTGCGTATGGTTTTGAGATTACAGAGGTTCCGAATCTGTAACTAGATGGCGGGGGTATTCTTATATAGAGTTCGCTACCCCCTGGGTTGCTGGTGCGTTATATGTGTATTAAAGAGATAAATACTAGATATTCATTGCTAGAGGTAATAAGCGCTCTAATTGTTACTCCCTCCATCCCATAATGTAAGACGTTTTTGGGCCTCAATTAATCCCCTGGCCCTTGGGCTTATTATGGGACGGAGGGAGTACTTATAATGCCATGATGGGCCTATCTTTGTAGTGCCTCAATTAGGGCATCTCCAACAGGTTGTATGTTTGTCTTGTTGGTAAAATGTCCATGTCATCAACCAACAAGCTATCATACAACTACTCCAATGGGTTGTATGTAAGCTATCCAATAGATGGTGAAAAAATAAATGTGATTGCTCTCTATTTTACCTTGGAGCTTGTGCAAAGGTTGTTGGTTAATCTACATACAACTTTGCTCTCTCTCTACATTTATTACATGCCACATCATCACTATGTTCTAAATGGCAAATTAACCAACACCTATCTTACGACTGTTGGAGATGCCCTTAATGGGACGGAGGGAGTACTTATAATGCCATGCTTTGTAGTGCCTCAATTAATGCCTCTGGCCCTTGGGCTTTTGTGCCCAAGTAAATTCATCCGAGTGAGGATATATCCTTCTTATTATGAGTCAAGTGATGGAATTTTCCTCGAGGGTGACCCCTGCTGAGTGATAAAACCCTTATGTTGCTGTTGTTATCTCGGTCTACATAGGATGTGTGCTTGGCCCTCCATGGGTCGTTGCTGGGTTTTAGGTCATGATGGGCCTATCCAGTGGGCGATAACCTTGTCAGCTAGTCCGCCATCGCGCTGCTAGTGCAAGCCATCAGATAGGGAGAGATGACAGGGAGGCGACGCAGAAGAAGGAGAGACGCAAGAGTGTCCGGTGGCATCACAAATCAAGGGGGGAGAGATGAGGGGGCGGCGGCTCTGGTTTGGGGTGAGTGAGAGTCAGAGGAGGGGAAAGAGCGAGTCGTTTCATGTCGTCGGATCAATTTGGAGGAACGACCAAGTTTAGCATATCTAGCAAATATGATATTTTAGGGAACGCGTGGGTTTCGGTTTCTGAGATGGACCAAACACGAGAATAGGCGCTAGGTGTGGAATAGACCCGTTAGAACTCACGATGGACCGAAACCAAACACACCCTAAAAACTGCAGCCATGAGAAGCCCGGAGAATCCTATTCCGCGCGTAGGTCGCTACGTTTTTCTCTCTTTTTCACGTTCTTCCCCATAGCGACCTATTGCGTAATCCCCTCGTGTGTGTGGTTCTCTTCTGGGCCTGCCCATTTCGGGTTCTTCCTCACACCGGTTTTGGAAAGGTTCTAGAAGCTTCCCTAAACCTGTTTTTTATTTTTCCATTGTCTTTTCTTCAGGTGTTTTCTTTCTTTTTCTTTTTCTTTTTCCTTTTTAGGTTTTTTTGTTCTTTTTTGTTTTCCCTTTCTTTTCCATTTTTCTTTTTCTCTCTTTTTTGTGTGGCGAATATCTTTTTCAAATTCATAAACATTACTTTAAAATCATGATTTTTTTTCTGAATTCACAAACATAATTTTGAAATTGTGAACTTTAAACTCACCAATATTTTTTGACTTCACAAACATTTTAATGAAATCGTGAACATTCTTCTAATTGATGAACATTTTTCAAAATTGCGATCATTTTTTGTGAATATTTTTTTCTGAAATTGCGAACATTATTTTCAAATTTGTGAACATTTTTTGAACCGGTGAACATTTTTGAAATTATGCACATTTTATGAATCAGCGAATTTGTTTTAATCGCTGAACATTGTTTGAATTGGCGAGCTTTTTTATTCATGAGCATTTCTTGTTTTGACAAACATTTTTATGGAAATGCATGAACATTTTGAACCAGTGAACATTTTTTTCAATCGATGAACTTTTCCGGTAATTCATGATCATTTCTTATCTTTGTGAATATTTTTCAAAACAATCGTGAACATTTTTTTAATTCGCAAAATTGCTGTTAAAATTCACCAACATATTTTTAATATGAGAACAGTTTTTCAAAATCATGAACATTTTTTTAATCCACGAACATTTTATGATTTCAGGAATATTTTTTTCCTAAATTTCATATTTTAAATTTTTTAATTTCTAATTCCCGAATTATTTAAAGAAGAAGAAATTAAAAAATGAAAAGAAAAGTAAATGAAAAACTGGGTGGCGTCGTGGCCCGCTCATGGGCTGGTCCAATAGGGTGCGCCTGGGAGGTCTCGCGAAGCCCATCCAATTATTTTTTATAGGGGTACATATACGGGTGTTTTGGGGTGCAAAATGAAAATTCCAGTAGAGCCTTCTCCTTCCCTCAAAAATAAATAAAGAAAACTAGGGCCTTCTCCTGCTTCCTCGCCCCAGCCGCCATCAGCAGACAGCAGACCGATCTGCCCTCTTACCCACCCGGCATAATCCCTATGGCAACCGAGGCCGGCCACCCTGCCTCGCTCCTCACTGCCGTCGAAGGCTACGTCGGCGACCGGTCCAACGAGAGGACTGCCACAGGCCTCACGAGGAAGGGCCTGAGCATCAAGGCGTCCCTTTTCCCCAACCGCCCGCCACAGCCATCCAAGCTGTGGGTGCACTGCCCGGAGGCCGTGCACGTCGACACCCCCCGCGTCCTCTGCACCGCCGGCGACGGGCGACCTGATCCTCTTCCGGGTCGACGTCTCCCCCGATTGTGTCCCAGACAGCCGTTTCTCGACGCGGCTGGATTGCGACTATTTCATCTACCGCGCTGACCCCAATTCGCAAGTGCTCACGCTCCTCGACGACATGCGCACCAGATGTTTCGAAGACAATGAGGTTGGTATTCTTCCCCGTGGTCTCCACGACTACACCATCGCCGCGCTGCTTCCTGGTCCTCTCAGCTTCCACGAGTTCGTGCTCCATTTGTTCCACTCCGAGACGTCGAGCTGGGCCTCCATGGTGCTGCCTGTGGCGGAGCCACAGGTGGAGTTCGATTGCGTCATCCCCACCAACATGGATCTTTATTACCACTATACTTCCAACGTCATCACAATCGGCGGTGAGCACGGCACCATGGGCTGGGTCGATCTCTGGCGAGGCATCCTGTTGTGTGATGTGCTGCGTGAGAAGCCAACTCTCCGTGGAATACCGTTGCCTCTGCCGATGGAACGTATCACCGCCGGCGAACATTTAGGCCGTGCAATGGATTGCCGAGGCATTGCCGTCGTCAATGGCTCTCTCAAGCTTGTCCAACTGGACATCACCGGCAATTACCTCTTACACTCCATAGACTCTGAAACAGGGTTTCCAACTTTGCTGGTGGATGACTGGGCGATCTCCTCATGGACCAATAGCACGATGGAGAATTCTTACGAAGCTTGGGGCGAGCATGCACGGTCGAAGCTGCTGAGGTTGCAATCAAAACTGATATGATTTCACAACCGACCGGAATGCTGCTGCTGCCATCAGAGGAGGGTGTTGAGAACCCAGAACAAGAGTCAGCCTACTTCCAGCGCCTTGTGATCTCTGACCCGTCTCCGAGCTTGCACGGTGATGGTGTTGTTTACCTAATTGCCAGGGAGAAATTATATCACCCAAAGTCATGGATCCTTGCTCTTGACATGAATACCAAGACGCTGCAAACTGTTGTTCCGTTTGGCACCGTAGAAGTAGAAGACCCAAGTGATTCTGTCATGTATTGCACTAGCAGGTCTGCCTCCAATACTTGAGGTAGCCAAATTTATCCATTCCTAAAAAAAATCTGTGTTTTTTTTTCTCCTGTCTGTCTCATACGTGAAACATTTTATCTATTTCGTGGAACTGGAGACCATGGGCTATCTACAGCAGGAATAAATTCAGCATGAAGATGTTTTTCTCAAGGTTAAATTAAGAAAGCATACCCCGGTGCTGTACGCAGTTTTTCTCTGGGTCTTGCTTGACATATCCATTTAGTGGCATTTTACTATGTTAGATAGAAGACATGATCTCCTGTGTTTTTGATTTGTGGTCAACCTGCTTAATATGTTTAAGCAACATATATCTCTCCTTGTTTCTTAATGTGTTGGACATGATCTCCTGTGTTGTAACTTGTCTAGTATGTTTCAACTGACTTGTATGGTGGTATATATTTGAAGAATCCATGTGGTTCGTTGATCTCCTATGTGACCTGTCTGCTCAATGGTGATAATGTTGAAGGACATAAGATTTGTGTGTGCCTTTTGTTTTCTAGACTGTCTTTCTACTTGAACCAACATAAATTACTACTGGAGTAGTATTTACTTAATATGTCTCTTTTGTCCTTTCACATTGTACACTAGATCATGGTAACGCGCCATTGCTGTGCCTGTCTATTTTTTACAATAAAAACAATGGGAATTTATATAAATATAGAAACATGAAAGTCGTTAGCAACAGAAGAGGGAGTGAGGCTTTTTGGCTCACAGACTCCTTCAAAAATTCAAAATTCAACTTTTCAAGTTTCAAAATAATCTGAAAATATATACAGAAGTACTTATAGATGTATAATAGATGTGTGTAAATTTTCATTATAAAATACGTTTTGATGTGAGTTGTAAAAAAAATCATGTACCTTTATAGTGAATAGTATATGTGCTAGAAATACATGATTTTGTGTAGATTGCGTAAAAATGCATTTCATGATGAAACTTTGTACACAAGTGCTATACATCCATAGGTGTATGTGTATTATTTTTAGAATTTTATGGAACCTAAAATTTTGATTTTTGAATTTTCAATTTCGTAGAAGAGGTAAAGTCAACTATTTTCTACCTATATCAAATTACAAGAGGCCGTTGTTGTAACGCCCGGATAATCTTGCTACAGTAATCCCACGCTAATCTTGGCACGTCATCCCGATTACTGTTGCTATCCTCGCAATAATTCGAAACCGTTCAAATTCAAAATTCAAATTGATGAAAACAATAAAAATTTTCAAAATTTAAAATAAAATTGTTCGGTGGTTGACGAATATTACAAGGGTAATTATAGTGCAACAGGCATATTTTTATAAAATGGCTAAATGGATTAAATGATTTAAACAGAAAAGAAATAATAAAAGAAAATACAAAAGGAAAGAAAAACAGAAAACCAAAAAAAAAGGAGGGAAGCCCCCCCCCCTGCTGG